>NC_051214.1:41245458-41560958 GCF_015220715.1 Pygocentrus nattereri
AGATTTAACCTCGTGAAAATGCTTATTTTGCGTTTATTTTGCTTTTAATGTCTTGCTGACAGAGATTCCTAATCTCCAGTCCCAAGATAAATGAGAAACACATAGTGTTTTGTGCCCAACCTGTGCGTATTCCATTCTCACTACGTCTGTCATGCACCTTCTTTCCAAGTATGGTCACTATGAGGGAGCTGTCACTGGGGGCCTTTGTGAGAAATTAATGGGCGACAGAGAAGGGCAAAAAAGTCGGGACAGCTGCCTCTGTCGCCACCAGAGAGGGCTGGTCCACCTCCTCCATCATCCAGGTCTCTGAATTAGCTTTTCTGTTAATTTGATTTTGCTGTCAGCAGACTCTTCTCTCTCCCTTCACACTTACAGCCAATTTCCTTTAAAAGGTTTAGAATAAATTGAGGCCTTACAACTAAAAAAGTAAATGGCATTTTTATAAAAATCTATTTTTTTTTTGCAAAAATGAGAATGGTGTGGCACTATTTGACATCTTGTATTTAAAATAAAGGGGTCACTAAAATGTAAATAAAGCACAGTTCCGCTTTTGTAAAATACTGTGCAAATTTAAATAATATGCAAAACAAAATAACTAATAACCCCCCCCAAAACAGAATGGTTGCAGGGGCTCAAATATTGTTTGTTTGTTTTTGTTATTTTATAGACAATGCTGTGAAAAAGTCAGACAGCACTCTTTATTTATTAATTTCCAGTCAAAGCAGCCTCTGAACACAAATTCCTCATTTTTGAGGATATATTTTGGAGGAGATTAGATATAGATGGATGGAGAAAGCCAAAGGAGTTCTGAGGCCCTTATTGAGAAAAGGAAATATACAAAAAGTAATATTCTGTAACAGTTTATTTACAGGCATTTTTAGTAACTGCTGTATTTGACAAAAGCCTCAAGATTACATCAGCACTTTTCAAATACGTAACTTCCTTCTCAGTTCAGTGTTCTAGAGCTTTTTACTCATTCTAGAACCAGCTCTGTTCATCATTCTGCACTCATCTAACATTCTTTCTGTTTGAGTTCATTTCCCTAATAATAATTTAAAACATTTGAAGATGCACATGACTAACATACTTTTATGCATTGATCTTCTGTATGCAAAAGTTTGGGCACCACTGGTCATATGACACGTTTTGTGGATTTTTTAAGTAAAAATAAGCACATTCTCTATAGAGAACACACACATTTTAATGTACAATTACTGTCTAGTTGCTTAATTAACACAATGGGGAAACATGACACAGTTCTAACACATTTTATATAGCATTTGCAGTATATATATATATATATATATATATATATATACCATTATGGTTCTGACAACGGTTATGGTTATATGCCATTACATTACCATTTTGGTTCTGACAACATAAATATATATATATATATATATATATATATATATATATATATATATATATATATATCAGTGTTGTCAGAACCAAAATGGTAATTTTACAGGAGAAGGAAAAAACATTTCAGGAACTCAACAAATCATGTAATTCAGCCTAGGGTGTTCAAACTTACATACAATGGTAGATTATCAGGACCCCCTCTATGTAGTTTTGAGGGCTCTCTGAGCACTCAGCAGAATGTGTAAGGTGAGATGTTTGTCCAGAGAAGATGTGTTCACAGGAGGTGGCCCCACTCCAGCCAAATGTCCTTTCACATTCAGCTAGCCATGGCAGCAGCTAAGTCATGTGAACACGGGGAAAGCGGACAGCCGTCGATTTACACACATCTGTCCACACTGACCCCTATAAATACACCACAAGTGTGACTAGAGGGATGAGAGCAGGCTGAAATTCCAGCCCTGGCACGCCAAAGGGCTTCCTTTTAAACAATCATATATACATTAAAACACCTCCGTTTAGCAGGGCAGTGTATTTTAGATCAAGAACAAACAGGTTACCTGGCGTGTTATATATACACTTTCTTACCTTTATAAAACACTTTCTCAGTTAAAGGCTGGCACTTCATCAAACAGTTCAACAATGGGATTCAATGCCTTGCTTTGAGTTGAAGCTCTCTTTCATATTAGCACTGAAAGATGGAGTTTTAGGGCTGGAATGAGGGGGCTTTTCTGAAGGGAGATGTGCTATTTCAGAGCCCTAATGGTTCTACATAAAGGAGGTGCTGAAACATGTACCTCAATGGAGGGTTCAGAGAGCAAGGTCGAGCCTGCCCATTTGGTCTGTACAGGCTTGTGAGGACAATCAATTCACATTTATATTGTCTACTGTATGTGACAGCCTTCTGTGCCGAAGCACGTAGACACAAAGAAACCTTCTCTGTTCTTTATTGTAATGCATTCAAGAGATTCAGACTGTGTAATAAATATGTATGTATTTGTTTAGTTCTGGCCATTTAACAAATGGACTTTTCTGATAAATGGAGATTTTATCAGAATGACATCCTTAAGGAAAATGCCTTTGCTGCATATTATGCCTGTGTTGGTAGTTTGGAAGACTGATATGGGATGCATTTACAGAAACTACTATTCCACAGTGGATTTCTGATAATCCCTACTGATTTATTAGTTTAATTTAAACATTTTAGTTGCTTAAACACTTAGGATATCAACACTGAGATGCATTTGAAAGAATGCCCTATGAACCATTCCACTGATGTTTTCTAAATTTCTACTTAAAGCTACACTATGTAAGTTTTATTTTTTTAATAGAAAGAGGTGACATTACTGAGTCAAGAGATAAAAACCATCCGGTAAAGCTTTAAATAATAATTTAAAAGTCAGACACATCTGACAGTTTTTTTGGACATCATACAACATATGATGAAGATCTGATGAAAATAGTGGATCATTCGCTTATATCCTCATAAAATTCGCCCTTCAAGTTTCAGTTACCTTTGAATTCTCTTTCACTTTCACAATCATCAGATTCATCCTCTCAGGAAAGGAGTCCAAAAACAACCCATGTTACAAAATGCTCTTTTGCACGTTTTGTGTAATTACACATTTCCTCCAGAGAGGTCTCCAAATTCCCTAATCTTACATAGCTTCAATTAAATGAGCAAGTAACTAAACAAAGTCCTTCAGAGTGATGTGAATTGAATTGATAGGAACCAGATGCCTGAAGAGTTTAATTGCGCTTAAAGCTACTTCACAGAAAGCTATTACATGAAATTGTTATTAATACCCATATGGAAAAAAAAATATATGGACGTGGATTTTTTATATATTTGAAATACATCACAGACCATGTCAAAACACATTCCAAACACTAAAATGTACTGCTGTATTAACAAATTATATTTAAATTACACTTATTTTAGAATGATTGGGGAAATATTACACCTAGAAATTTACCATACAGAAATAAATGTATGCAAATATAAAGTACATTTGAAAATGTATAACAATTTATAAAAAATACTAATGCACTAATGTTTGGATACTTTCTGGAGTAAATTTGTATTCTAGTATGTTAAATTTAAATATCAGCAAATGAACCTTTAACATGGGAAAGTTAAGTGAAATGATATCTGACATATTTGATATCTTGTTTATTTAAAATACATTTTGTGTGAGCACTGTCACATAAATATATGGTTAATATAAAGTTAGATCTGTGATTTTTATTAAAACTATATACATTTAAAATTATATAATGACAAATACAAATAAATTCCTTTCTAAATTCATTTAACAAATACATGTTTTGGCCATTTTCATACATTGGAACAATGTTGACATTATTTTACAGCAGTATACACAAAGACATTATAGATAAAATGTCTATATTTGTGTTGTAGACATTGAAACCCTTGATTCCTATCACCACTATAAAGAAAACAGAGCTGGTATGTGTCTCTGCAATGCAATTTTTGTGTCTCTGCAATGCAAATTTTAATGATTAATTTATGCACATTGTTTGAAAAATTGATGGAATTTCCCTTTAACTAATAAAGAGCTGATATTAGTAGTTCAGCCTGTTCAGAATGGTACAGAAAAGCAATCATATGTTATTGGTCCTCTTCCTAGTAGTGTAATATTATCTGTAAAGAAGAGTTAGCTTGACAGTTAGCAACTATGCACCTTTATTTAACAACTTCACAAATCTTCATGAGAAGATACCCCCACCCCTCTATCCCCCATTACCCTTCCCATTCCTCATCAGCCCCCCCAAAAGCTGTTGATCCCCCCCACACCCCCTACACCCCCTCAGCTGTCTCCTAGATCACAGCACAGGCTGGTGATGGATGGCACATGACCATGACACCGCCCCGCCAGCCTGCACGCCTTTGTTGGAAGTGAGCATGTGTTGTTACAAGCGGCCCGCCCTAATTTTAACTGCTAATGGGCTTGGCCCTGCCTGGATCCAGGTCCCTGCCAGAAATAGGCCGCTGACTGACAGTCATTGGTCTGACGAGGATCTGGGCCTCCAGCCAAAACACATTTGAGTCGGGTGGAATTTCTTGCCCCTGTGAAAATGTGGTGCTAATATCTTCTTCTGTGATTTCTACCGATCTCATGTCCTAGCTGCCCCCTTGTAACCTGGGCATCTTATCCCTCAGCCCTAAAACCTCTCCTCACCACAAGTTATAAATGCACCTGCTCCAGAAGAGGCCGCAGGAAGGAATGACCTCAAAGCATATCAAATACCAGGTGATGTCTGGTTGTTGACACAGAGTGACTATCATGTGCCCAGCATGTTTGCCCTTAAACCAAACCTCCTCAGTATTGCACCATGGATGGCAAAGAGATGCACTGGTGAGATTTCCATTAATAGGTAATTTGCTTAGAGAATGACTGTTCCTGGAACATCCAGACTTGTTTTGTTGTGTAACTGTTAGCCAGTGTAACTAATGAAGGATGGGCAGATTTCTAAGTGGCTACTAAGACACTTTCTGTAAAATTTTGGATGTACTGAAGAGAACGAAGAGTTTAGAAGGTAAACCACAGAACACAGAATTCCAGCCGTCTAACCTAGATGAGATGAAATTAATGTGATCTCAGCATCTTTAAAGGTAGGCATAGGACGAAGTCTAGGAATATGGCAGAGATGGACAAATGCTGATTTAGTCGGATATTTAATATGTAGAACAACGGTGAGGCATCAAATAGGACACCAAGGTTTTGCGCAACAAAGGATGGGGGACCTAGAGTATCTTCAACAACAACAACAACAAAAAATGCAATCTCAGTAGGCAGTGAAGAATGGCTTGGTACAATCAATCAAAAGTTATGTTTCAGTGTTAAGCTGACCAGAGCACACAGCATAAAGACCCGAGCGCACTAGCATTGGCAGTGCTCCAATCCCAAAACATGTTTGTTGGCTGGGTTATGCTATCAGTAATAACTGTTGCCAGCTTGCATGGGAGAAAAAAAATTACATTCTGTTGCAAAATGAGAGGATTTGAATCTTGGATAAGTCAGAGTCCTCTAGCTATGGGGCAGTTGTGGGCTGGAGGAAGGTTGCCGGTTCAATCCCCAGCACCGACAGTCCATGACTGAGGTATGTTTGAGCAAGACACCTAACCCCCAATTGCTCCTCAGGCACCGTGGATAGGGCTACCCACCGCTGTACTCACTGCCCCCTAGTGGTTGTGTATTCACTAGTGTGTATGTGGTGTTTCACTTCATGGATGGGTTAAATGCGGAGGAGCAATTTCCCTGTTTGTGGGATTAAAAAAGTATCACTTAACTGGATTCTGTCTCTCATTGCTCAAACATGTTGCTATGGCTATACATGTTGTGAATGTGGAGGTGATAGTGAGGCTCAGATCACAAAGATCAATAAGGAAGAATGATGAACCTCACAAAGAACAGGTTTGATACAGTTACACGTAGTTATAGCGAAAGAGCTGTGGCTGCAGCATTATTGTACTGAGATGGCTAATCAAAGATGTCAGTTATTAGCACTAAACCAACAAATGAGTTCAAATCTGTGGCAGCAGTGCTTCAGTACGTTGGTTGAGGCTGCTTTTGCACTCCTAGTAACCTGCTAGACTTTGAACTTGAAATCTAAGTTGGCTTCTTTTCAAATATCCTTTTTTTTTACCTTAAATGCTGCTGCAGTTACATTTTGGCACCTGCACACCATCTGAGGTGGCTGCCGCATAGTTTAAAGAGGAAAAAAGTTTAAAAGAGAGGCTAAAGATTTGTTCACTTACTTGTTGACATTTTCAGCTGTTAACATTTGTTCCAAGCTGTGTGGACGCTCTTGAATAAACATATTTTTGAACCTTGGGCTTTTGAAAGTTATTATGAAGGAAACAGCAGAGAACAATGGCCCTCTCAGCATGAATCACCCAAAAGAGTCAGCAGTGAATCTGACATTTTCAATTCTGATTTGAGATGCTTTCATATGTGGTACTGAACTCCGAATTACATGGCCGGAGGAGCCCGAGGCTGCAGCACCAGAGAACAGTTTAAAGAACCTGAGGACACGAACCAAAGAAGTGACCGTGGCCGAATAACGCGCCCTTTTTATGGAGAACTCGAACACGCTGTGGGTGATGAGTCCAGCTGTCAAACACTGGAACTTCATACTCGCTCCTGTGATGCTGGCAAAGACACTGAAAGTTCCGGGAGTGACAGGCGTTCACTGGTCGTCATGCTTGTTTACCTCTGGATGAGCCACGTGAAGTATTGTTCTTTTGCGCATGCAGTTTGTTTTGGGAGCTGATCTGTTCAGACTGACGTCGCATACAGACCACATTTAAAAGATGGTGTGAACAGCCAAACAAAAAAATCAGATTTGGTGAGAAAACCAGATTCAAGCCACTTTTACCTGCTGTGTAAACGTAGCTTTGGGTTTCACATTACCAGGTTGAAGTGGCTCAGATCCAATTTTTTGCCCTAATGTGATTCAGATCTGATGTTTTCAGGGCTGTGTGGACGCGCAAATCTGGTCTTTTCAAATCCGACCTGAGTCACTTTTATGTGGTCATAGACTGATTTGTGGCCGTACGACCTTAATGTGACGCTCAGATCGGAATTTGTGTGCGTTTTTTCCACTCCGCGTGCGCCATCATTCAGTGTTACAATGACATCTTCAACAAAAGTTAAAGCCTGTAAACAGTGGAAAAGCAACACGTCCCGCTCTAATAATGAACAATTCATTATCTTCGAAGTTCGTTCTGACCGTTAGTCTGTTTGCTGATGATGCCTCACACACGTGATTCATTCACGTGATATTACTGAGTAGGATGTGCGCATACGGGTCATTTCAGGACGTGGCTTCGTTCACAGTTTTTCACTGAGAAAATCACAAACTTAAGATCTGCTATTAAAAATCCCTCATTTGCTCCCCGTATCTTAGTGACTTGTCCTACTGTCTTTGAGCAGTTTGAGCCTGTCACCTTCTTGGAATTGAAAGGAATTATTGGGCAATTGAAAACGAATTCCTGCCTTTTAGATGCTTTGGATTCTCGATTTTTTAAGGACGTCTTTGACACTATAGGGCCTGAGGTTGTAGCCATCATTAATAGTAGCCTAAGCACGGCAACAGTTCCCACCTATTTGAAAAAGGCATTGATCCATCCAATCATCAAAAAGCCTAGCTTGGATGCGTCTGTGCTCTCTAATTACAGGCCTATCTCCAAACTTCCTTTTATGTCAAAACGTTTAGCGAAAGTTGTATTCTTACAGCTGAAACCTTATCTAGACAGAAACCAAATCAATGAGATCTTCCAATCTGGCTTTAGAGCACTCCACAGGACAGAAACGGCCCTTTTGAAAAAGTTTAATGATTTGCTAATGATTACAGACTCAGGTGACTGTGCTATTCTTTTAGATTTAACAGCTGCCTTCGATACAATTGACTATAATATCCTTGTTGAGCGTTTGGAGAGTTCCGCTGGTATTAAAGGCCTTGCTCTAAAGTGGTTCCACTCTTATCTATCAGACAGGAGTTTTGTTGTTAGTAGTGGGGTGGCACACTAATCTGCAGCATCTCTCTCATGTGGGGTTCCCCAGGGTTGAATCCTGGGCCCCTTTTTATTTACAGTGTATATGCTGCCGTTGGGGGCTATTTTTAGAAAATATGGGATCTCCTTCCATTGTTACGCTGATGATACCCAGATTTATTTACCATTAAAGAAAGAGGATACTACATCCTTGACCACTCAACTGAGCTGCCTCGAGGAAATAAAGGCATGGATGTTGTTTTTAGAATACAGTATAAACTTTTGCTTTTAGTGTATAAGTCTCTGCATGGGTTAGCTCCCAGCTACTTGGCTGAATTGCTTGTGCCCTATGTTCCGGCACGGGCCCTAAGATCTGGCTGCCCCGAAATGAGCTGCCGCTGCAGATTCGATTGGCACCCACTCTGTCATGTTTTAAATCTAGTCTTAAAGCTCATTAATATTCCATGGCTTTTATGTAATTTGTTTTATCTCTTTTAAATTGTTTTTATTAGTACTGTGTTTAAGGTTTGTATTTGTGAAGCACTTTGGTCAACTAACGTTGTGTAAAATGTGCTCTATAAATAAATTGACATTGACATTGACATTGACATTAATGACAGATCTGAATGGCTTACCTAAACGAGTGTGAACCACATGTCAGAGAGATTTGAGCAAAAAACTGGATTTGAGCAATGAGGCTTGTAATGTGAATGTAGCTTTCCAAACACGGTGATGGCTGCATACATAAATGTTGGCATTTACTATAAAATTAGGACTTTTTACTGATTTACACAGATTTTAAACAAGTACGCCCTAATTCAGAGGTCGGCAACCCAAATGTTAAGAAGAGCCATTTTGTCCTTTCAACAAAAATAAAACCACTTTCAGAGCCACAAAATTTTATATCCATTTTACCATCTTGGCTGTAGATATGTTTCAGTATGTGCTAATGTACTAGTACAGGCTAAAAATATAAATGAAAACGCAGACTTTCTTTGCTTTGCTCAATGGGAAACTTTTCTTCAAAAGTGGAATAGTTTCTTGCAAAACGTTTTTAAATGTTTTAAAGCTCTGTTAATCGTTCTCTCACAGTTTTAACAATAAATGGTCTTAAACACTGGAGTTGTATAATGTATATCTGCTAATTCACCAATCTTTAACCCTGAAGGTTGGGCGCAGACTGCTGGTTACCATGGCAATGCAGACATCAATCTCACCTAGCCAGTAGCTGATGAAAAGTTAAAGAGACGAACATCGATAATTTGGACAAAAATTGACTTATTTGAGTTTGTAAGCACTGCAGCTGGTTTCCTGATATGTTTGATCTGCAACGAGAAACTGTCAAACACTAAAATGTCGTAAGTCTAAAGTCAGCTCCTCATTCACCAGCTTCTAATTCAAATATTTCCTTTCCACTTTAAATGGTGCCTGATCTGCCAGAATTGCTACACCATTTAAAGTAGAATGGGAAAATTTGAATAAGAAGCTGGTGAATGAGGAGCAGACTTTAGACTTACGACATTTTAGTGTTTGACAGTTTCTCGTTGCAGATTAAACATATCAGGAAACCAGCTGCAATGCTTATAAACTCAAATAAGTAAATTTTTGTCCAAATTATCGATGTTCGTCTCTTTACCTTTTCATTAGCTACTGGCTAGGTGAGCTTGATGTCTGCATTGCCATGGTAACCAGCAGACTGCGCCCAACCTTCAGGGTTAAAGATTGGTGAATTAGCAGATATACATTATACAGCTCCAGTGTTTAAGACCATTTATTGTTAAAACTGTGAGAGAACGATTAGCAGAGCTTTATTTTACTGCACAGGAGGATTTTATTTTGACCTATAAATCTAATTCTGCTGTGGAGCTGCAACAGGGCAGTAACAGGAGCAGGAGCCACATGTTGCCAATTCCTGGACTAGATTAAGCTCAGTCATAGATATTCCTCATTATTTTACCTTCAGCTACTACTAACAATAATTTAGCCAGTGTTAGCTGCCTACTACTGCACACAGGTATAGGTAACTTGGCTGAAAAGTTTACTTGCTAACATGACCATTCATTATAATGGTATCAGAGCATGTGGTGGCTAAAGAAAACATCAAGATTCATTCATTGCTGTCCACTCACATATAATTAAATATTTACCCCACGTAAAGTAATTGTCAGTTAAGAATTAGAGCTAACCAGCTAAATGTATATTTAATATAAATTCATCTTAACTGTGAAACAAACCTGATGCTTGGTGCTCTTACAACCGTGAATGATCGATGATATGACCTTGTGCAACATTACTGAAATACTTTAATGCTTTTTATCTATCAGAGGTGATGAAGATGAGTACCATGGAGATGAGGGCAGAGGGCAAATGTAGAAAGACAAGGAGGAAAGGGGAATGAAGGAGAGAGAGACATCACCTAAGGGAGGATGAGAGAGGGAAAGTGAAGTAAGAACTCATTTCAATAAACCATCACTTACTTTACTTTTGATCTATGCCATTTAAACATATGAATAAAGTAGTTGAACTATGTGTGTATGTGTAAGTGCACCTGCTTTTTTGCTAATAGAGAATAATAATCAGTCAGCAATATACTGAAAGCAAGCCTAAAGGAATGCTCATTACAAGCTTAATTTAATTACAGAACATGTAGACTTGGAAAAAGCTAACAGTGATTCATGTTGTCCTTGTTTCATTTGAAGGTTATGATTGCTATCTGTGAGGTCTAGGGTCTTCATTTTTTGTCATCATTGTCTGAAAATAGTTTAGGTGATGAAAAAAATACATTTAAAGAGTTTATGGTGTCTCTCATACCTTTTAAAATTATGCTTAACCCCCTAAATCGGCGAGAAGCCACCAGCAGGGCCACAGTTTCATTACACATTTCTATAACCTAAGAATTGCTCAGCCAGTTTGCACTGAAGTCCCTGTAGTTACTGAATAACAAGCCTCAGTATGAAGTAAACCTGGGTTTTTGAGAGGTTAAGATGATTAATTGTATTGTACTAGAGTCCAGCTGTTATAGAACTATAAAGCAAAGCTCATTCAATGACTCATTGTTGTCAGTGATGTCAAAGCACATCCAAGGCACCCACAGTTGAGAATATTTTACAAGACTGAAGGCTTCATTCTAAAACAGACTTGTTAATACTGCATGAACACCCGAACAAGAACAAGGACTTACCAGTGGCACACCAGTCACCGAACTTTCAAGGTTTTCCCTGCACAAACTGTGTAGTGCTTTCAGTGCTCCTGAGCTAAATTCAAATCTGAATTTAAATAGCTGGCCTTGCTATTCTCAACATTAAAAATAACTTCAAAAATGAATGGAAATTGCATTTAACCAGACAGAATGACACACGACACTCTTACAGTCTTTTGACTTTGAATGTCTGGGAGGAAATTTAAAAGAATAAATAAATAAATAACATGGCTCATACTGAATAACCAGAGACAATCAGTTTCTGTAATTAAACGCCAGTTGTGAATAGAAAAGTGATTACTATTAATCTGAGTCTCCTTTTTGGCACGTTTCTGTTATTGAGTTAACACTGAGCACTAATCAGTTTTATTCAAGTTGGAGGTCATGAAACATGTGATTTTCTCTATGTTTGAACTATGGGCTTTTATTTTGAGGTATCTTTTATCTAGAGGTATCTCTAAACTAACAATAGTCTTTCTTTCAGCTTTTTTTAAGTGGTGATTTTAATCACACGGTTAAAGCTAATTAATTACACTTATGCGTTGTAACTGGACATACTATGCACACATATGAGTCTGCCATTGAGCCTGTATGCTGACTATTTAGGTTTTAAATAAAAACATTTTATTGATTAAAGAAAACACTGATGTGTTATCCAATAAACAATTTTAAAAATACATGTAAACAGAAGAATCACTCTCAATCTATTTTTAGTGCTTAACAAGGGTATTCAACCCCACTGAACTGATCACCATTTTCTGAATTATATATATTAGTTTTATATATTTATCCAATTGACATGATCTAACAATAATTTTTCAAAGCCACAATTAAGTTACTTGTTTCCAATTATGAAAAAACAACAAATTCGAACCCCTGTGGTCTGCAAATTCTGACTTAGATTAGAAAAATCCCTAATAAGGATATGACTATTGATTTGAACCTGTGAATCAAACAAGAAACTTCCTCATTTTCTGGATTTAAATCTTTGATAAGCTGTTAACCTGAAGCAAAGAGGCAGGGAATATACTACAAAAAGTGTAGAGAACGTCATGCTACTTCCTCTGAATGTAGGTTTGATCTCCCATAGAGAGATCAATAATTAGTAAGTGGAAGTTATGTCACAACGCTCAGACATGGATAAGAGATGACTATGACTGCAAGGTGCAGGCCTGAACCGACTCCAAGGTTTTGCTATATATCATGGAGTTTATGGAAGCCCACAAGTTCCATGATGATAAGATGTTGGGCCCAAATTATGCTAGGTTGTCCTGTTGTTGGACACCTGTAGAGCCTCTGGGACCAGATTCTCCGGGTTAGTCTGTCAGCTGTCCAGGGTCATTGTTGGCTCACCATTGTATCCTCAGTATTGAAGTTCCTAGTGAATAACATAGAAGATGTCAAATACCAAGAAGTTCTGCAACTCCTTGCTGGTTTTGGAGTTGCTACTCCAGCACTGCAGCTATCTCCTCCATGTATAGACCCTCAGGACTCGGGATATATCTAAGAAACTTACAAATATTAACTGAACCCTGAAACATCTTAGTTTTAACATAGTCTTTTCTATTGTTGTAGAAAATTGGGTAAACCTTGTGAAGGGCTTAATCAAAAATGAGGTGTTAGTGAGACCAAAAAGCTTGACAAGGTACTCATAGTGTCCCAACATAGCTAAATAGGCAGTTTTGCCTTTCTCCTTAACAGAGGCAAATGATTATTAAATGCATTTCTTAGGCTACATTCACACAGCAGGTAAAAGTGGCCCAAAAAAGTGGCTTCACTGACTGACAGCTGGACTTATCACTCAGAATATGTTTGGCATGGGCACTTTTTTGGTTTGTGTCCTCAGATTCTTTAAACTTTGCTTTCAGACTTTTCTTTGATGCAGCAGCCTCAGGCTCCTATTGCCACATTTGGCCATTTCTTTTGAAACACTTCTTTGAACACAATGCAGTTGTGCTAGGTGCCTTCAAATTTTTTGGGTACAGGAACATCAGCTTAAATGTTTGAGATCTCTGCAGTGTGAAATTATGACGAATGTTGAATTGAACTGATATAAAAGTCGCATGAATTCCGATCTGGCAGTTTAGACTGTTCAGAGTCACATTGCCGCATATTGAATATGTATTGGATTTCAGTACTACATATAAAAGGGTCCCAAATAGAAAGTGAAAATTCAGATTCAATGTGTTTTTTACTGTTCACACTGTCACAAAATGACACAACTATGCCACATATGAAGAAAAAGATTGGATTTGGGCCACTTTTATCTGCTGTGTGAACAAATTTGATACAATTTGGTGTAAATGCACATCCACATGGTTGCTCCACTGTAGTTGCTATAATGACTTTGTTTACTCCATGATAGACTACAGATCCCAAGGCAATACAGATAAATCCTACAGAAGCTGCCTAAGGGCTTGCTCAGTGTGCTCCTCTACATCCACTTTTTCCATTAATAACAGTGGGTAGGCCAATGAATGTTTTAGTGCACTATTGAAATACAAGTCTAAAGTATAGTCCTTAGGTCAGTGAGATGAAGGTTTATTGGCCTTGACCAGTAGATCTTAATACTTATCGAGTATGTTTTGATGTTTGCAATAAAGTTTAAGTACTTGGGCTGCAGTCTACAGTTTTTGCACACCAGGCTATAATATTTCTGTGGTCCAGGACATCTGTGGGACATACTGCAATCACCAAGGTAAACCACAGAAACAAGTATAAATTAAGAAACAGGTATAAATGTTTTGCCTGTCCTTCATTTATGGTATAGTCTTTACTACATTCACAGGCTTGGAGCGATGGTATTACTAAGCAGGAGGCCAGTGAGGGCTTATTGAATGAGGGCTACTATGCTGTTTCCCAACATTATCTTCATTATTCATTCCCTAGGCTTACGTCCCTCCATAGGATGGTCAAACATGGCTTTAAACAATATAACATAATAATATAAATATAATTCCTTCTTTCAAGCCAAGGCTCTTGCTCTTTCTGCCAGCAGTGCCAATGCAAAGGGAAATGTCTCTGGGAAAAAAGATTATATAATCTGCATAACGTGGAGCGATGATGAGGCGGACGCAAATGCGGATAATAGCAAGATTTATTTGGGACAAATCCAGGGTCGTGGTCGATACAGTCCAGGTTCAGGTAGCCAATATGAAGAGCAGGAGGGACAGACATGAAAAAGAACACAGAAATCCAAATACCTAACAAAACACTTCGAACAGAACAAGAAAAACATCCAACACATCAAACAAACATCAAATAAAGACCAACAAAACAAAGGGCAAAGCACAGGGCTTAAATACAATACAGGGATGACGCGGGACAGGTGAAAACAATCAGGGGTGGAGTCCCTAAACAAGGGGGCAAGACTAGGGATACCAAAACAAAGAAGCATGTGGACTATGAAAAGGTAAACAAAAAGCTCATGGGGAGTGGGAGGAGCCAAGAGTGACAATCTGAGGATAAGGATAAGAGATCCTGTGATGCAGTTCTGCTTTCAATTGTGACTTGCAAGCAGCAGGGTCAGAGTTTGTGTGCAAAAGGCAGTATTGAGTGAGGTCAATTAGCACAGTAATTGCTGTGGAGTGTTAACGTGTATGCTACAAAATTTGAAGAGTCTACTTTTGTTGAGGAAGTTTGTGATGTTGCTAAAATTGTTGTTATTGGTTTTCAATTACCTTATCATCTGCGCTGATAATCTAGGTGGGTGATGCAACGTTGTATTCATTATATGGTTGGTGTCGTCTTTCATCAAGGCAGGACAGGTAAAAGAATGAGATGTTTATTGTGTAGTTTATACAGTGTAGTGGTTAATACTGCCACCCTCCAAACAGCAGAGTAGGGTTTGATTCTCTGTCTGGACAAGCACTCCAAAAACATCACTTGTATAAGAGTCCTTGGACAGGATTCCTAACCTTCCTATTATGCTCGCAAATCAGTTTCATCATTGGTGTTTGGGGGTCAGTTTGACCCTGTAAGGCTAAATCGCCTAAAACAGTCATAGAACATCAATTTCAATGATCCTACATGTTACCCTACAGTTTAATTTGATCCTGTTTGCCAACTACTACCCATCAACAACTTGTAGATTAATTTACTTCTTTGCATATTTTTATTTATACTTAACATTTTTAACTTAAAATAGGATATTCTTTTTCATTACAAAACACATGCTGTATTTTAGAGCATTTTATGGGTTTTAACTGCTATGTTGGATATAAAAGCATCACTGTCCACTGTTTCAGATACCTCTTCTTCTATTTCACTATCAGTATCTTGTAAATCATCATGGCCAAATATGAGTAGTGTGTGTGTGAGACAGTAAGAGAGAGAGTCTGTATAGGGGTGTGTGTGTGTGTGTGTGTGTGTGTGTGTGTGTGTGTGTGTGTGTGTGAGAGAGAGAGAGAGAGAGAAATCTTGCAGATTATTGTCATAAACTTGATCTGGATGACTCTATGTCATCCATCCCCAGTAGATTATGCTTTCTGCAAGAAATATTTGGTTTCTGTGGACAGAATGTCTGCACACACATCCAAGGAAGTGTGTGTGTGTGCACATGCTATCCTTCTGGGGACCACATGTCCTCATGATTATAGGACAACTATTTTTTTTTTAAAAACTGAAAGAGCAGAAAGATTCCCTTTTGGGTACTGAGGATAAGGTTAGGGTTAGGTTTCGGTATACACAACTTACTTAACAGAAATCAATAGAAATCAATGGAAACCTTCACAAATAATTTAAGACAAATATAAGTGTGCACATTAAAACTGTCATAAACTTTATCTGCAGCATGCTTCCCCAGTCAGCTGCGTTCTCGGTTGTCACTACAGGTTCAAACTTGATGCTGAATAGTATCTTTGTAGCCAAATAGTGTATAAAGTTTAAAGAGACATCAAATTGGTCATCTTCATTTTCACATGTTCATTTCCCCATAAGCCCGTCTCTTCTCCTAGACCAGTGGTTCTCAAACCTACTCTGCATGCTGTAGTGTTCTCTCTGCTCTAACACACCCACTTCAACTCAGAAAGGGCTTGTTAATTAATTCTTTAGTTGCATTTTGTGTGTTGGTAGCAGGGGAAACCTTTAAAATGTGTAGGCACCGGTACTGCATGATCAGTACCACTGTATTAGACAGTTGGGACTATGAGTTTGTGATGTTGCAGTGCTAAACATGGCACTACACTATCTAATGTGCAGTTTCCACAGCAGAATAAAGCCAGGTCTTCTACAGCATTTAACAGGATGGTAAAAATAAGGGCTTCTATTTCCTGGGCACATGTCTCAAGGGCATCCCCTTTGAGCAACTTTCTGCTTCTCTTCTTTGTTGAGCAAGCGGCTGCTCATCATCACTCTACAAATCATTACAAATTTACGAAGGAGGAGGTTTTAGAGATTTAAGATCACATTTTTTATTTTAACATGAAGTGTGTGAAACTTCTGTCATATGCGAGCAGAGCCTCCACCTGCACTTTCATTGTGTTGTACTTTGGCCTATGCTTTAGGGCATTTGAGACCATTAAACAGTAATTTACCAAGATTACTTGATGCAGAACCTGTGTCTACTATAGAAATAGCTATAGAAATATTGTGTGTGAGTCAGTGTGACAGAAAAATGTGAGTAACAAGCAAAAACAGATCATCACATTTTGCCTGTCTGTATAATACAATATAATGTCCGGATAAATCATCTTTAGCGAATCTTTTTCCTTTTACTGAAAGTTAGTTGAAAAATCTTTGCAAGGAAACGTTGAAGTGGAAAGTAAAAAGAAAAAGGATTTTAATCCCAAAGTTTACATTTCAACACACATTCTGGACTGTTGCAAAATGTTAATGGGTTAAGATAAGAGAAGTGCTTAAGATATTTTATACAAGTGGCCACAGAAAACCTACAGAAAAAAAAATGACAAGCCAACTGAACAGCAGAGAAACATACTTAGAACATCTCAGCAATAGTGAATAGCAGAAAAATGAGTGCCAATCCATTTATTATACCTAAAGGGCCTATTGCTTAGAAGAACTCATAATCCTCAGTCATTTGAAATGAAAGAGTTTGATGTAATATACAAATACTGTTAAAGTTTCAAAATGTACCATTCACTCCACGTAAGCTGCAAAAAGAGTTTATTTAGTATTTGTTGTTTTTGTGACATCACAGAAAACAACTCATTTACATAGATCTGCTTACTAAGCCCACAGTGGTGTATCCCTGTCCACTCACATTGAACCCTTTATTGTTAATGTTCTTATTAAACATTCTACCAAAGTCATACAAAAATAAAATGAAACTACCTCTTTTACATTCCACACATTTTTGAAAGATTTTGAAAGACTAATGCCTCAATATGTCTCATTTTAATTAAGACTTCAACAAAGGTACATTAGGTACATTGGAGAACTCAGAGGTTGTGCTCAGGGCCTCAGAGGCGTGTGTTGAGCGTGTCTAAAGAACAGCGCAGGGAGGATGAATGGAGACTCTGTGTATGAGAGAGCGTATGTGTGAGTACACTGTATCTGTCAAGGGCAGCAGCAGCAAAACCTACAGCTGACACTGTGACGGCACTGAGTGAAGAGTTGATCCAGTGTGCGTGAATTTCCACATTTCTCCCCCAACCCAGGTCACCGCTTCATCACTGCCCAACAGCAGCAACAACAGGTGGGTCACACTCTCATATGACCCGCTGTTGGGGCTGCTTCAGTCACGGCTCATGTAAACCAGAGAGGAACCCTCAGGGCCTGCGTGGCCTTCAGAGAAGTCTTAATGAAAATTAGCACTGTCGTAGCTGTGATAATTTGGTAAGAAAATAACATTTATAAAGCGACAGTTTCACAGTAACAGTGAAATCTTATGATATGTTCATTATTATATGACAAAAAGTTAAAAGGTGCATGAAATGAGAGCAGTAATGGGTGACAATGTTTTTGTGCTCTTTCAGCAGTCCGTGGTTGCTTGGCATGTGTATAATAACGCATTGTAAGCAAACTTTTAAATGAAGAATAATGGTTTATTATGGTTATTATTAATAATAAATTATCGATTTTAAAATTGTGCATGCGTTATGTTGTCCAGTGTTTTAAAAAAGGCAAAATTAGCCACTTGAGGCCATTTGTTATAATGATACACAGGGGGTTTACTTTGCTTCGCGTCATGCCTAATTACATCCTTACTTGTAGTAAAAGCACTGTAATGCACAACCTCTCATAGCTTTATTTCATTATATGATCTAAACTGTGGAAAATGTTTAATGTCCAATTACTTTTGCATTGGACATATTCAGATATCAAGCTTGCAATGAATTTGCATGCTAGCCAGCTGGGGATCAGTCATTACACTACTTTATATTCAAGTCGCAAAACGATCATGCTAAATCATAGTGGACAGAGTTCACTGAGTACATTTTACACCAATAAACACACAATTCTTTTAAATAATATGAATTGCAATGAGTAGATGATATAGACACACAACTGCCATCAAAGCTTGAAGAAAATTGGAAGATAAAACATCATTTTTACTCCCAATTATCATGACATCTTATGCTCAGCAGTAAAAATGAACATGAAATGAACAATGTAATTTACAGAACTTTGACAAAAAACAGGAACAAAGCCCTTCAGCAGTGCTGCTCTGTGACCAACAGTACATGAAGCAGGCTAAGGTAAGAAGTGTTAACTATCCAAAACTAGTCAGCTATAGACAGATGCCATATTAATTCCCTTTTACAGCTGATTATGTATGAGTTGTAGGCTGGATTCCATCTGAAGTGAATGTAGTGCTAAGTGGAATATGTTTGTGCTAAACCTAGATCAGCTTGTCATCCAGCCAAAGACTGTTCCCTCATAGTGATACCTTATACTTTGGTGTCTGGCTGCTTCATCATTAGACTCATGAGTAAACGGTAGCGTGAGCAGCCTAAATGAGAACCTTCTATGGCCTTAGATAATGCAGCATTTACTGCTATTAAAAGGGTCACAGCTTTTGCACCAGTCATGGCACTTTCCAACATTAGCAGATGCACTTTCCGATTCAGCTCATGGCTCACTGTATTTATCTATTCAGCCTACAGCAGTTTAGCCCTGTCCATTCACATTGAAGCTATAAGCAGTTTTTCTCATGTTCTATATGTATCAGTCGTAAAGGACCAGTAGCAAAACCCGTCTGTTTAGTTCTAAGGGATAAGGAGATGTTAGAAAATGGTCATGAAGAGATTAATTATGACTGTTTTTGTTACATAAACACATGAATGTTATAAACGAATCTCAAGGAAAAAGATAAAATATAAGGAAAATGTAGGATATGGGCCTGTTGAAGTTAACGCACTGAAAAATAGATATGTGATTCACATGTATACATAATTTCCTCATGTACTAATAAAATACACGAACATACAACAACTGTGTTAAATAAATAAAAACCATATTATGCTATTTTAATACATCAGCCCTAGTAGAACATTATTAACTGCTCTTGTGTTTTTTCTTACGTCAACTCAATACAATCACTGGATCTAACCTGGCCACCCCACACTAAAAGTTCTGACTACACCCCACCTCCAGCAGGCTCTCTAATGGTTAGCCCATACGCTGTGTTCTGTGTGGCCAGGACAGGTGTCACACACATCCTTCCTAAAACAGACACTCTCTGTTTCACATTTCACACTGGAACCCCCCACATCCCCCAACAGTTGCTGTGGTCACACCAAGTGCAGGGGTTCATACTCATGTCACACCACCTCAATACCACAATTCTACTGTACCTCAGGAGCAACACATGGGCTTCAACTGCCCTTCTGACCAGAATTTTTCCCTTCTTTTGCAAACATTGCTGATTTTTCTAGACACAGTAGCAGACATTTCATGCTTAGGGGGAATGCTTAGGAAGTGCATGTTCCCTGCACAACCTGTGAATGTGATTGCCATTTTGTTGAAATATTTCACACACTTTACTCAAGTGCATGTTTGCATTCCTCACTTCCTTCAAACTTGCCTTGACAATGCTTTTGTATGCTGGTCCTTTCATCTCCTCTGTTCCCCCTGCCTGCCAGCACCCCACCCTTGCCTTGAAGAGACCTGGGCAGATTACTCACAAATGGATAGCTGGGGCCAAGGGCCAAAGCCAAGGACCCCTAACTCTCTCAGTTTAGTCTTGAGAAGTAAGGCCATGCTGAAAACCTGGAGGGAAGTAAAAGCTAGACATGAGACACTCTTTTCTGCGCTTCTGTCAAACGTGTTGAATGTGCTGTTGTTTCAGCAAGTTAGGTCCTATTAGCCGGGTATTAGCACTCAACGAATCCTTGTCCTTAAGCTGTTTGGGTAGAAATAGAAACCCTGTCAGGTTACACGGCCTAAAACCCCCTTTGTTTCGAAGCTGTCACATAAGAAACAGAGAGTTATTGCTAGCTGTAACTCTATCCAGTAACAGGTGTGGCACTGACAAATTCAAAGTGAGAACAATATATATGAAGTGGTATAATGAGCAAACAGTTGTTCATCCTTTTAATATACAGTCTTTAAATAAAGAAACCATTAGCATCTAGTCAGGGAGATTTTACACTCTGTCATTTCTGTTTTACTCTGTGGATTTTAAGAGACTTACACAGTAGGGTAAGGCATTATGGTTTTTTAATTCAGCGCACACTCTTGATGTTACAGATGTAGGTAAATGTGGTGTTAGGAGTCTTGCCCAAGGACTCTTACTGATATAGAGTGGTGCACATTGAACCCTGGTCTACTGCATGATGGGCAGCAGTATTACTACACCAACCAACCTGCATTTATTTACAAATAAAAAACTAATATTTATATAAATACACAGTCATATGCAAAAGTTTGGGCACCCTCAGTCAACTTCAGAACTACAAAACTACAAAAAAAGCTGATCTCAAAACTGTCACATACATCAGACATACATCACACATTCATAACCAATATCATGGAATAACCTTCTGTGAGAGGGATTTTAGAGGCAGGCAACCGGTTCCTATCACCACCATTGTGAACAATTCCGACTTGTGAAGCACTTCACACCAAACCACTCTGAATAAACTTTGTTTACATCTCAACCATTTAATTTTAACAGTTATTTGCTAAGTAACATCAGTGATGGAAAATGGATTTACAGAAGTGACTTAATTTGTTTGAGTGCAGTAAATAAAAGAAAAGCTCTGAAGGCAGCATCAGGGTAAGAATCACTCCTTGAGAAGACACTATGGATCACTTTGCCGTTCCGCTTTTGTTTGTATTGCAGGGTGCTATTGTAGTGTGGTATTTTTTAGTCCCTTGTAGTCTTACGCTCACACGAGTGTTTTGAAGACAATGTCAGTGGTATGCAGGCAGGATGGGACGACACACTGCAACATGCATTCCGTTCCTCGAGTGTTACTTCCAGCTCAGCATGCGAGCCTTTACCAGTGCAGAATTCAGAGCTGCTCACTAGAGAGCCTATGAAACTGAAAGATGTGCACGTAAGAGGATTAAGGCGGTGATATTTTTCTCAAACATGCAGTTTAATACAAAGGTTTGGGTACCTCTTGTCAAATTATATGTACTGTTGATTTGAACTGAAAACATATTAACACATCCTCTACAGAGAACACACCTCTGTACATTTTAATGCATGATCACTGTTCATTTGCTAAACCTTTTGGGAGAAATATAGTGGTCTGTGCAAAGATTATAGCATCTTCTATATTTTAGGCCTTTTTTCCCCAATATGTTTATGCTAGCAAATAAATTATGAACAAAAAAAGTGAAGAAAAAAGCCAGATTTAAGTTTGTTCTCCATATTTTCACTGAGAAAACATGTTCAAACCTTTGCAAATGCACTCACCAGGTGATCTCAAAGATGGGCTTTCAACCCTTATCCTTTAGAATAAAAATCATTCAAGAGAAGCTGCTTGAGAAGAAGTCTCAGAGCTATATACTTCAGAATGTAACCTCAAAAAGACGGAAGTAAAACAATAATATAAGTGGGATTCCTGAAAGTTAGGATGATGTTTGATGAGATGAGTTAACGAGTCACCTCAGTGCCATGGTTCAGTAGCCGAGTCATTAGTGTTTGGTGAGAAATAAGAAATATATTTGATGTCCAGCACTCTGGACAGCGCTAGCTTGGGGTAATGTGTGACGGACTCCACAAAGAGGTTATAGAGTGCCAGAATGCCAACCATTCCTGCCAAATTCCTGATTAAATCTTGATGAGCCTTAACCATGCCTGTTACAGCTGCCCTGCCGGACAGCAAATGGTTATAACGATACAAGTATCATTGCCTCAAGTGAGCAGAGCACCAGCGTTTGGTCAGTTGCAGAGTAATGTTGATTTTAAGGGTTTAATGATATGTAATGCCCTTTGACCCTAGAGACTATTTGACCTCTGACACTGGAATCTAAAGTGCTCCTGTCACACTGGCTTGTTGAACACGGGAATTGAAGTCATCCTCACCATTTGCTCCTTTGTCGTTATTTTATTGTCATAGAATATTATGTATCTGCACAGCCTACAAGAAAATTGTATACCTAATTTATCATTTTTACGTATCATTAACAATTACAGTAGACTCTAGATTAGGCTAGATACATACAGGGACCTAAAGTGAGGGCTGATATTGCATATGAGGTATTCACAGATCTATTTAGTCGTCACATTTGTGTAAAAAAATAATAAAGGGTCCTATAATAATTATAAAAATGATGATAATAAATATTATTATCAATAATATTGCAATGCCAACACCTGCATGTATAAACAGGGTCATCCACGCTATATTTGCTTACAAATTAAAAACATACATTTATAAGAAGAAATCTTTTGATTACAACTGACTTTTCACACTAATTTGACAGGCATGTTATTTTCTACCTCGCACACCGAGATCGAGCGTTACCCTCTCATTTCCCACCTGTATTCCGACGAGCCCCGCCCCCTATCGCTAGCATTCTCCGCCCTTAGTACTTCACACCTGTGCGAATTGCTCCTGGGTCAGAACTACTAGCCAATCCTAACGGGAGCTGTCAAAATACGAGCCAGTCTTAGCCAATCCCCGCACAAGAGGGCGTGACCTACACGAATACGGGTGCAAAAACAAAACTGAGGACGCTTCGCTCCGGCTCTCCTCACTCACGCCGCGCTGCCTGACAGGAGAGGACATAAAACTCGGACAGTGACTTTTTTAAAATCCGCACCACAACTTTTCTTTTCTTCGCCAAACAACGAGCTCCTTCGTCTCCAATGAAGCACTGTTTCACCGTGTTGAGTTGTCGTACGTGGTGAATTTGGCCCGTTTTGTCGCCATGAGCTGCCTCGATGTGATGTATCAAGTGTACGCTCCACCTCAGCCTTACTTTACCGCCACTTACAGCCCCTATCACCACCAGGTAGGACCCAGCTTAGCACCACTCTCTCTCACTTCACTGCTGATGGGGGTCTGAACTTCTGTGGGAAAGGCCTGAAAAGTTTGGCTTTGTTTTGGCTGCGTTAGGTTCGAGCTCCAGCTTAGCCCAACGAAAATAATCATGATTGCATCATCTTGGAGTTTATTAATGCTCTTTATTTGTCTTAGGCAGAGCCGTAGGTCAGCCGAGCTGTCTGTACTATACTGTACACAGCAAAAGAGCCAGTGTTGAGGCTGAAGTCTCTCTTAGTGTTGATGGTACTCTAATAGTGTTGAAGTAGTTTATAATAATGTACATTACTTTGGAGGCTATTTACAGTTGTGCACGGTTAAAATATGGTTCTTCAAGGGTTCTTCAGTAAAGGGAATGGTTGTATTTAGTGTTTAGAGTTATATATAGAGCCACTAGTTCTTTGCATGGTGATATGGTTGTTCAGATTAATGGAAAATGTGTGGCATAGGGTTCTATAAAGAACCTTTCTGAAAACGGTTCTATATAGCACCAAAAAGGCTTCTTCAATTGTTACACGCTTGACATCGTTACGATAGCAGAAACCTTTTCGGGCCTATATAGAACCATTTTCACAATGGTTCTTTCTAGAAACACACAACACATTCTACATCAGTGTGTAGAACCTTTTCATCATGCCATGCAACGAACTCTTTAAGTATGCAAGTGGTTCTGTTTAGCACTCATAGTTCTAAGAACCATATAAAAAACCTTGAAGAACCATCTTTAAGTGTGCAGGTTACTCAAGCCAGCTTATACTGTAAACAGAAGTCACTCGTTGTGTAAAATAACTCTAATAGTGTTTAATTAAATCATACAGATAATAATAATATAGATTACACCAGTTTAGATGCTATTTATACACATTTCTAATCATATTCAGAGCTGTAGGTACAGAGCCGGCTGATACAGTAAGTAACAGTCACTCTTAGTGTTGAAGTAACTCTAATAGTGCTGAATTCTCACAGATAATAATGAGTAAATTGCATGACCTTGGAGGTTAGGCTATTTATAATCTTGCATGAGTTGGCTGGTACTGTATACAGCAAAACGCCCAGTATTAAATTAGACCTCACACTTAATAACAACAATAATAATAACATCTGCATCAGCGTTGAGGTTACCTCTAAATGTTATAATCTTACTCAGAGTTATACGCCACACTAGTTGGCTTATACTCTTTTGGTGAATTAATTGTTTCCATAATATTAACATTAATAATCATTATTGCATCACCTCGGAGGTTATTTATAATCTCTATTTATAATGTATACAGCGATATAGTGGTCTAAACAACTGGGCATATTAAAATAGAGTTTAATGAAACCTTACTGTTAAATTAGTTCTTGCAGTGTATATTAATAACAGTCATGGTTACATCATCTTGAAGGATAATTATATCCTCATGAACAGCTACAAGCTACATGCCTATATAAAATCAGTGCTTAATGAACACCTGCATGTTTTTTTTTTTGTCTATATAAACACTGTAAGAGTTAAAGTATCACTAAATTTGGTCATTCAACACGGGTTTTTTAATATGTGTGTAATAATCAGTTTAGGTCTTATATCCCTGTTTGATTGGCCCTGTTCCAGTTCTGATCAACTAAATACTAAAAACTAGTTAGTACCTGTTTAGATTCAGCGTTAACTACATGAATGTGTGAACAAATAACTGAGTAAAGTAGCGTCTCAAAGCTGCACCTTTAGTCCCCGTTCTGGGATTACGAAGAGCTCTTAAAGCCAAAACGTAGGCAAAAACAAGGCGCAACTAGAGAGTGCGGGGTGGGATGTCTCCTGCTCTGGGTCACTGCTGTTAAGCCCTCTTTAAAGTTCTGGCACTTTCTTTAAACCTCTCACAGCAAACACACTCATGGACGTGTGTGTGTGTGTGTGTTTGAACACAGGGCTGGTTTTCATTTTTCACATAGTGCCAATATATATTGCTGCTGTCGGAACTGCTGTTTGTATCATTTCGGGGGAAAAAAAGGAAAAAATGACATGAACTGAAGAGACCAGCTGTCATCCACACTGCGCTAGAACATCATGCTAAATGAAGCAATAAAAAGGTCCAGTATTGCCTGGAAAAATATTTTGCCATAAACTTTTCATTCAAAGCTCATTTTTATTTATTTTTTAATTAATTTAAAATGGTTAACCCAAAAAGACTTGAATTAAAATCTTGTAATATTGATCTACGCTGAAAGTTAAGGGTTTTTTTCCCCTTTTATTGTAAAGCTACTTTTTGGGCAATACAAGATTTAGTTTGAACATTTTTTTTTTAATTCTATATACATTTTTTAGACATCTGATCAGTTGGAACAGAGAACAAAGAACTACTAATGTGACATTTTAATAAATACTGACAAAAACTGAGCATAATGAATTTTATTCAAATATTTGGCAAACTGTGTTGCACTAAATCTAGTTAAACAGGAATACTGGTGCTCTTTATAGTAAAACATGCAGCTGGTTTGTGTTCTACAAGTACTGGTGAGATCTACGACATGTTCAGAAACACATTGTACAGTACCGTGACATTTTAGTGACATTTTATCATAATAATGATATATATTGTTTTATTAGCCAGCGTTTGGTTTACCTCAGCTTTTTTTTTTTTCAAACCTCTCCAATATTGTTATGAATGACAAATAGAGCAAAACAGCACTGAAACACTGTGTGTATGTGTGTATATAGAACTTCTGAACTGAATCATTAGACCTTCCAATCAGAACTGACCCATCAGAACCCAGCTATCTGAACTGACCCATCAGAACTGACCCATCAGAACCCAGCTATCTGAACTGACCCATCAGAACCCAGCTGTCTGAACTGACCCATCAGAACTGACCCATCAGAACCCAGCTATCTGAACTGACCCATCAGAACTGACCCATCAGAACCCAGCTATCTGAACTGACCCATCAGAACTCAGCTGTCTGAACTGACCCATCAGAACTGACCCATCAGAACCCAGCTGTCTGAACTGACCCATAGGAACTGACCCATCAGAACCCAGCTGTCTGAACTGACCCATCAGAACCCAGCTATCTGAACTGACCCATCAGAACTGACCCATCAGAACCCAGCTGTCTGAATGGACCCATCAGAACTGACCCATCAGAACCCAGCTATCTGAACTGACCCATCTGAACTGACCCATCAGAACTGACCCATCAAAACCCAGCTATCTAAACTGACCCATCAGAACTGACCCATCAGAAGCCAGCTATCTGAACTGACCCATCAGACCCCAGCTATCTGAACTGACCCATCAGAACCCGGCTATCTGAACTGACCCATCTGAACTGACCCATCAGAACCCAGCTATCTGAACTGACCCATCAGAACCGACCCATCATAAGCCAGCTATCTGAACTGACCCATCAGAACTGACCCATCAGAAGCCAGCTATCTGAACTGACCCATCAGAACTGACCCATCAGAACCCAGCTGTCTGAACTGACCCATCAGAACTGACCCATCAGAACCCAGCTATCTGAACTGACCCATCAGAACTGACCCATCAGAACCCAGCTGTCTGAACTGACCCATCAGAACTGACCCATCAGAACCCAGCTATCTGAACTGACCCATCAGAACTGACTCATCAGAACTGACCGCTCCTCTCTGCGCCTCTTTCCAGAAACTCGCCTCTTTCTACACGAAGATGCAGGAAGCGCAGGACGCGGCGACCGGAAGCGGCTCGTTCTCCAGCGCGCACGCGCCGCCGGTAAAGGAAGAGGAGCCGCGTGACCCCGCGCCCGAGGCCGAGTACCTGAGCGCGCGCTGCGTGCTCTTCACCTATTTCCGGGGAGACATCAGCTCCGTGGTGGACGAGCACTTCAGTCGCGCACTCAGCCAGGCCGCGGGACACGCCCACTCTTCCGGCGGCAAGCCCGCGCGAGGCTCCGGTTCTTGGAAAGGTAGCGCGCGCTTAAGATTCTTGTTTATTACAGTTTGTTACCATTAATGTGCTTTTTATTCATTACCCACATCTGGTAGCTCAGCCTTTCGCCCTGCCACCCTCTGAAAGACAAAGTGCTGAAATGATGCCGTTCAGTGAACAGAAGCTCTGTGTGAGAAGAATCTAGAACTGTTAAATTAGTAAAGAACCTTGTGTTCATGAACAATCCTAATGGCACCGTGAACATCAGGGGATAAATAGAGCACGAGGCATTACTGTAACTGATCTGTGGAAATTGTTGGTTTGTATCTGGTTGAAAGTCTCCTAGTGGCTTCCAGGACAGGGCACCGCTCATGACTGCATTAGGTGATGTGCTGTTGAGCACATGCGTCAGAAACATCCTCATCATGTGATGAAACATAATAACAGGGTGGCTTCAACTCCTGTCCTGCAGTTCATCTGCAGTGGCGTTCCTGCGCATCACCAGCTGATTGACTTCTGTCTGTTAGAGCAGGAAAACAACAAGCTATGCACTCTGCACTATTCAGGCCCAGCATAACTCACTAGTGATGAACGAATCGAAAACTAGTCTACATACAAAGATCTGGAGGTGGAACATGCTGAACTAATAAATGTTAATGCTAAGCAGTAAATAAGGACAAGTCGGTAAATAATAACTCATGTGAAATGAACTTTTATTGCGCACTACTAACGGGAGAAATGCCAGTTCTCATTTGCTCCCTAATTGGTGAACATTAACAACGATTCATTAATGTTTATGGTGTAATTAGAATTATTTGATAACACCGATGCTCTCATGATGTTGTGCTGTTTTTCTCCATTTATTTATTTGTTTGTTTGTTTGTTTATTCGTTTCATGAATTAGGGCTGGTTTCCTGGGAATGTTAAACCAGGCCAACCAGATACTGAAACTCCTCTGTAGCAAAATCTTAGTTTAGTCTATACACTTTCAAAAGAGATGGTTCTTCAAGGGTTCTTTAATAAAGAAGAGCGTTCTCTATAGAACTATGAACACTTAAAGAACCATTCGAATGCTTGCTTTGGAGGTTGTTTATAATTACAGCTTTTTGCAAAGCTATAGGGTTCTTTTTAATGGCCATGGTTCTATATAGAACCATGAGTTCTGTACAAAACCATTTACATGCTTCAGTAGTTCTTTGCATGGTAAAATTGTTCTTTAGATTGATGGAGAATGTTTTGTATATGGCTTTATGCATATGGTTCCTTTTTGGGAAGGGCCAAAAAGGGTGTTTGGGAAGAACTGTTTTTTAAGCAGTGTTGGTTTAGGCTTAATTTGTGTCTAGAAAACCAGTTCCTGTTTTGATACATATTGAAATGTATATTGTTGCTGTCATATCAAAACCTCTTTACTGCATTTTTGCTTGTTTGTCTGAAAATGCCAGCGGCCATTAACATTGTGTGAACTTTGTTGGAAAATGGAACGGCCCAGTGCAGTGCAAGTAACATACAGCATGTAGTGTCAGGGATATGATATGGCATTTGTAACATTATTTAGGTGACAGTACTATACAGAGTAATAGCTGTAAAGCTGTCTGTTACATTAGTGCACATTGAAGTTTAGAACATCTTTTTCCTCGTCTCAAGTTTACCAAAGGTTTTGTTGTGCCAACAATGATATGTAAACACGTCTTCCCTCTTTCCAGACGGATCGTTCCCGATGAGTCAGCGAAGCTTCCCTCCCTCATTCTGGAACAGCGCGTATCAGCCATCAGTCACAGCATCTCTTAGCAGCGCTCTGGGCACGTCCCACACGGAGCTCCCCTTCGCAGCTGACCCTTATTCCACTGCCTCCCTGCACAGCCACCTCCACCAGGCTACGCCAGAGCCATGGCACCCCACACATCACCACCACCACCCCTACACGCTCAGCGGGGCCATCAGCACCCAGAGCTCAGCCTACCCCCGGCCCTCCATGCACGACATGTACGGGACACACTTTGACCCGCGATATGGCTCTCTGCTGGTTCCCTCAGTGCGGCCACACAGACTGCCCACTGCCACAGTGCCTGCTCCCGGACCCTCGCCGTGCGACATCAGCAAGAGTGAGCCGACAAGCTCCGCCTGGACTGGAGCCTTCACTGGGACGGGCTCCGATATGAGCCAGGGTCTCAGCTTGAACGTGGACACAGGTAATAATAATAATAATAATAATAATAATAATAATAATAATTAAATATTACAACTGTATGCAAAAATGTCGGCACCCTGGTTAAATTACATTTTGTTGATTTTCTACATGAAAATAAGTGAAAACATCCTCTACAGTTTTACTGCACAATTACTGTTTATTTGCTGAATTTAACATCACGCAAAAAATAGAAAATAAACTGTGGCCTGTGACGCATTTTATATTTTTTCCAGTATGCTAAAATAAAAGCAAATACGTGTATTAAAATCAACTGATTTACTAAAAATGTATGCAGGATGTAGAGAACTTAGTGTCACTTCAGTAATTAACAAAGCGTGTAGTCAAGGTTGTTCAAACTTTTGCATACAACTGTATATGCTTCTAAAAAAAAGGTTTGCTAAGCGGTTCTTGGGGAAAACATTAATTAGCGTAGAAGCTTTACATGGTAAAAAGGTTCTTTAAACTTTAAATATCTAATTCACAAAAGTGGTTTATCTATTGAAAGATTCTTTATGGAACCAAACTGGTTCTTCTATAGCTTCTCTCCAAAGAGAACCCTTATTGGCTGAATTATTTTTACGAGCGCATTTGAATAGGTTTGCAATTGCAATAACCAAAATCTGCATACAACAGTCAAAAACACAAACATAATGAAACATACAGAAGTCAGACCACCCTTCATTTATTGAATCTAAACAACGATCACATTCAATTTTTTAGTAAAAAACAACAAAAAAAATCTTTTTAATGCAAAAAAATATGCAGAAGCCTCAAAAATGAACTAGAATATCCACATTTTCACCCTTTAATGTCCACACACTGCTTTTATTATAGCTTCCACTCTTTTCAGGAGACTTGCTATCAGGTTTTGCAAGGAAATCTGCAAGGATGTTTTTCCACACCTCCGAAGTTCAGTCTTAGAGCTGGGCGGCTTTTTCTCCTTTTCATGATCCAAGTAATCTCAAACACATTACATGAAGTTTAGGTCTGGACTCTGGGGTGGTGAGTCCACTGTTCTGAGACCACCAGCAGCTTCTTTGTTTGATTTGCAAAGTTTATACTTTGACAGCTACAGATCCTTTCAGACTTAGTGTTGAGTTGTCTTCTCACAGAGGAAGGATGAACAGAAACACCTGTGGATTTTTTTCAGATCTGAAGCAAGAGTGGAGCTGGTTTTTCTCCTCTCTCTCAAAGATGAAAGCTTTAAGTGCTGTATACAATTTGGTGGTCTTACAGGTCTTGCATGGTTTTTAGGAGGCAAGATTTTTCTATAGCGTTTAATCATTTTTTAGCTCCAGTTTCGGAAACATTTTTTTCAGTTTTCCTTATGCAAGGCTGACCTCCTCAGAAATATCTCTTGAAAAATAAGTACTTAAAGGCCATTTCATCTGCAGATTAAATAAATTAAGGGTGGTCTCTGACCTTTGCACAGTACTGTACAACATTAAGGATATTAATTGAGTTAAATAATATATATGAAGGTGAGAGTGGTGCGCTTTTGAAATCACAAGCCATTCAGATTTCAGCAAGAGCCGAGGAGCCATGTCTTACAGCAAAGTCTTTTAAAATTCAAAATCTTTCCCTTTTGAAATATCAGTGTGAGCACTGTATATTTATGGCATCACTCTTTTACCAAGACTTCACCGTTTTTGAAGCAATTGTCATGTGTAAGATTTTCTTGAACTTTTAAAAGCCAAGGCCATCGTGCTGTGTTATATCACGATGTATGTTGTATGACTTATTAATTGGTTTTTCAACCTCTATCTTTTGTGGCTTATGCTTTTCACCTTTTTCTGCTTTGCGCGGCTTCCCACGCCTAAGAATTTGCTGTTCATTTCCTCCCCCCTTTCTCTTCATCTCCTTTTTCTTACCCTTCTCCTTCTGTTGTCTTCCTGTTCTCTCTCTCCCTCTCTTTTTCTCCCAGGTCTGCAGAGCCAGGATAAGAGCAAGGACTTATACTGGTTTTAGCGCCCTGCTGAACCTCCAGCCTCAGCTGACTTCTTGTCTTTTTCTGCCTTTGTAGGCAACAGCAGGGCCTTTTTTCCGTAACAGATTCTGATTCTCACTTGCAGCTCGGCGCTACGCGCTCTGCGGCGGAGGCATCCTGAGCTGAAATCAGGCCAAAGTGGATGACCCAACCCCCCTTCACCCAACCCCACCTCAGGCCCCAGGCACCAAGAGAGAGCCCCATACTGAGACACTGTAAGCTAACAGAGACTCCGGGTGAGACGTGGAGAAAAACAGCCTTCCAGAAATACATGGCGGTGTGACCATGCGAGCAGCTGTTCTTTCGCTGGCTCGCTCACCCGCTTGTTCTTTCTCTCCTCTCTTGCCAGCCTCAAAAGCTCTCAGCCCCTTCCAAAGTGGACACATGGTCCAAAAGAAATAAAAAGAACAAGCGACTCCTTTTTTTTGGGTGGTGCTGGGTGGGGTGGGGAGTGAATGAGAACTGAAAAAAAGGTCAGAAGTGACCGGACGCCCTTTACATGGGGGACCATAGCCAGTGCCAGAGGAGAGGCTGCTGTATTATTGTGACTGTCTTCTTTTTTTTATTAGAAATTAGAGACTCTGATGAGAGAGCAGCATTCCCTATCATGACAGAAGAGAGCAGGGGCTATTTGAAGCCACTTGACTCTATCTATATTGCTCTCGACAGCTGTCATCGACAACTGTTTTGGAACTCCACACGCACACACAATGGCAGTGTCGCTGTGCAGCGTTTTGACCAAGCAGGGGCTCAGGATTTCATAAAAGGAGCGTTTTGTCAATTCTGGACCCCCACCCACACAGGGAACAACTGGTTTGGCTTTTTGATTTAAGGATGAATGACTGGGGGAGGTGGGGGTAAAAGGAAGTGCCAGCGGATGGACATCGTCCATGTTATTGTACATACTAAATGTGACTCATGTGATTAGCCGGCTCAGTTGGTATGAGTAGCTGTGAACACCCTGCCGTAAAAATCATGTTCTTTCATTGTGAGTTCTCTTCAAATTTCACTCATCACTGTTTCTGTGCGAGAGGTCCTATAGTTGTATTTTGAACATATTAATATATTACATTGTAAAGTATTTCTCCTTGATAGCGCATTGAGGAGCATTCAATGTTATCTGTTTTATCTGTGCTCACTTTTCTTCATCTTTAAGGAATGAAACAGTGTAATTAAAACTGCAACTACATGCAATTGTGCTGCTGCCTTTCAGTATTTTGCATGGTCATTTGTGAAGGTTTACATTGAATATCCAAATACGACTACTTTCTATTTCAAATCAGACACCTTAATGCCTTTTCATAGCGACCTCATCTTATAAGTTATTTCCACACAGCACTGGTGCTTAAAGACCCTGACTCAAAGACCTGCTGCATTGACAATGTGACTGCAACCTTCAGCTACTTGAAAGGAATACGACACAGGCGGAATAGTCTTCTTTCAGCAGCACTGATTTATTGTAGGGGGCTCTATGCTCTTTATGCACAACGTTGTCACATGCATTATCTTGCACAATATTTTCAGCATATATTGTAAATAGAGCTGCTGCTACAGCTATTTGACTTTTTCCTCAAGGTTAAGGTAAATTACAGCATAGAAAAGTAAGGCTAGTTTAAAGCAACGACTGTACAAAAGCAGCAAGAAAACAGTAAGAATAATGTTCTCGAATGTATTCGAAAGTGTGGGAACAGGTTGTTTAAAGTAGGGATGCACACAGGTATACACTTGAAAAAGATGGTTCTTTAAAAGTTTTGGGGAAAGGCAAGGATTCTATTTAGAACCATCGGTTCTATACAGGACCATTGGCAAGAATTCTTTCCATGGTAAAATGGTTCAAATTAACAGAGACTGTGCTGTAGATGGTTGTATATAGAACCTTTTGTTCTATAGGGCACCAGAAAGGGTTCTTTTATTATTACGTCATGCTTGTAACAATAGAAGAAGCCTTTTTTATTTAGAACTATCAGTTTTATACAGAACCATTTACATGCCTCTTTGCATGATGAAGTGGTTCAGATTGACAGAGAATGTGCTGTAGATGGTTGTTTACAGAAGCTTTTGCTCTATAGAGCACAAAAATGGGTTATTTTATTATTATGTTATTATTATGATTTTCGAAAAGGTTCTATATAGGACCATATACAACAATCATTTCACCATGCAAGGAACCCTTGAAGAACAATCTTTTTTTAAACATGTGCACTCTTTAAAAAGATGGTTCTTCAAGAATTCTTTAGGAAAGGCAATGGCTCTATTTAGAACCATCAGTTCTACACAGAACTATTTGTATGCTTAAAGGTTCTTTGCATGGTGAAATGATTCAGATTGATGGAGAATGTGCTGTGGATGATTGTATATAGAACCTTTTGTTCTGTACAGCACCAAAAAGGCTTTTATTATTGTGATATCAAGCTTGTAACAATAAAAAAACTAATAATTTTTTAGGACTAATAATATGCAGAAATATGATATCTCTCACTATATTTCTCTACTGTTAAAGTAAACTGGGTGGCCCTAATCTTGGGTAACAGTTCTGTAAGCATTCCCCTGACCAATCATAAGGCTGATGTCTCTTGCCCCGCCCATACAAAAATTTCAGAGTCAGAGAAACTTAACAAGCTAAAGCTAACCCAGCATAACCAAAAGCTAGCAAGCTGGGCCACCTGTCTGCAGCTGCCTGTCAACTTTTTGTTAATATATTTATACATGAGCATCATTCGTTCATCTATTCCTTCATTTACGTATTCCTTTGTCCATTTGTTCGTTAGTCTGTCCGTCAGATAAAAGCTGGCAAATGATTTTATTTCTGAATGAGTAGCGGAGTAGACTGGGAGTGTTGGACAGGGAGCTGTCAATCAAGCTGTTCATTAGCCACGCCCAACAGTTCTCAGACATGTCTGATAAGCGTTTCTTAAACCACATTTTATCATAATTACATCTTATATTTTTCATTTAAACTTTGTTAATTGCTTAATATGACACTCAAATATAGTAGCAAACAAACATTTTTAATATTTTATTCTGTATTTCCTGGGATGATAAAGGGCCCATTATACTGTAATAATAAAATAATAGTAATAACATTATGCCTTCCACCCAATGAACATTTGGCATAGGCTCCTCCTCTACCTCTCGATCCAGGAAGGTATGCAGTTTAGAAAATGTGTGTGTGTGTGTGTGTGTGTGTGTGTGTGTGCATGTGTGTGTGTGTAGTACCTTATTTAAAAGTGCTTCATAGTGTGAAACAAAGCATGAGAGAAAGAAAAAAGAAATGTAGTGTGATGAAACAAAGATGAATTATATTTTATAAAGAACATAACATAACATGCCAGTAAAAGTAAGAAAAGTAATCAAAGTTAGTTTAATGCAAAAAAAATCAGTGACAGATGGAGCCTGACAAATACACTACTGGCCACAACTGTTCAGTTGCTTGTTAACACAAATAGCTAATCAGCCAATCACATGGCTGCAACTCAATGCATTTAGGCATGTAGAGGTGGTCAAGACAACTTGCTGAAGTGCAGACTGAGCATCAGAACGGGGAAGAAAGGTGATTTAAGTGACTTTGAACGTGGCGTGGTTGTTGGTGCCAGACGGGCTGGTCTGAGTATTTCAGAAACTGCTGATCTACTGGGATTTTCACGCACAACCATCAGTAGGGTTTACAGAGAACGGTCCGAAAAAGAGGAAATATCCAGTGAGCGGCAGTTGTGTGGACGAAAATGCCTTGTTGATGTGAGAGGTCAGAGGAGAATGGGCAGACTGGTTCAAGATGATAGAAAGGCAACAGGAACTCAAATAACCAACCAAAATCTCTGAGGAACATTTCCAACACCTTGTTGAAAGTGTGCTACGAAGAATTAAGGCAGTTCTGAAGGCAAAGGAGGTCCAACCTTTCACTAGCAATAGCAATGTACCTAATAAAGTGGCCAGTGAATGTAATCTTCAGTGCATAAAAACAAAAGGCTGTTTTATCAACCTCTCATACTCATATGTGAAATAGGGACAAAACGGCACTTGATGATCATAAGGTACAATTTACAACATACTTTATCAGGGATTCAGAGATGTATGATGGTTTTGCACAATGAAGAGCTACAAACTAGTAATTAAAACTTTATATTCAGTTCTTGAGGAGACAAGCAGCTGGAGTGACTGGATCATCTGCTATGATCTTGTTTTCTAGAATGCGTTAATATTCTTGCTGTGCATTGTATACAAGTTGTTGCTTGTTGTAGAAGTCCTGTGAGCAGTGCATTATAAAAATCAAGGCCCAAAAAGTGAAAAAAATCATGGTCCAAAGTAACTTAGGATGATATCTTCCATTAATTTCCAAGACCTTTCTTTCTTTCCCTTGGAAAGTTACCATTTTGGTGTTACAAGGTTCTCTTTCATCATCTCGTGTGTGAGATCTGCCCTTGGGAGGGACAGAGAACCAGGGTTACAGTTATGGTGACCTATTGTTTTGTTCCGACATGTAAACTCATTATATATTGAAGGTAACGCAGACCTTTCAGTATGTGGTCAGCAGAGTGCTATATTTCAACACATTTTGCACCATGGCATGTGAAAACAGAGGAAGAGAAAGTGGCAACACTGCTGTGTAGTCTATCTCTCAGCTGGTCTTTTGGGATGTATTTATGGTTTAGTCCTGGACAGCTGAAGATTAATATCAGTTTCTGACTAAGGTGATGAAGGATAAGCTGTGGGTGGATGGAGCCTGTCTTAACCCGGGGTGGCTAAAACAAAGATTTGCTTTCATAGCGTCCACTTAGGTTAGCCACAGAGGTCAGTGAAAGAGAAAGTGCAAAGATGATAGGAAAATGTTTTCAGGTCAATAAAATAAATGAATGAGGCTAATTATAAAAAGAGTTCTATGCTATTACAAGATGCATTAAGTAAATGTCTTTAATCTTGAAGAAATCCTTTTTTGAAACTTTCATTTCAGCTTGGCATAGTGATTCCATAAGCACATTTAGCATGACTGAATTTTACCTAAGAATTGCAAACTGTGTTTACTGAGTGGTGGGAATAGTGGCATCCACAATGATGAAGGAATATGAACAATAAAGTGTTTCCATTCGAGTGTGTTGTGTTGGTGCTTTGAGAAATCTAACAATAGGCTATATTTAATGACTTGTGGCATAATTTAAATGACCATTGACATCCAAACTGCACTAACCAAAAAAGACCAAAAAGATAACATTTAAAGTTGCAGTATGTAAGATTTTTGTAATTGTAACAACTAAAAGGAGTAGCTGAGTCAGGAGGGAAAAAACTAAGCTAATTTAAAAGTCAAAAGCATCAAGTCGGATTTGGTGGGAGTTTTTGGGAGACAACATCATACTTTTTATGTATTAATGCCATATGTACATGCGCAAAAAGTAGATCCAGCTTGATGTTTAGGTCCCAAATGTAAAATCATCATTACACTGATGAAAATATGACAACAACAGTAGATAATTCACTCACATCCTCGGAAGATGCGTCATTCACCGAGTTTTGACTGAGTTCTCTTTGAGTAGTCTTCCAGTGCACTCAAATTCATCAGATTCATCTACTTGGGGAAGGGGTCTAAAGCACAACCAATGTAATAAAATATTCTTCTGCACTTTGCGTGTATTTACACATTTCCACCAGAGAGGGGTCCAAATCCCCAGATCTTACATAATGCAGCTTTAACTTGCATTAATAAAACATATTTAATTTAACAATTTCAGATTTTTTTATTTAAGATTTCTTGTTATGGGAGATAACTTCTTCTTCCATAAGACAGGCCCTAAACTGTCAATGAAAGTTGTGAGCAGGATATCGGATGAGACCAAAAAATTTAAATATTTGTGCTGGATACATTTAAAATGTATACCAAACTTACTTGCAAAATCCATTTATTCTTACATAGATTTACAATAATACATTTTAAGCCTTTTTTAAAGAAAAAAATATAAAAAGACAATGACAATATCTCAAACCAGTTTTATTATTTACTAATTTAATGACCACATGAGGTGCAGCCTTCACAGAAGTGCTTGTCTGTAGTTTTTATAAGTTACAATGAGGCCCAGGTTGTTCAGTTTCAGCTGCTGTATAACCCAGAAGAATTTTAATCAGCATGTGTCTTCATGCTTTCTACCAATCAAGCAATTAAGCTAGACACCCATGGGAGAGCTAAATATATAAGACAGATTATACATGCATGGACAACCTATTCCACATGCCTTTGCTTGCTAGAGCATTATTAACATTACGATGTGTCTTTCACAAGCTGTATTACATGCAGGCCAACATATACAAAACAGACTACTGCGCAGATAACAGTGTCCTTATGTATTGTAGTGCATAGAGATGTTAAGTGCCTTATTCATGTTGTTCTTGTCCTATTTAAGAAATTCTGCTGGAAGATATTACCAGTCAAAAGCTTGGACACACATACACATTACAGGACTTTCCTTACTTTTACTATTTTTCACATTTTACAATTATAGTGAAGACCTCAAAACTGTGAAATAACATACAGAATTAAGCAGAGAAAAAAGCAACAAAGCTCATTTTACTTTACAGACTAATTTTACTTTACTTGACATGCTTTCAATTAGCTTCCTAAGGGAGCCACCTGAGATCTTTGCATAGTCATATGCAAAACAGCCCAAATGCTGCCCTGCTCAAAATGACTTGTTTTGCTGATTGTGAAAAAGAGAACACTCCCTCCACAGAGAGCACAGCTGCACATTGTAATGCACAGTTACTGTTCCAATACTGAACTTAACATGTAGGAAAAAAAAAACATAAAATGTAGCCTGGTCAAAAGTTATTGCACAATTTATATTTTGTATTATAAGGTTTCTTTTTTCCAATATGTTAAACTCAGCAAAAATGCATTCAGAACAAAAAAATGCAGAAAATCAACAAAACATGTAACTGGACAGAGGGTTTTCAAACTTTTGTATATGACTGTATATAGTTGGGTCCAAGAGAGACCACAAGTGAAATTGCCTCTATTTTCTTTTTTTTTTCAATTCTTTTTCTAATTTCATGTTTTCATTACAAAATATATTTGCTGTAAAACAATTAAGTGAAAAGTACAATCTTGAATTGCCAGAGTGCATGTGACCTGCTTCGAATCTACAAATTTGTGCTAACACCTCTGATGAGCAGATCAAACCAACCTGAGAACTGTCTGAACGCAGAAGGGATGAGACTAAAAAATCTTAACCTTGTCGATTTAACACATTTGCTTACATTTCTTTTTATTTTCAGGTTTAAATGAAAAAGTTTTAGATTTTAAGACTTTTTTAAATCCCACTGTACATCATTTTTTAAATTTACAATTTTTTGTTGGAATTAATTCTACATAAAGAGCAACTTAACTATTTATATGTTTGTAAGAAATTTGATTTGCATTTAAGTTTAACCCAACATCAAAATGTCTTTATTGTTATGAAAAATGCATATTCAATCAGGTGTGTCCAAACCTTTGAGTAGTAATGTAGTAGACTAGAAGTATATATTAAGTGTCTTTGTGATTTAGCTTCTTAAAGTCATGTAATTGCAAACACATGCCAGGCAAACAGCAAAGGGAACTGTGTTTTTATTCATCCAATGAATTAATTATAGAGCACTCTTGCACCCTAAGCTGTGCAAACACAGACAGAGCTTTTGAAAGCACTGCCACTCACAGCTCTGGGCATGAAGCCACACTCCGATCAGTGGTAATCAAAACCCCTGACCTCATGCCAGTCCCGCTTGTGAGATGGAGTTTGAGGACGGGGGTATTGAAACCATGAACACTACTCAGACTGTACAGTACCACTTAAATGGACCACCCTGCAGGTAGGCCTTGAGTATTATCCATTTTGTTTACAGACATGCCCCCATGACTTCCAATTCAGCATGCTATCACTTACTTGTCATCAACTTGAAGCAGGTCTCCACACAAGTGGATAAGGGGTTTGGCTATGTGAGGAAACGTGCATTGTTGCCAGCCCTCAGAGTCTAGTGAAGAAGGGGTGTGCATAATGGTAGTTACTACTTCCATTTACTCAGTTACATGAACTTAACTTTTACTTTAATAACACTTTAGCTTATACAGACGTACATCTATGCAGAAAGTAATCTACTTTTGACTCAGTTGTACTTAGATTTTGGGTTTTATTCATGGTCTGCTTTCCTGTTGCTCACACTTCTCATTTTGGAGCATAAACATTTTATTTTAGACCAAAAGGATCCAAAAAGACAAGAAAAGAAATTAACAAACATCAATTTCTGTTGATAGGAGGATGTGCCAAGAAGTTTTACTACTAAGTAGTAGTTCTACTAAGTAGTATTTTTTTTTATCTTAATACTTTTCTTTACTCTTGTTGTTCATACTTGGCTACACTTTTCACAAAAAAGGGTTCTATACACTACCAAAAAAGGTCCTTTGACTTGTAACAATAGTGTAGTTTTAAAAGAATGGGGCCTCATTCACCAATGTCAAAGTATTCTATTAAAGTTATTCTTGAGAAATATTGTGCTCTTGAGTGTGTATGGATTCATTTCTTAACTAAGCAAAAAGCCCAAAAAAGAAAACACTGGTGAATGTCAGAATGTTCATAAAACTGCGTAAGTGGGTGTTTAAGAACAGTGACATCATAATGAAAGAAGAACCCTTTTTAGTGCATTATATTATTATATTATTATATATATATTTTAAAATGTTCTTTAAGGAATCCTATTCAGCAAGTGCTCAGTCAAGGGAACCTTTTAACAATGCAAAGAACCATTTATATGGCAGCAGGAATCAGAAGCAGAGGCCAAACTAAATCAAAGCATACAAAAACAGCTAAGGCTGTTCGAGTCCAGAAATTCTGGCCTGGACTCGATTCCAAGTGACAGGAAACACTTTCCACACTATAAACTAGATATAAAAAGCACACACAGAAAATCACACAGAGAAGAACATTGAATTAAAGACGACTATGGTAATTATATGTGATGATGTTTCAGCATTGGCGATGTTGATTTTAAGCCGCATTTTTGTTACAAACTTTACTTTTTATTCTTTTTTTGACTTTCTCCAAAGTTAAACACAGTCAATTCTGTCTATGTGTTGTGAAAGAATGTATTTTTTAAGCATGTCCAAGGCTTTGGGATTGATACTTCATTTCTAAATGCCTGGAATTGGAGAATCAATTCTTCTTGAAATCAATTCCCAGCCCTCTGGCTAGAGTTCACTAAGTAGCTAATAAGCTATGTTAGCCCAAAAGACTGAAAATATAATGTTAACCTTTATGTTCACAGATTAGTGCATTTATTTAATGTTTACAGAGTTGACTAACTCATGTTATCCTAGCAGGCCGAAAAATGTAGACTTTACCTTTTTTTAATTGTTTAATTGTGTAAATACAGCTATTGTGTATTACATTTTAATTTCATGAGCAACAATTCAGTGAAGAACCAGCTACTTTGAGGCAACAACTTGTTATTAATGCAAGTGATGATGATGCAGCTTGCTAGCTAAGTAAATGCTAATGTGGCAAAGTTACCAGTTTTTCTTGTAAAGTCATAAATTTATTGGATGTTTATGGAATGATGCCCTGTAATGGACTGGCGACCTGTCCAGGGTATAACCTGCCTTCTGCCCGATGACCGCTGGGATAGGCTCCAGCACGTCCCCACAACCCTGAGGGAGAAGCGGCTTTGAAGATGTGTATGTGTGTGTGTGTGTGTGTGTGTGTGTGTGTTTATGGAATGACAGATTATCAACTCATGCATGTTACATTGTTATTTCATGAGCAACAATTTAGTGAAAGAACAGCTATTACAAGGTACAAACTTGCTAGAAATGTACCATGACACAGCTCTCAAGATAAGCTGATGCTAATGAGGCAAACAAGTGATCAATGAATTTGGGATGTTGTTAAATTTACTGCTATGTTATGGAACAGCAGAACCTAAGCATTCAAATGGTCATACCACAACATCTCAATAGGATTCAGGTCAGGACTTTGGCTAGGCCTCTCCAAATTCTTCATTTTTCTTCAGCCATTCAGTGGTGGACTTGCTGGTGTGTTTAGGATCATTGTCCTTCTGCAGAACCCAAGTTCTTTTCAGCTTGAGTTCACGAACAGATGGTCGGACATTCTCCTTCAGGATCTTTTGGTAGACAGCAGAATTCATAGTTCCATTTATCACAGCAAGTCTTCCAGGTCCTGACGCAGCAAAACAGCCCCAGACCATCACACTACTACCACCATATTTTACTGTTGGTATAATGTTCTTTTTCTGAAATGCAGTGTTCCTTTTACGCCAGATGTAATGGGACACACACCTTCCAAAGAGTTCCACTTTTGTCTCATCGGTCCGCAGAATGTTTTCCCAAAAGTGTTGGGGATCATCAAGATGTGTTTTGGAAAAATTGAGACGAGCTTTAATGTTCTTTTTGCTCAGCAGTGGTTTTCTTCTTGGAACTCTGCCATGCAGGCCATTTTTGCCCAGTCTTTTTCTGATGGTGGAGGCATGAACGCTGACCTTAACTGAGGCAAGTGAGGCCTGCAGTTCTTTGGACGTTGTTGTGGGGTCTTTTGTGACCTCTTGGATGAGTCGTCGCTGCGCTCTTGGGGTAATTTTGGGTGGCCGGCCACTCCTGGGAAGGTTCACCACTGTTCCATGTCTTCGCCATTTGTGGATAATGGCTCTCACTGTGGTTCGCTGGATTCCCAAAGCTTTGGAAATGGCTTTATAACCCTTTCCAGACTGATAGATCTCAATTACTTTCTTTCTCAATTGTTCCTGAATTTCTTTGGATCTCGGCATGATGTGTAGCTTTTAAGGATCTTTTGGTGGACTTTACTGTGTCAGGCAGTTCCTATTTAAGTGATGTCTTGATTGAGAACAGGTGTGGCAATAATCTCGCCTGGGTGTGGCTAGAGAAATTGAACTCAGGTGTTAAAAACCACAGTTATAGTATGTTTTAACGAGGGGGGCAATCACTTTTTCACACAGGACCATGATGGTTTGGATTTTTTTTTTCCTTTAATAATAAACACCTTCATTTACAAATTGCATTTTGTGTTTACTTGTGTTGTCCTTGACTATTGTTTAAATTGGTTTGATGTTCCGAAACACTTAAGTGTGACAAACATGCAAAAAAACAGGAAATGAGGAAGGGGGCAAACACTTTTTCACACCACTGTATCTCCATTTTTGTCAATTTTCATTTTTTGACCTACTTTGAAAAAGGCAGTTGCCCTTTACATAGTGTCAAAATTTCATGATAAATGGACCAACAGAAATTGGCCAAAAGTGCTCGGAAAAATATATTTCTCCATTTGCTTTTATTAAAGTAAAAGCATTTTTCCTCACCCTGTAAAGTTACAGTTTTTGGAGATACAAAGTTTTGTTTCGACAGCAGCGATATTTTGTGTTTTGAATGCTGGTATGACCATGCTAGGTGACCAACTAAACCAGCACCAGACCAGCATAAATTAGCTTAAACCCCCATGGAATGCATACAGGTCTGTGCTGTTTTTTCAGCAGGGTAAATATCCATCAGAGAGCCCTTTTTTAAAGAGTGTACTGTAACTACTGTCTGAATCATTATTTGAATGAAGTTTGTGTGTTACTGTCTCATGCTAGTTGGCTGCGGCATGTAAACATTGCTAATGCCTGAGCTGTGGAATGGCTCTATATGACATTCAGCCCATCCACAAGTGTCACATGGCTGGCAATTCTCACGCCTTCCTCACTGGCATTTTTCACATTAGTCAACATAGGCGGCATGGATGTGGATTTGGATCTCCACAGCAATGTAAGTAGCGCTAGTTAGCTATTCATTTTGTTGTTAACCTCTTCCTCAAGAATACCTTGTTATAACATATATGCCTAAAAGTGGAACAAATAAAAGGAAACAATGCTTAATATGCCTTGCTGTTGAAGTTAAGCATTACCTAATGTAGATAATCCTATTTTTAAGGTCAGACTGGCACTGACGCATGTAAAAGCCTGAGGAATGGTGCTGATCCTCCACCTAAGACGAGCACATTTATTAAACCTTTAGCACATAGGCCTGCAGAAAAGCCTGGAGCTGTGTGCCCCTGTCAGTGAAGAGACGGGACTGAGCCTCTGAACAAACAGCTGCCCTATACTCTGTCTCTGTGTTCAGACAGCCAGATCAGCACACTCTCATGTGTTATTGTTTTACTGCACACAGATGGTCAGGAGTCACCTTAACCGTAAAACAGTTTATTCTCCTACGCAAAATCTCATTACCTCATTATCATTGCATACAGCTCAAAGGTTTAGCTTTTGGTTAGTGCAGTATGTTATTAATTATGTTATCCTAAGCTGTGTCTATATAGTCTATATTTGTTTTATTCAGAGGTGGACGAAGTAAAATAATCTTATTTGTATTTAAATTTAGTGAATGTTGTAATAATATTCTTAGTTAATTTTTTAGTTTTTGTTGGAAGCAAGATGGTTAAATTCATAAACAGAAAATGAATCCTTTTGTATATAGGTATATACAGCCAACTGAGCTCTTCTATTGGTTAAGGCTTCAGGAGCTGGAACTAAGGCCTTACACGTCAGATTGACCACCAACATAGTTAATAAGTGCCAGTGGAATCAATCAATGAATTCTTGATTTACAATGAGCAGGTGTTCTTCCTGGATACTTCACTGACAGTGAGTACCAGTGGTAGCCTAAGTAATGTCTTTCAGTCAGTGTTAGAAATTGAAACAAATACAAAACACAGAAAAAAAAACATAAATGTGGCCTGTGTTATGGCAAAAGTTAAAAGATGGTAATATAAACTGTTAATGAAAATTGTGCACTAAAATTTGAAGCAAATAATATTTGAAAGTTTTTTTCCCTCTACACTCTTAGAAATAAAGGTACTAAACTCACTGGGGCAGTAATCCCTTCTTGTCACTGGGTCGCATACTCAAGAGTGCATCACAGTACTTTTAGTCAGGGAACATAATTGTACCATAATTCATTGAAATCTAAGTTTCAAAGTTGTATTGACTCCACACACCCCTTCTCATCTCTAGGCTTTTTATTTTTATTGTTCTGTTTTAAACCAGTAGTTTATGAAAAGGTACAAATAGATCATTTTCACTTGGAAAAAAATTATTTAAGGTTCACAATTGGACCTTAAAACCACTGTCGTACCTTTGAGGTTAGATTTACATAGTTTATACCTTGATGAACAAAAAATGCACCTGCACAGAACCTTTATTTCTAACAGCGTAGAAGATGTGTTAACTTATTTTCACTTAGAAAAAAATACACCTAATTTGACTGGAGGTCTTCAAAGTTTTACATACAACTGTATCCCCCATCTTTATCACTCATCATTTTAAACAGTCCTCTTCTAAATTACATGTAATAAATGACCCACCACAAGTCACTGGCATGTGCAGCTCTACCATCCATGCTTTGTGGATTTATATAAATGCATTGAAATTGAAACCCAGCCTGTTCTGGCTATAAATTCTGAACACAGTTGTAAATGCCAGTGGATGGAGGATCTCTACGCTCCTCTCAGTAAATTATGTAGATTTTTTTACAGTCCAACATTAATAACTTTAACAGAATGTCTACAGACATCCTCATATTAATATGCATAGGTTTTAAGAAATCTTAATGGCATTTTAAGTGTAGTTTAAGACCATTGGCCAAAAAGCAAATCGCTGCTGTCAGAACAAAACCTTGCTTCTCCATTTTTGTCTTTTTTCAGTTTTTGGCATATTTTGAAAATACCTGTTGACCTGTACATTGTGTGTAAATTTCATGATGAATGGACCAAAATATATGACCCCAAATGACTTGGAAAAAAGTGTGGTTCCATTGACTTACATTAAAAGTAAAGTAGGTGTTTCCTTCTTCCGTAAAGTTGTCATTTTGGAGCGAAATATAAAAACTCTTCAAAGTAAGCAGGTATCTACACTAGTATCTTAAAACCAGGACCATATACGTTAGAATTTAAGACAATTTAATACTTATTAAGTGTTCACTTTGTACAATGTCACTTTAAAGAAATTTAAATGGAAATAAAGGAATTACGATATTCTGTGTCAGCGCTAGTTTCTGGGAGTTAACTGTTAAGTTTGGGTATCATGTTTCACTGCACTATACCTTTTTTACATGTCAACTGGAGCTGAACACGTCTTACAAAAGAGATGAATCTCAAGGTCTTGCACTGAGAATTCTTCACATACCTCCTACACTTCACTACGGGACTGGTTATGGGTGTATCTGTGGTTTCAAACAAAAACATAGTCTGATAAAAAAAAAGAACACTATTGTACACCAGATACCCTTGATTTGTATGGTGTTTCAGCCGTTTTAAAGAAGAATTTGGTTAGTTGTTCATATAGGATTCCATAGCTAAGCTATAAACTATGGGCCTGTGTGGTTTGGTGGAAATGTGATATCGGTGTGCTTGTCTACTTGTGGGTAAGAATTTAAATGGGTTTTACTGCCAAAATGTTGACATGTGTCTGTAAGCAGAATGTGGTGCCACATGGATCAATATGCAGTACAGAGTTTGAAAGCTTGAAGTCAGGCCAGTCTTTGAGTGGCAATTCACCTGCAGAGAAGACAGAAAAGCGTTTGGTTTCTTCCAGAGCCGTACGGCTTTGTTTACGTTTCCCATCATTTCCTTCTCGGCTGCAGCCATGCATAAACCCCCGAAGGCTTTCATGTCTACCCCAGTGGTGTGTGCAGTCCAGTAGAGTGTAAATGAATGTGAGTACACACGTAAACATGAGACATTTTCTTGGATTGGAGCGCACTGTTGAAATACAAGCATTAACAAATCAACTGACAGCTAAATGAACAAATCAGAGAATGTATCTCTTTTGCCACTCCTGCAATTACTGACCAAAACGTGGACTTAAGTTGGGAGGGGGGTGGTGTTCGGCTGGAGAAAAAAAAACAGCTGTTGTGCTTGTCAGCCAAGATCTCGCTGCTGCATAAAACACAAACTGTGGAAAACTGTGCAGTGAATTACATTGAATTGTTTATGACCCTTTTGGAAAATCTGTCATCTTTAACATGTTAAAATGTTAAACTGCATGTCTTTATGAAAGCAGTTCTTCTCACTTTGCTTAGATAAGCTGCTGTACAAGCCTAAAATCTGTCTCTTGTCTGTGGACAGAGTTTTACTCTGATTAATGCAAGGTGCCGTGCTGGATTGCTTTAGGTTATCAGTTCTGAACTTGGATGTTATGGACCATTTTTCACACACATTATACCGAAATATAAACGTTTTGTTTATTCAGCTCTGACCAGGAAATGCCATATGTCTGATGTGAAGCTAAATTGAGGCAACATTTGAAGTGGATTGCCACACATTGAGTCCACAGATTAAAGGAATTCTCCACTCGTGGGCATTAAGAAATGGAAAAGCTAAATTATACTCATATGAGCTGCAGTATGCAGTACACTCACATGATACTTCCACATTCAGGAACTCTTAGACATATACACAGCACTGCTGTGCTAGTGGTTCTTTGTATAGGTTAACCCTGAGAAGTCTAGAATTATTATTATTGTGCCATATTTATTTCACATTGCACAATGATTTACATTTAAACAAACAATTACATTATTCATTACATAAATGGATACTTCCTGTCTGATTGGTTGAAGTGTGTTCAAAGCTAGAGTAAAAAGCTTATTATTCAGTAGCTACAGGGACTTCAATGCAAACTAGTTGAATCTTAAGTTATAGAAACATGTAATAAAACTTTTGATCCTGGCCTGTTAAGGGGTTAAACTGAGGGGCTTGTTAAACTCATCCATTATTTTAAGTGAATGTGTGGCAGGGTTAGCTTGATGATATCAAGTGTGGTGTGGTTGGTGTAGTGTAGTGGTTAACACCTTTGCCTTTCACACTGTAGACTGGGGTTCAATCCCACACCAGGGCAAGCCCCCTACACTATACCAATAAGAGTTCTTGGGCAAGACTCCAAACACCACCTTGGCCTACCTGTGTTAAAAAAAATGATCAAATTGTAAAGTCGCTCTGGATAAGGGTGTCTGCCAAATGCCGTAAAAGTAAATATCAGAACACAGATAAACAAACCCAAAGTTAGCAGAAATTAGCCCCAGGGGTAATTTGGTGATCTAAAATTATAGTTATTGCTATAGAATGATGTTTATTATATAACAAAAAAGTGAAGTGTGTGAAATGACTGCAACATGCAATAATAGGCGGCTGAAAATTCTTGACTTTCTTCAGTAGTCCATGACAACACTAGCATACCTGCTGTTTTTGATATAATGTGAAAATGCATGCTGCTCTTTGAAGTGTGTAAATTTCATGTTGAATGGACCCAAAGAAATGGCCCAAAATAGCTTGGAAAAAAGTCTGGTTCCTTTAACTTACATTAAAAGTAAATATGTCTTTTCCTTATCCTGCAAAGTTACTATTTTGGAGGTTTTGTTCCGACAACAGCGACATGCTAAATAAACTACATAAACTAAAGGAATGGTTCACTTCAACTACTATTAGTTTGAAGTTTATTTATTACTTAATAGGTTTATTGTAATAGAAACAGGAAGTATATGTTTTTATAGATTAACAGTGGCTTATTATTCTGGGATTTCTTTTCACTTTGACTTATAACCATTTTAACTACTATTTCTATTGTGCAATATTGTAAAAACACAGCTGACTGATATCTTTGTCACGGGCCTGGCAAAAACAATTTTTTTCCTCATCTACAAGGCTGAAGTTCACTGGCTTTTTGTTCAGCAGCTTTTTAAGTGAATTTCCTGTTCCACCTTAAATTGAGCAGCAGTTACATTCCAGCATTTGTACAGGCACCTGAATGTAACAGCTGCACTATTTAAGGTGGAACAGGAAACTCAACTAGCTTTGTCAAATGTATCTACTCATTTGTCTTAAAGTCATATGTACTTCCGACCACAGATGCAGCTGACGCAAGGTTATGCATTACAGTGATTTTACCATGTTTTACCAAGAATGACAGTAACGCATAGCCTCTTGTGGCTTATTGCTGTAGTCATACCTGTGATTTTTTTAATACTTCTTAAGTGTAATTACATCTTTTCATAATTAATTATATAGGTTATTCTGTATTGACTGATTGAAGTTTTCACTTTTGGTCCTTTTTCCATTTTTTGAGATATCAAACAATAGCAAGCCTAGGCAAAAATGCAAATCATGTTTTCCTTTTCTTGAAATCCACCAAAGAAAATACAGTTTGTAGTGAGACTATAATTAAGTGTGACTACTTGAACTTGAGATGTAGAAATGTTGCATCTCTCATTAATCAGACGGATCACATCTGCTTAGAGGACTCTTGAGATAGTCGTCTTTAGTGCCTCGCTACCACAAACCTGATTTACGAGACAGAAAGGCCTGCAATGACCTTCTCAGGAAAGCTATGTGGTTGCCCCCTGCTGCTTCAGAAGCTCTCGAAGGACACAGAAAACTTGGCCAGTGGATGGGCACTGTGTGCCAACATTGCAGTGTCAAGTCTGATCTGTAGGATAAATTGTTTCCTTAGATTGCAATCACTATTTTTAATTTGATGGACATAGTGCTTCAACTGCCGCCAGATTCTTGAGAGTGTGTGGTTTGTTTGAGCGATATATCTTCCTGCTAAAAGAGGTAAACCCTGCCTGACAGCAGTGGCTCCCCCACACATAAATATCTTTAGCCCAGTGTGGTGCATGCTTGCTGTAATGTGGAGCGAGGAAGCGAATCCAGGGACGCGGTCGGAGCAGTCCAAAGTCAGATGGCCAACACAAGAGACCGAAAGTCAGACATGATGAACAGAAACACAGAATCCAAACAATGCCAAAATGTAAAACTTCAAACAATACATACAAACATCCCAAACAGCACGTCAAACAATACATACATCAAACATCAAACAAACATCCCAAACATCTCAAACAGCACACACAAACAAAGACCAACGAAACAAAGGGCAAAGCACAGGGCTTAAATACAACGCAGGGATGACGAATGACAGGTGAAAACAATCGGGGGGGGGGGTCACGAAACAAGGGGGCAGGACTAGGGATACCAAAACAAAGAAGCACATGGACTATCAAAAGGTAAACAAAAAGCACATGGGGGAGTGGGAGGAGCCAAGCGTGACACTTGCATTTATTGAAGAGTGACAACTACTGAATACTAATTCTCAAACTGCATTAGTTATTACTCATTTTACAATCTAGTATTTTAAAATATTTTGATTGAGAGTGTGAATCAATTGAAATCCAATTACAATACTTTGAAATTTTGTCAGTAGGTCAGGCATAGTACAGAAAAAATACATGGGATTAGATGCCCCTACCTAGCAGTCCCACCTAACTGGACATTGTCATCTATCTGTCAATGCAAAATTTATGTTTCCAATCACAGAAACACTCTTGGCTGAATATTTTTCAGCTACACTTAATGTACACTACCATGTCAGTGTTGCTGCTGTGATAAGATCTAAACAGTATCTGTCCAACAGCAGTCCTGTGTTCAGAAACTAACCAATGATGAATAGGGTAGATGGTTGCTGCACTCAAAAAATATTGAGTTTGCAAAACAAAATAAATCTTAGTGCCAATTTCCACTAGCTCTTTCTTGTTTACTCAAGTTCTGTAAATAATTAGTTACACTGGCTGACATTCTGTTGTCAAAACTATGGGAAATGTTTAGTTGAGCTGATATAAGAAAGTTTGTTATCCTAAGAAGTACAACTAGTAAAAACTCAAAAAGTCATAGCAGCTTTTCTCCTTTCATATTAACATGGCACTTTGGTAAATGCTTTTACCCAGAGTGATGTACAGTTTTAATTATGTCACAGATGTAGGCAAAAGTATTGCTAGGCATCTTGTTCAAAAACTCTTTTTGGTGTGGCAGAGAATCAAAGCCTGCTACACAGTCAGTGTTACCTATATACTACATATGCATACCTATACCTGTTTAGTATAGTACACCAATCCCTGCATAACCAGTTAAAAAAACACACTACTGGGTTGTTTAATGTAGAATATTCAGATTGCACTCCCTGTGCCAGGTACAGATATTGACATACTAAAGACAGGCTTTGTTTCTTTTAATATTTGTACATTATAAAGTTTTGAACTTTGTTTACAAGATGGACTAAAGTTTTTTTATCACATTGATTAAGCAAATATCCTTAAAACATTGTACTTCATTATGGACAAATATCAAAAGTCATCAAAAGACATATCTGTACTGTAGTGTATGAGGGGTTTGTGTAGTGAATGTAGTGGTTAACACTGCTGCTGAACTCCATGCTACATCAAAAAGAGTCCTTCAATACATTTGCCTACATATGTAACATGAATAAAACCTTACACGCTCTGGATAAAAGCATTGGCAAAATGCTGTAGATGTGACACTCTTCAAAAAGATGCTTCTTCTTTAATAAAGGAAATGGTTCTATTCAGAGTTCTATACAGAACCATTTCATGCTTAAATGGTAATCTATTTGGTAGTTCTGATCTATTTTTTGCTTTGTAGGCCAGTAGGAGGGCTTTAAATCACTCTTTTAGGGCTTTAATGTACACTCTTAAAAACATGGTTCTTAAAGGGGTCTTTAGTAAAGAAAATAGTTTTGTATAGAACTCTGAGGGTTTCTTCTATTGTAATTTTAAGCTTGAAAAAAAACCCTTCTGGAGCTATATAAAACCATTCAAAAAGGTTCTATTTACAACCATCTACAATGGTTGATGAAGAATGTGTTGTAACTGGCCTATATAGAACTTGCTTGAATATGTTTATATATAGCACCAAACAGGGTTCTTCTGTCATTACAAACTTGAAATCAGAACACTAATTGGTGTTATGTACTACCATATACAACACATTCTCCATCAATCTAAAGAACATTTCACCATGCAATGAGCCATTTAAGCTTGAATTGTCCTCAGTCTTAAAAAAGATTGTTCTTCAAAGATTCTTTAGTAAAGAAAATGGTTCTTTATAGTACCATGAATTCTATTTAGAACCATCTACAACACATTGTTTATTAATCTGAAGAACGCTTTCATGGTGCAAAGAACCCTTCAAACATGCAATGGGTTCTTTGAGCATTCATGGTTCTATAATAGAATGATTTTCTTTACTAAAGAACCTTTGAAGCACCGATTTTTTAGAGAACCATTTCTTTTAGTAAAGAACCCTTGAAGAACTATATTATTCATGAGTGTACATTAGATGTAACCTATGAAGCAAAAAATGGATCAGAACCTCAAAACTGATCCAATGGTCAAATCAACATACATTGAGGCTTCTTCGAGCCACAAGTACAGCTCAGCTTGACGCTCACCACCCCTCGAGATGCAAGGAGGACAAGCATGGAGACTCTTCTGGACTGAATCTTTTTTGATACGCATTTTATGTACAAAAAAGCATGTGTCATTTTTGTCTATTATCTAACAAAAAAAGTATTTGGACATTTGTGCCACACTTAAAATATATTAAGTTCATTGTCTTAGGGTTTCTCTTGGCAACATAGTATTTTTGCATGCTTCTGCAGTTTTGCATCTAAAATGCCTTTGTACACTTCTAAGTTCATGAAGTGCGGTTTGGTTGGAATTCTCCAGACTTTTTCTACGCAGAGTCCACCATCAGTTTGATGCTGTGGTAAAAGTTTTCCTTTGGAACAAATATCTTTTTATTAATTACATTAATTCTGACAGTGAACACTCTTAGGTCAAGAGGATCTTTTTGGAGAAGGGCATGAATGTAAATGTAATTAATTGGATGTTATAACGCCACTGTGAGATCTGCACAGGCACAAACTAGCCTTTTTCATTTACTGGAGTCAGGAAGGCTGTTCACATGTTAAGCCATTATTTCACAATCCATGTAAAATCCTGTGTAGTTTCATGTATTCTCCAGACCAACGCACGTGATTCAACTTGCAGTGTTGGTAATTACGTGCTGAGTTCATTCAGATATGTAAAAATGACTGAGCTCCATAGGAGCCAATGGGTTAGGCTGGGAGGATCTTCCGCTGATACAACAGCAGCATTTGGTGTGAAGTCGGAATGTGTGCTGTGAAGCTCAAGCGCTAGATCTCACACAATGCCAGGATTAGGTATCAGCCATTCGGTGTGTCAACAGTTCCCTTCCCTCAAATGCAGCAGCACTTTTTCATGTCCTATGACCTCTGGACTAGCCGGGATAATAGCAAACAAACATTGTCTTACCTGGGTACGTAACTCGAGACCCTCCTGCTTCCTGCAGCGGATCTCCTAAGAGCCCAGCTAGAGCCACCTCTGCCATTAGGCCCCTGCCCCAGGGCGCTGAGCTTTACGGGATGGAAATGGGGGGGTACTGGGGGGGTGGGGGTCCTAATGGAACTGAACTGCATTAACGTAAAAGGTGCAGCTGCACGAGAAAAGAAGAGAAACCTGCAGAAAAAATGGAGGTAAAAGAGATGTAGATGGAGAGAATACTGCTGAGGTGTGAAGATAAGTGCAGGGAGCAGACATTAACTTTGATATACGACACAGCAAAAAAGTGAGAGAGAAAAAAGTTGATGACAGCCAAACATTGTGGAACAGATTTTGATTTTCAAAAATAAATACGTCATTCTTGAGCACTGGTTTTGGTTCTTAATTTATATGTCTATTAGTGAAGCCAACGAAATATGCTGAACACATTTATTTATTGATTTATTTACTTATTCATTTATTTATACATTAGGTTTACGTTATTGCTCTGGTATTAAAAGTCACATCTATGGAGTGCACTTTGTTAGGAATTTAAAAATATATGACAAATGTTGTAAAACAAAATGAAAAGAACAGTTTTTCAGAACAGATGCATGTTAAATAATGATAACTCATCAGTTATTAAGTAATGCAGCATTCTTATGCAAATTACAGTTCATAAATAATATAACTACTATAATAAAATATATAGTATAATAATATAATTACACAAATTAAAGAAAAGATTCATTTACACATGTAAAAGTAAATTTTCCATGTATTACATGTCTGAAGCCACCATGTGGGATTTGAAAAGCACCAAAAAGTCAACCAAAAATTCTGAGAGATGTTTTACAAGGAATTATTCAAAAAGTAATGCTATCCTGCTGGAGAAGCAAGAAAAGCAGCTATACATTGCATACATTGCACTGCATTTGGCAGATGCACTTGATCATTTTACCCAGGTAAGTGAAGGTAGAGTTAGGAATCTTGCTCAAGGACTCTTATTGGTATAATGAAGGTGCTTGCCCAGGCAGGGAACAGCAGTGTTACCCACTACACTATACCAACCAACAGAGCTAAAGCTTAAAGCAGAACATGCTACGTCTGAATTTTTGTTTATATCATGTTTTTTGGTCTATTCTAGGACATTAGGATTGCAACATATTACAACATATTTATCAAGATGTTAAAACGTTAAACCAATAAAAAGACATAAAATGTTGTGGCTCCCAAGGTGGTTTGATTTTTGAAATGAGGCAAAATGGCTCTTCTGAAGTTTTGGGTTGCCAACATCTGACCTAAACTGATGTTTTTTCACAAAATTAGTCCCCTTGTAGATCAAAATACAACTGATTGATTCCACTGTTGGTGCATGATTATTAGAGTGGTTTATCTGAGATGTTTGTAATTCAGTTCAGCTCCTGAAGGCCTAACCAATGAGAGAGCTAGCTTGACTATATCTATCTAGATACCACTGAAAAAACAGGAGATTTTCTTTTGAGCGTTTCAAAAATGTAACCTTTATGTTTCTACTCCAGATTTAACAATGAAAATACTTGCAGAATTTTCCATACAACACGTATAATTAAACAAAAACTAACAAAATCCAAGAAATCATTAGGCCTTCTCTGAAAAACTGAAAGGCCCTGAATCTTCTCTACTGCTTTAATTTTTCTACTTGCTCTTTAGATCATGTGTTCATCCTAAATATCACTCTGAATGTATGACTAATGTTTCACATGGACAAAATGTGTCAGTTGTTTCTACTAGTCAGAACCACTGATTTAAAAAGATGCCTTGAATGCATAGCCATCACATTCACTAAACTACCTGTGACTCATGGATTATTCATGCTGGAAAGTTGGTTCATTATACTCTGCCAGCACATTTGCTCTTGTGTTTTGGAAATTGGCCATTCAGAGGAAACATCAGAAGTAGTGTTTATTAGAGATGTCTGGCAAAGTCTGTGGCAATCCTGCTAGAAACAGACTCTAAATCTTAATATCGTTTGAGCGCTTGAGATTTTGACTGTGAGGAAAGTTGGAAGTGAAATTATGAAGGAATAATATTCCATACCAAATTAATTTTACAAGCTACACAATAAAGGTAATCAAAGGATGTGGAAAGTGAGGCCACCTTACATCTTCATTGGACTCCTTATATCACTTATATGCACGATTTTACGCTGACAACTCATGAATAGCCGCTATAACCCCTTTTCACAATATTCATAAAATGTGATTTCAGCATGTTATGGAAGTCTTTCAGTCGAGCTCTGCTTTTTTCCTTAAGTGAAACTGATGTAAAATGTTTTTATGATGGAAATGTGGATGTTTTAGAAAACTCAAAGTGAACTGGATATTCATCTTTGAATACTCTCAGAAAAAAATGTCCTGTTCAGGTTGCAAACAGTCACTGGAATGGTACACTCAAGGGTACATCTTCAGGAACTGTCAGTGGAATGGTACACTCAAGGGTACATCTTCAGGAGCTTTAGTTAGGGAACATAACAGTACAGTATTCTACTGTACTTATATCTTTGAGTTGCATTGACTCCACATTTCCCTGCCCTGAATCAAGGCTTTTTTCTATTTTAAAACATTTTTTAAAAGGTACAAAATACTTATTTCTCCTGGATATGTAAATGTTGTGTATATCTAAGACTTACCTATGGTGCATAACTAGATCCTAGAGACATTGGAGTAGCTTTGAGGGTACACTGACTTTCTTTGTATTTTGAACTCCTAAAATTTACCTAGACAATCCTCTTTTTCTGTAAGCAAGTCAACATTTTTGTGGTTGAATGCAATTTTTACACAGTTGTACCTGTTTTTAATCTCAGTTGTGCTGTCCGTACGTTTGCACTGCCAACTTTGTGGAAAGGTTCACAACAGGGGCTTCTCACCCCTCTCCTTTCAGCCCTTATTGCTTGCTAGCTGCTCAACACAGAGTCACATTTCACAGAAGGAGTCTACAGTGTCCTAGTTACACTGACAACAGAACAAAGATGAGAAATATTTTATTTGATTAGAATAATTAAAAACTGTAGAATGGCCACAAGGGGGCCTGCAGAATAAAGCTACAATTATATAATTAATATAGTTGATATTATTTCTATTATTTATAGAAATAAATTATTATTTATAGGCAGGCAAACATCAATACACACTGAAAACATAGAAAACTGAGTTTTATATATGAGCTCTCCTATTGTCTTTGGGATCAATTTGACACCATTCACTGTTTAATGTATCTAAACACGTGATTTCTTTTTTTTTCCTTCATAATAAATGAGTTTTTAATGCAATGGGGACCACTAGGTAAACATAAATGAACACGATGATGTTTTCAGTGTCCTGTATACATTTTGTACACACTGGTGCTCGGCCAAGTGGACTCCAGACTGTTTTAACTGTGTAAAACATAAACATTGATATTTTACACATGTTTTGGTTGTTTTGGACTGGACGATATTGAGGTCAGTACAACATGTAATTTTATTATCTTCAAAAAAACTTTTAACCGTGTCTAAGCTAACATAACCATACCCGTAGTAGTGTGTGAACCACAGATTGTTCAAATGGTATGGGGGGAGGGGGAAACATAATTCCCACCACAACTTTGATATTTCCTGGAGGTTTAAATTGCTGGGGTCAAACTGATTCCAAGGATAAAAGATGTTGGATATAAATTTGAGGATAACAGGAGGGATAAATGATAGGATAAATTTTGCTCAAGTGACATGAACTAATAAGGTAAAAAAAAGGTCAGTTTAGCTTTAATACATACTCTATCATGCAACCATTTGTCCACCAACTTCACTGATCTGTAGCAATTGCAAGCAGACAAGCTGATAGTTTATTTTATTCATTTATAGGAGGACCAGTAATTTCCTTCACACTGGGTCCAGTAAAACCCTAGTTACTACACTGACAGGCAATATGTGCATCTATATCATTCAATGAAAGGGAGATCCACTGAAACTTGGACTGGCACTGACAGTACAGTAAGATGGAACTGCACACACACGGGTAGGAAAAACATTGGAAGACATTGCTGGTCGTTACATCCATAATGCCGACGCGGGCCAAGATGTGGCAGAGCAAGCGGCGATCAGTAACAGGTGGACATAGCGGCTGTCAGCCGATGGGAGATTGATGCGCTGTGTTAGCGCGCTGCTGGGTGTTCTCTTACGTCGCACACACAGCTGCACTACATTCTGAGGAGATGCCTTGTCTTTCACAACAGAACAGAGTCAGTTCTTCTGAATACTGAACTGAATTCAAGCTAATATCGAACAAATAGTGAGTTTATGATTTCTGTTTATTTGTCATATACTCTCAGAAAAAAAGGTACTAAACTGTACCCCTCAAGAACCATATGTACCATATTCAATTAAAACTATGTATTTTTAAAATTACACTAGCTCAATATTGTCATATCCTTCTGTTTTTTTTTATTTTTGTTCTCTCTATTCTTTGTTCCATTTTTATTTTTTGAGTTATGATAAGGTATAAATTTGCACCTGGGAAAGAGAATACAGTAGACATTTAAAACATATTTAAGATACAAAACGTGGCATTTTTTTAAAATAAAAAAAGTGTACATTTTCTATTTCTTTGCTGAGTTTAACATATGTGGAAAAAATATAAAATGCGTGCCAGAACTTTTGTTTCATTTCTCTTTAACATAAAAAAAATGTGCATGAAATATGTTCTCTGTGGATGATGAGTTAGCTTTCTTTTATTTAGATAATCAACAAAACATGTAATTTGAGCAGGGACGCCCAAACTTTTGCATATGACTGTATACTTAACTGTAATATTTAGTTCATATTTTTATATGATCGTTATGCTTGGTGTATTTAATCTTGGTAATAACTATAATTACTTCATCTTTCAGATTTCAATTGGAAACAAAAGGGTTCAACTCTTAAAACGCCCAACAGAAAACAGTCTAGGTATATATAGCCAAGCAAGCTCTCCCATTGCTTAGGCCTTCATTAACTGAATTTTTAATATGTCAGATTAACTAACAATATAAGTAGTAAAATTCAACCATTCACATTCTGCATTCGGCAGACGCTCTTGTCCAGAAGGACTTACAATTTGATCATTTTACACAGGTAGACAAAGGTAGTGTTAGGAGTCTTGCCCAAGGACTACTTATCTGTATAGTGTAGGATGCCTACCCAGGTGGGGATTGAACCCCAGTCTAGAGCATAGAAGGCAGAGGTGTTATCCACTATACTATACCAGTCACTATTATTTGCTGGTGCATAGTCAGCAGCAATCAAAGTTATTGGGCTGGTCACCAGGAAAACTTGCATATGTTATCATTTGGATGCAGGAATGCTTGTCACCCTGCAAGACCTTGTGGGGTGATCAGCACCAAACCAGCATAGTATAATCAGCAGTTTACCCCATTGTATAGACTTTGCTGCTGAATGAATGTGTGTTATGATGTGGGACGTTTTTAGTGTAGGGTATGCAACAGAAATAAGACATTCATATATGTTTGCTGATGTTTTTGCCCAAGGTGAAAGGAAAAGTAGCACTCAAAACTGACAGCTTTGTTAAGGTTGAGCTTGGTTTCTGTTTCTCTCTCTCTCTGTTTGTGTGTGTGTGTGTGTGTGTAAAGAAAAATGACCTTCTGTTGACTAAGTGGATGTGTGTGTGTATGCGTGTGTGTGTGTGTGTGTGAACAAAACAGAAAAGTTTTCTGATTTTTCACAACGTAAATTGAAAGGTGAGAGCGAGAGAGAGAGAGAGAGAGAGAGAGAGAGAGACCAAGAGAGAGACCGAGAGAGGATGAGAAAGAGAGAAAAACATATTTGTGAAAATATTTGGACAATTTATTTACTCCAGTGTCATATAAGCAGTTTGCCACATTCTGGAAAAATTCATCTTTCCCTTCAAACGGCATAGCTGTTGTCTAATCAGTGAAAGTATGTCAGCTTTTGTTGAATTTTTAATGCAACAAAAATTTGTGATTCAGTGCAACATAATATAAAAATAATTGATAAAATGCCATCGGCTGTATGTTGAATTAAAATTCCGTGGCAAACGAAATAAAGGCTTGGACAGACCATGTAGGTGCGTATCAGGCTGGCTTTGTGGAAAAGCACCTCAGAGACCACAAAGGAAGAAGGAAAAATGGATATGTTCATCGGCACAGAGTTGCTTAATTGCAGCAGGATCCTACACGTGTTCCCGGAGGTGCTCTTGGAGCTTTCCATGGCTCTTCGCATGTCTGGTTAGTCTGCTTAAGGATGTCTTTGAAAAGTGTAGAGATACTGAAATATTTCCAGTCATAGAATTTGGACACTTTCAGAATATAAAGCTCTGTTGTTCATGGCTTGATTCAGTCCTCAGCAACTCTCAAAATGAACAGAAGACGTGTTGGAGGAGGCCGCACATTTTTCTGGTAGACCCTGATTTTTTCTCCTTCACACATTAAGCGTTACACACAATCTTACTGCGAGCTGAGCAAGTTAAGATAATACTGATAATTAGATGAGTAAAGATTCATGATGTTGAATTATTTCAACACCGCTCAACTATCACCCGAAAACAAATGGGAAAATTTGGCTTTTAAATTTTACTAAACCTGCTAACAGAAACATCTGCCAGTAAAAATTAACTATGAAACTTTAAAGGGCCATTCTTCTTTATTTCATATTTTCCACCATGACATCCAAATATAATGATCATATTTGTTTATGTACCAAAAACTATTCATTTTTATATGGCCATTTTCCAACCTCTCTTTAACCCCTAGACTTAAACATGCTAGATTTGTTACTGTGCATTTAAGTTGCATGTAAATGACTTCCATTCTGACTGGCTGCCCTGTATTGTGTTTCATTCAAACAGCAGTCTGGGCAAAAACACTCCTTATAACTTCAGTGTGAGTGGACAGGGTTAAATAATATAATGTAGAATGATGAGTGAATGGTATAATTTGACACTTTAACAATGTTTACACTCTATATTAAACTCTTATTTCAATTATATGGCCCATTTAATCCAAAAAAAGAAAACATGGAACTGATGGCTGTGTAAAATACATACAGTACTGTGCAAAAGCATTTTTAGTTTATTTATTTTAGCAATAAGTGTGTTTTACCAGGAAAAACAATATATAATATTAGAATACATACAAAATAAACAGCAATGCAGTAAAGAGTAAGTTAACTTAGTTAATACTTAAGTTATTCATATTTTGGTAAGAAAAGGTTTGGTTCATTAATTCCACCAGCAGCACCTCATTAATATAATGAAGGACTGATTAGATGGAATAGGTATTGGACTAACTGTAAATACTAGACTTCCTTGAGGATACCTTTGAAAATGGTTTATCTAATACTCTCACACACCAAACTACAATTTATTCTTTATTTGTTTATTTGCATTTGTTGTAATGTTGCTTTTTTTAAGCAAATAAATGTCTACCATCCCAAGAAACATGTCATTATTTATATATCATTATATCGCATTTAACATGGGATGCATGACTAATGACTTTTTTCCTGATACTGAAATTTTTTCTAGCTGTTCCAGTCCCTAATTCATTTCATTCATTCTCATCCTGTCACACAGTAGATTTTAAAGAAAGAACATAATCAAAGGGGGAATTTCACTATTTTTTTCTAATTTTAACATTTCTAAAAGGTAACATGTAAACAAAGTCATTCCAAGTGGTTTGGTGTGAAATGTTCCATTCTAGAGAAGCATAGAGCTAGAATTGTTTACAGTGGTGGTGATAGGAACCAGACTTCCTCTAATAGCTTTACATTCTGTGAAGTGGTAATAATTACACTGCCTGTGCCTCATGCATTGTTTTACAGTAGTTTTGAGGTTTCAGTTTTTGGCCTAAAAAAAAGTCTATTCATGGAGGAAGGGTACTCGGAGGGTGCTGTATAGTAAAATAGCACTTTTTTTTTTTACTATTCTTAACATTACATTTTGAACTCAGAAGACATGTGTAGGTTCACTACTACTATATAGGAATAGAAGCTAGCAAATTTCTCTACAATTAACTTTTCACATCAAACCACTCTGAAAGAGTTCTGTGAAAATTAGTGAAATTCCCATATGTATATATATATATATATATATATATATATATATATGAGTGAGAAATCCGACCAGCTTCCAATGCATTAAAGCCAGGTTAGATCAGGAGCCACAACCCAAATGTTAAGAAAAGCCATTTCGTCCTTTCAACACCAATCAGACCACCTTGGGAGCCATAGCTATAGCAGTTTTCCTCCCATCTCTGCCAGAAAACTTTTCCTCAGAAGTTTTGTAAAATGTCTCTCATCGCTCGGCTGTTTTACGAAGCTGAAGTCGTTTCTTGATTTCGCTCCAGTTTCTTGTTCAAATTTTTCCGTTCCACCTTAAATTCTGACTGAGGCGTCGAATGTAAAGGCAACACAATCTCTCTCTGCCTTGTCATAGCTGCTAGCCAGGAGTGACTGTGTTGCTAAGTGACCTGCAGTCTCGTAGACAAATGGACCCGACTCGCAGAAATTTTACTGACACAGTGACCCCTGACTCTCTACAAATGACCAAATCACTATAGGCAGGATGGCTGTAACGTGCTGCGTGGACTTCCATTATTACAAGATGTTATTGAATGAGAGTCTTCCAGTTCACTCACCACATCACTTCTATTTGTTTTATTAATAAAATATATTGGAAGTAAATTCATTATAGGTAATTACAAATACTCAGCCTTAAAAGAACCAAGTCATCACACAGTGAGGAAAAAAAGATCCTGTATAGAAAAAAGATGCATCGATAATCGTTTTATAATCGCATCGTGGCCCATCCATCCATCCATCATCTTCCGCTTCTCCGGGGTTCGGGTCGCGGGGGCAGCATCTTAAGCAATGAGGCCCAGACCTCCCTTTACCCAGCCACTTCCACTAGCTCTCCGGGGGGGATTCTGAGGTGCTCCCTGGGCAATATAGTCACGCCAGCGTATCCTGGGTCTTCCCCGGGGTCTCCTCCCTGGTGGAATTACAAGGGAGGCGTCCAGGAGGCATCCTAACCTGATGCACGAACCACCTCAACTGGCTCCTCTCGACGTGAAGAAGCAGCGGCTCTACTCCGAGTACCTCCCGGGTGAACGAACTTCTCAGCCTATCTCTAAGGGAGAGTCCAGACACCCTGCGGAGGAAACTCATTTCGGCCGCTTGTATTCATGATCTTATTCTTTCGGTCATTACCCAAAGCTCATGACCATAGGTGAGGGTAGGAACGTAGATCGACCGGTAAATCGAGAGCTTTGCCTTGTGGCTCAGCTCTTTCTTTACCACAACAGACCGGTAAAGAGCTCGCATCACTGCTGACCCAGCACCAATCCGCCTGTCAATCTCCCGGCCCCTTGTACCATCACTCGTGAACAAGACCCCGAGATACTTAAACTCCTCTACTTGAGGCAAGAGCTTATCCCAGACCCAGAGAGGGCTCTCCACCCTTTTCCGCCTGAGAACCATGGTCTCGGAATTAGAGGTACTGATTCTCATCCTGGCCGCTTCACACTCGGCTGCAAACCGATCCAGCAAATGTTGAAGTTCATGGCCTGATGTCCCCAATAGGACCACATCATCTGCAAACAGCAGCGATGTGAACTTGAGGTCACCAAACTGGACACCCTCCGTCCCCTGACTGCACCTAGAAATTCTATCCATAGAAATAATGAATAGAATCGGTGACAAAGGGCAGCCCTGACGGAGTCCAACTCTCACTGGGAATGAGTCTGGCTTACTGCTGGCCATGCAAACCAAGCTCCTGTTTTGTTTGTACAGGGCCTGAATGGCTTGTAGCAAAGAGATCCACAAAGCACATGTGGACTGGTTGGGCAAACTCCCATGAGCCCTCCAGAATCCTGGAGAGGGTGAAGAGTTGGTCTAGTGTTCCACGACCAGGGCGGAACCCGCACTGCTCCTCCTGAATCCAAGGTTCGACTATAAGCCGGACTGTTTTCTTCAGTACCCCTGAACAGACCTTACCAGGGAGGCTGAGGAGTGTGATTCCCCTGTAGTTGGAACACACCCTGCGGTCCCCTTTTTTAAAAAGAGGCACCACCACCCCAGTCTGCCAATCCAGTGGCACCGCCCCCGATGTCCACGCAATGCTGAAAAGGCGTGTCAGCCAAGACAGCCCCACAACATCCAGAGCCTTGAGGAACTCGGGACGGATCTCATCCACCCCTGGAGCTTTCCCACCAAGCTTTTTAACTACCTTAATGACTTCGGCCTCAATAATGCACGAGCCTATTCCCGTGTCTCCAGACCCAGTGACGTCTTCAGTCGAAGCCAGCAGCACACCATCTCCACTACATACAGTGCTAGTGGCACACTGCTTTCCCCTTCTGAGTCGCCTGACGGTTTGCCAGTTTTTTTTACGAGCCGACTTAAAGTTACTTTCCAAGGCCTCACCAAACTCCTCCCACATTCGAGTTTTTGCCTTGGCGACAACTGAAGCCGCAGATCCCTTGGCGTGTCGATACCCATCAGCTGCCTCTGGTGTCCCACAGGCCAACCATGCCCGGTAGGACTCCTTCTTCAGCTTGACGGCATCTCTCACCTGGGGTGTCCACCACCGGGTTCGAGGATTACCGCCCCAACAGGCACCAACTATCTTGCGGCCACAGCTACAGTCAGCCACTTCAACAATGGAGGAGCAGAACATGGCCCATTCTGAGTCAATGTCCCCCACCACCCCCGATATCTGGTCAAAGTTCTGACGGAGGTGTGAGTTGAAGATCAATCTGACAGGTTCTTCTGCCAGATGTTCCCAGCAAACCCTCACTATACGTTTGGGTTTGCCCAGTCTGACCGGCATCTTCCCCCACCACCTGATCCAACTCACCACCATGTGGTGATCAGTTGACAGCTCAGCTCCTCTCTTTACCCGAGTGTCCAAAACACATGGCCGCAAGTCCGATGACACGACTACAAAGTCAATCATTGAACTGCGGACTAGGGTGTCCTGGTGCCATGTGCAATTATGGACATCCTTGTGTTCAAACATAGTGTTCGTGATGGACAAACTGTGGTTTGCACAGAAGTCCAAAAACTGAACACCACTCGAGTTCAGATCAGAGAGGCCATTCTTCCCAATCACACCCCTCCAGGTCACATTGTCATTGCCCACGTGAGCATTGAAGTCCCCCAGTAGGACAATAGAGTCTCCAGGAGGAGCATTTTCAAGCATCCTTCCCAAGGACTCTAAGAAGGCTGGGTACTCTGAACTGCTGTTCGGTGCATAAGCACAGAGAACAGTCAGGACCCCTTCCCCAACCCGAAGGCGTAGGGAAGCTACCCTCTCATCCACCGGAGAAAACCCCAACATACAGGCACCAAGTCGAGGGGCTATGAGAAAGCCCACACCTGCCCGCCGCCTCTCACCATGGGCAATCCCAGAAAAGAATAAAGTCCAGCCCCTCTCAAGGAGATTGGACCCAGAGCCCAAGCTGTGTGTTGAGGTGAGCCCGACTATATCTAGCCGGTATCTCTCAACCTTGCACCCCAACTCAGGCTCCTTCCCCGCCAGTGAGGTAACATTACAAGTTCCAAAAGCCAGTTTCAGCAACCGAGGATCAGAACGCCAAGGCCCACGCCTTCGGACACTGCCCAATCCACAAAGCACCGAACCCCTACTACTGCCCCTCCCATTGGTGGTGGGTCGATGGTAGGGGGGACTCATGTAACCCCTTCGGGCTGGGCCCGGCCGGGCACCATGAGTTAATGCCCGGCCACCAGACGCTCGCTGGCAAGCCCCTCCCCCAGGCCTGGCTCCAGGGTGGGGCCCCGGTAACCATGATCCGGGAAGGGTACACAAGTCTCGTCCTTACATTATTTTCATAGGGGGAATTTTGGATCACTCTTTGTCTGACCTGTCACCTAGGACCAGTTTGCCATGGGAGACCCTACCAGGAGCTTTGCTCCAGACAACATAGCTCCTAGGATCATTCAAGCACACAAACCCCTCCACCATGATAAGGTGGTGATCCATGGAGAGGGCATCGTGGCCCTCAGAATCATAATCAAATCGAATCATGAGCTGCCTAAAGATTCCCACCCCTAATATATATGTACAAATCTACAATTCAAAACAGTTAACAGAGCTAAATCTAGAACCAAACATCCACTCTGTCTTGTAATACTCTTGTTTATCTAATTCACATTTCTGAAACCTTATTAAATAATTACAGAGTAAATAAAGAGTATTACAGGTATTTAATACATTATTTTACTAGCCCTATTTTATTTTTTAAATGTTGACCTGAAGTGCATTTCATGGATCCACTTCCAGAGCTGTAACACTAGAGCTGTTATTCTTTCACCTTGAACTAGACAGAGGTATGGAGGCTTTACAAAGGCTACGAGGCGAGCTTCTATAGACCAGCCTCATTCACCAATTCAACTTAGAACTTACACATAGGAACAGATGCATCTATACATCCATCCACCACAGTAAGACTTTGTCCAAGAACTATTGACCAAAGACAGAGATAGCTGAAGATGTTTGTGAATGGCATGTATGTCTCTTTTCTCAAGTGTGCCTATTGCGATCACAATGTGGGCTTAGTCAACAAGTGTTTAACTGATAGCTGAAGCAGCACAGCACTAAATAGTGATGAATGGGTCACAAAGAAATTAAAAACCAGCTTAAATGAAGTGAGACCTATTGAAAATATGAAGGTTCTGTGCTGCTAAATCACTATCACAGCTTCCAGGAGACTTTTATTATTATTATTATTATTATTATTATTTCTATTTTGGCATAAACTTATTTGACAAAAACTCTTTTTTGTACTTAATTTTAATACTTTTTTCAATTCAATTACTTACACGTAAACAAGGTAATTTAATGGGAAATGGTTAAAAAACTTAGTAACTTTGCTTTCACAAAGCAGGATTTCTCAGTTAGACAGACAATGTAAGCCCAAAGTGGAGGACTGTCCAACAGGAATGTCCCGCAACTCTTTACTTATTGGACGAGCTTAACCTTTGGCTAAACTAAGAAATCTTAGAACTAAGATTTAAACTAAGAAAAACTAAGAAATCCAGCTTTGGGAATAACTCATGTTTTCAATCACACAAACATAGCCATTTTACTTATTATCCAAATCCACCAGCAAACCTACATGTGTCTTCAGAGTTAAAACTACTGATACAAACCTAGTTTACATTGCCCCTCATGTATCTCTCCGATAAGAATGTATTTTAACAAATATGTTTCAGAACAATCATAAAACAAGTTCTCGGGTATCAGGCATTCACATTCATTACCACTTCATGCAAGGCATTTATGTAAGACATTAAATGCTTCACATGTCTGGTTCCTATCACCACTGTGACTCAGTAACTTTCCCAAAAAACAGAGCAACAAAACATTCTCAGTAACTTTGTTTACATCTTAATCATTTGATTAGGTAAGAATGTTGAAGTACCAGCAGAATTCAACTTTAAGTAACCTACCTGTATCCACCCCAGTCCTGTACTTTTTAGTTCTCTCTATTCTAATAACTCTCAGTCAAACTAAACAAAGGGTTTGTTCATCAGCTGATGAGTTGAATTACATGTGTGGGGCTGGAATAAGGGCCTCCAAGACCACAGCTAAGAACCACTGTCCTAAACTACACAACCTTGTGAAGACCTTTTTGATTCTCATTCCCAAAGCTGTCAGTGTGGGTTTTTGTGCTGCAATATGTGACTTATATATCCACTGCTGTTCTCATAAACCCACAGGTGATTATTCTCTGGTCAGAAAACTGACTTTTGTATTGACTTCAGCAAATAAAATACTCATGGCCCTGAGTTACAGCACCATCTAGTGGTCACAATGGCTTTGTTAAAATGTGTAGTTTAATATGCGTTGAGATCCAGCTGCTGTCAAATAGTAAGGCCTGTTGACGGCAATGGTGTTAAGAGCAAATTGCTAAAATGCTGAAAGCAGTCCCGATACTTATCTTACTCACCTTTCATTTTCAGGAGATATTTCCGAGCAGATATCTAAGATAATCCACTTACATAAGAAAATGGGAAGGTCTAATGAAAATAAGTGAAAAAAAAACAGGTTAAAAAACAGGGAAAAAAATCCACAGGTGTTTCTGTCCATTCTTGCACTGTGAGAAGACAACTCAGCACTATGAGTCTGAAAGGATGTGTAGATGTCAAGAAGAACATTTGTAAATCAAACAAAGAGGCTGTGGTCCCTGAATGATAGATTGACCAACCCAGAGTCCAGACCTCAACATCACTAAAAACTTTGATTTTGAGAAGGAGATAAGGTAACCAACTTCTAAGACTGAACTTTGGAGGTCAGAGAAAAAAAACCCTGCAGGTTTCTTTGAAAAACTGAAAGCAAGTGTAAGTGTAAAGAATCACTGGAAAATTTAAAGAACCCCTGAATAGTGAAAATTGGTATGATAACAAATCTGTTTCAAACATGGTTCATTAAAGAACCAAAAGTGGTTCTTTACCATATACTATACCAAAGAAACATGCTGGGACATATTTCTTTAGTTTTCAACCGCTCTCAAAAAAATAAACTGTTGGCTGAACTTCAATAAATTCAATTACGCCACTCATTTCCATTTAGTCAAAGACAGTAGAGCCAATCTACACAGACTATATTACATATAGTTCAACAAAGCTTGGTTTTGGAATTGGAATTTTTGTGTGTTCTGGAAGAGAATTCTGTTCGGAATAAAATAATCCATCTTTAGTCACTGAAACAGTTTAATTTCTTTCTTTGTCCCTTTTGACCCTATCAACATAATTTCAGTTTGTAAGTCAAGCAGCCCTAATTGTACATTTTTGAGAGTGGAGCTACAAGACTAATGTAGATAGCAAGCAATAGAAACTTATAAGCATCTATCAGCATTGTGTAAATTCAAACTGCATTGAATTGTGATCTCAAAAAGAAGTTTTCTTCACTTAAAGCTGCATTAGCCATGTAGCTCCAACGCCACTAAAAAAACAACAACCGTGTACTTGCCAAAGCGGCTAAGGGTGAGGCTAAGGGGGAAAAGTGCATTTGACTTTTGGCCTAAGCATCACTTGAAAGATGCCACATCTTAACGTTTCCTAAAGAACTCTGGTCGGTGGTCTCGTCTCTTGTTAGCTTGAACGGCACTGTGCACAAAAGGGCCATGTATCAAAAAACACCCTGCAGATGCCGCACTGTGCACTGTAGGAGCGGTTTGACCTTGCTGTTCCCCAGAATTTCTGTAACCTGTATTTCAATACGTACATTGCCAACATGTTCTCGAAAAACAAAGCAGTCAGCCATCATTTTAAAAGATTTGTCAATAGCTAACCTTCATGTTAAAAAGAGACTACCAAGGTCTCAACAACATTCTCCTTTTGTACTCTAAGAGATGAACTTGATGATGAGCTATGCCAGTAATCCTGTTTTAATTAAAGAAACATGTATCTGAAGGGCTAACACTTAAAAAGCAAGTAAACATTTCTTTTGAGAGTGGAACGTACGCGGAAGGCAGAGACTAAAGATGTTGAGCTGATGACACTGCTTCACTGTTCTGTGCATGCTACTGCCAACCAGTGAATATAATAGTTTTACCTTTGGTAAAAAATGAGTGAAAAGGCTTTGAAAAAACATGGACTTTTCCAGCAGGATAATGATCAAACATAAAAACTAAATTCAATGACCACAGTGCCAAGCTTTTGCAGTGGCAATCCCAAATGTCCTGACTTGAGCTGAGCTGAATTTGTACTAAATTTCCTTCGGGATCAGTAATTTATCTATCTACCTACCTATCTATCTATCTATCTATCTGAAAAGGAGAGATTTTCTCATTGTTTTAAAACAAAACCTCATATTCTCAATATTGTAAGTTTACAGGAAAAGGAAAAAACTTTCATAATTTTAATGTGTGTTAATGTGATGTTTATTTCAAGTTATTTTGGATCATTTTCATGGTCATTATGAAACATTCACACAATGTAAAGTGCAGCTGGTGTTTTCAAATGATGCATACTTTTGGAAGCTAGAAACCCTCCATTCATTTAATTTGCCGTCAAAACCGCCATTAAGTACAAGTTATTTTTCAGCATTGGAAAAAAAGCATATTACACTGAAGTCTCAGCAGCTAAATATAATGTCAACATTGTCATTGCGCATCCAAATTTTGCCTTTATTACAAGCTCGTACTCTGAAAATATATGCAATTATATTTTTCCACACCTGTGAAATTCAGTCTCAGAACTGGTTGCATTTTCTGCTTCTGAAGTTCCAAGTAATTCCAGTTACAAATTTAGACTCAATCTAAAACTTACTCAGATGTCCATTTTCCATATTCTAGAGAAAATGTTCTTTTTTGTCTATTTAATTTTCTCAGTAAGAGCTTCTTAACAGATTTTCTCTCTACCTTTTAATCATTTTTAACTCCAAATTTGGAAACTCCTGATTCTTTTTTTAACGCGCACTATATCGCCAAAAGAATTTTCTCTTTATGGACCTTGCATTGTGCACTGGTGCGCAGTCATGTTGGAACAGGAAGGTGCCATCCCCAAACTGTTCCCACAAAGTTGGGAGCATGAAACCAAAATCTCTTGGTGCTGAAGCATTAAGAGTTCCTTTCACTGGAACTAAGGGGCCGAGTCCAATTCCTGAAAACAACCTCACTAATCCCCCCTCCACCAAACTGTACACTTGGCACAATGCAATCAGACAAATACCGTTCTCTTGGCAAACGCCAAGCCCAGACTCGTCCATCGGACTGCCAGATGGAGAAGCGTGATTCGTCGCTCCAGAGAACACATCTCCACTGCTCCACTGATGTAATGCTTGGATGCAGGCGCTCGGCCATTAACAACCCATTCAATGAAGCTCTCTACGCTGTTCTTGATTGAACTAATCTGAAGGCCACATGAAGTTTGGAGGTCTATTGCAATTGACTCTGCAGAAAGTTGCCGACCTCTGCACACTATGCTCCTCAGCATCCACTGACCCCACTCTGTCATATTTTATGTGGCCTACCGTTTCGTAGCTGAATTACTGTCATTCCCAATCGATTCCAATTTGTTATAATACTACTGACCGTTGATTATGGAATATTTAATAGCGAGGAAATTTCACAACTGGACTTGTTGCACAGGTGGCATCCTATCACAGTACCACACTGGAATTCACTGAGCTCCTGAGAGCGACCCATTCTTTCACAAATGTTAGAAGAAGCAGTCTGCATGCCTAGGTGCTTGGTTTTATACACCTGTGGCCATGAAAGTGATTGGAACACCTGAGTTCAATGATTTGGATGGGTGAGTAAATACTTTTGACAATATAGTGTATTTTCCTTTGACATTGTCCTTGCTCTTACAAATGTACTGTCATACATGCAATCTCCTCAGAAATACTTTATTTAGTCAGTTTAAATGCACAGAAATTTGAAGGCAGCTAAGGTGAATTTAGCTACTTGCTTGTGTGAATGTTAGCATCTCTTTGAAGGGAAAAGTAATGTCAGTGAGAGCTTTGGAAGAAGCATTTGTTGAGAGGATGGAGCTGTAAATCATTAGTTTTAAGATTGGAAAGATGGAACAGTAAAAGTGGCAGTAGCGTGCACAAAAGATTTGAGATTTAATATTTTGGTTAGATGTTAGGGCATTTGTGTACTTCTTTCTGTTAACCACTTGGCCATTTGATTGGAAATTAAATAAACTAAAAGATCTACACTGACAAAAATGGCTCATCATTAGAATGAGGCAAGTGGTTGAGCACAAATAAATTACAACTACACAAATGTTTCATTTAAGTTTGCTTGTTGTTTTGGCAAACATTGTCAGAATTGCAGTAGCATACACTGAAACTTGAGATATGTTAGTTTTGTTTATAACCAGGCCAACAGTGGAGGATCCAGGTGTGTTTCTGTTTTTTGAGATTTATTACATTTGAAATTTATTGCAATGTAATAACATTAAAGACTGGTTAAGCCAGTATCAGTGCCTTCTGCCATTTAGAGTGATATATTTTTTTGCAAGAGAGCTTTTAGAGGCATTAAACTCTTTAGACATCTGGTTCCCATCACCACCTTGAACTCTGACTCAGCAAGTTTCTCTAAAACAGAACATTTCACACCAAACCACTCTGAATGACTTAGCTTATATCTTAACCATTTAATAATACAGAAATAAAAAAAATAGTAAAATTCCTCTTAAAATCAAAGTTTCCCAAGTATTGAATGCAAAGCTTGTTCACGTATTTTCATTTCAAGAAAATTTGTACCAAATGGGATTTAAAGAAAATGCTTAAAACAAGATTTATTTGGTAAATTTGGCTGATTTTAGATCATTATTCTGACATCAGGTCAAATTAACATTGCTTAAATTGAGTCACAATGCTTTAAACTGATGAAATATTTTCTGATTATAAAATCTTAAGATTTAAAGCACAAGATCTTTTTATTACTTTTTTCTTCCTAAAAAGTCCTGAATAAAATTTTCTCACCATATTTGCACATGATTTCGCTGGGTTCAAAATCTTTTTTTTGACTTGATTTGTCTTATTTTTCTTCTTTTCTGACACTGATTTTTTGAAGGGTGCAGGAATTTATCACCTAATACAAAATACACATGCATTTAAAGAGTTTTTATTTAATCTGGTAATATCAACAGTGCTCATGTTGTACAATATCAAGTACTTGAGATAAGATTTAATAGTTACCATCCATTGCAGAGTCATTAGAGTCAACAGACTTTTTTTAATAAAATGGTTATTTTAAGGCAGATGGGTATGAAGGGAATTCTTGGTCAGGAAGGCATTTGAGAGGTCATTTCTAAACTGAACTGCAAAGCCCCATAAAATCTCTTCAAACAGAACACAATGCTAAGTGTAAAATGTTGTTCACAAAGCGCTTTAGCTTTTCTTGACATCACAAAGCAAACAGAGCCTTGAGACCAAGGCAGTAAAAGCTTGAGGTGTTCTTGTCATTGAAAGGGGAAGTTTTAACATGTGAACTTTAAATGGGATATTGATTTGGAGCCAATCCTTGTAGATTACCCATCTAATGCCACCTTGAAAAAAAAACAGAAAAATAAGACATTAGAAAAATAAAAACTTTCCATTTCCATGAGGCAGGTATTTACAACCTTGAACTTCAATGTACTCTTTACATCAGACATTCGTTGATCAAACGCTTTTACCAAGAAATATGAAAAATGACACTGTATAAATGATCCAGCCACTACATTAAAATATACACTGGTCATGTAACTACCCTGTACTTCAGTGCATTGGCCACTTTATTAAAAACACCTTTTACTTCTACTCACAGGCCATTTTATTGGAAATACTACTTTGTACTTGTACTCACAGGCCATTTCCTTACAAACACCTACCTTGTACTTTTACTTAATGTCCACTTAATTAGAAACACTCACCGGGCATTTTTTTGGAATAATATCTTGTACTTTAATTCACTGGCCATTTTATTGGAAATACTACATTATACTTCCACTCACTGACCACTTTATTAGAAACACATACCTTGTACTTCCACTCACTGACCACTTTATTAGAAACACATACCTTGTACTTCCACTCACTGACCACTTTATTAGAAACACCTACCTTGTACTTCCACTCACTGACCACTTTATTAGAAACACCTACCTTATACTTCCACTCACTGGCCACTTTATTAGAAACACCTACCTTATACTTCCACTCACTGACCACTTTATTAGAAACACCTACCTTATACTTCCACTCACTGACCACTTTATTAGAAACACCTACCTTATACTTCCACTCACTGACCACTTTATTAGAAACACCTACCTTGTACTTCCACCCACTGACCACTTTATTAGAAACACCTACCTTATACTTCCACTCACTGACCACTTTATTAGAAACACCTAAATTGTACTTCCACTCACTGACCACTTTATTAGAAACACCTACCTTATACTTCCGCTCACTGACCATTTTATTAGAAACACCTACCTTATACTTCCACTCACTGACCACTTTATTAGAAACACCTACCTTGTACTTCTACTCACTAACCACTTTATTAGAAACACCTACCTTATACTTCCATTCACTGTCCACTTTATTAGAAACACATACCTTGTACTTCCACTCACAGACCACTTTATTAGAAACACCTACCTTATACTTCCACTCACTGACCACTTTATTAGAAACACCTACCTTATGCTTCCACTCACTGACCACTTTATTAGAAACACCTACCTTATACTTCCACTCACTGAACACTTTATTAGAAACACCTACCTTATACTTCCACTCACTGACCACTTTATTAGAAACACCTACCTTATACTTCCACTCACTGACCACTTTATTAGAAACACCTACCTTGTACTTCCACTCACAGACCACTTTATTAGAAACACCTACCTTGTACTTCCACTCACAGACCACTTTATTAGAAACACCTACCTTATACTTCCACTCACTGACCACTTTATTAGAAACACCTACCTTGTACTTCCACTCACAGACCACTTTATTAGAAACACCTACCTTATACTTCCACTCACAGACCACTTTATTAGAAACACCTACCTTATACTTCCACTCACTGACCACTTTATTAGAAACACCTACCTTGTACTTCCACTCACAGACCACTTTATTAGAAACACCTACCTTGTACTTCCACTCACAGACCACTTTATTAGAAACACCTACCTTATACTTCCACTCAGTGACCACTTTATTAGAAACACCTACCTTATACTTCCACTCACTGACCACTTTATTAGAAACACCTACCTTGTACTTCTACTCACTGGCCACTTTATTAGAAACACCTAAATTGTACTTCCACTCACTGGCCACTTTATTAGAAACACCTACCTTGTACTTACATTCACTGGTCACTTCATTTGAAACAGCTATATACACGCAAGAGAGAAACGCGTATGTTGTCATACACAATGTGTCACCCTCCTCTACCCAATTCATCACTGGTCTGTTTATATCAGTTGGGTGGTAAAATATTTGCAGCAGCAACACTGACTGGTATCATTGTGGTGTTTTTGGGAAGTGGTCCACCACTTCAAGAGCAGCTCTATGATCAGAAACTGACCATTGAGGAGGGGCTAGAGGATGGCTAACATAGATTGTACATAAACTACAAAGTGATTATGCGGATCTATCTATTGTACCTTGCAAAAAGGATTCAACCCCCTTAGACGTCAATAACATCAAGAGCTCTGTAGATAACTGGTCTGGGTATGGGAGGGTGGCTAGGAAGAAGCCAGTACTGAAGAAAAACACCTCAGAACACATCTGGAGTTTGTGAGAAAGCACCAGAGTGATCCAGCTAATATTTAGTAAGGTTTCGTGGTCTGATGAGACAAAAATGGAGATTTTTGACCAAAATTCAAAATGCTGCATGTGGCCTTTTTAGCCTGATCCAAATGAATCTGATTCTTTTCAGGAGGGCTGAGTAGTTTTGCAAGGCTCTCTATCTATCTACCTATCAGCCCTGGGCAGGCGAGCGCACTGCAGTTCACTGTGATTTGTTTTGGCACAGATGTACCATGATTATGATTTTTACTTATCACTGTCATCAGTGTGGTAACTATCACAAAGTTGATTCAAGAAAACAAACCTGTGGGAGATTAATCACAGTGCTCTTCTCCTGCTCAAACCTCGCCTGACCCTACTGATCAGGTCATTATTAAGACCTTAAAGAGCTGCATCTGGTCTGTTAGAGCATGAAAAACATTAAAATGTGGGCTTCATTGGGTTCTCTGGCCAGGGATTGAGAACTATTCTTTTTTTGGCCTGGAGGTGTCATTTGATTATGACCCTCTAGAGGGAGCCGTGGTTTAAGAAAACAGTCCCTGAAACTGAGTTACAACTCCTGTAATTTCCCACTTCAGGAGATCAACCTGCAGATTTCAACACAACTTCATCTAACTGGACTGTTTATCTGAATGTGTTCATTTAGGGGTAGAGCTGAACTCTTTAAGAGACCATTAATCTAAAAGTTAATCCGCTGACACTTTCAACTGCTTTGACTGGTCTGGTCCTCATAAACTTGCATGGATTTCCTAAGTGACATACGATTTATGTAATTTGTGATTTCAAATGATTACTTTGTGTTTTAATGACAGCACCACAGAATGTAAGAAAGGATAGTACAGTACTATTTGTTTAGCGTGGTGGACAAAGTCCTTCTTGGTATCTTGTATTAAGCATTACGTTGCTTCATCATTTTATGAGTCTATAACTTGTCGTTTATGAGCCTACTTTCATATCAATGTTGGGTTTGATCTGTGCATGGCAGGCTATGTATGTTTAGTACAAATTAATTATAGCATAGGTTTGTTACAAATAAGGTAAATCTATTAATCTGTAATTCAGAAAGATCTTCAGGTTCTTGAAAGATGTTGGATCATAACAGAGACAAAGTTCATTATCAAGAGAGAGTGTATTAATTTTAGACTTTAGACCAAATGTAATAGTTAAACTATAGTTAAAATTTGAGATGCAATTTTGACATGGAAGCCATAAAATACACCTTCTTTAGTATTTTATATTCTTCTTTGCTGTCTATATGGAAGGCACAGTATGTGACTTTGATTAAGAGACCCTTATTAGTCCCACAACAGGGAAATTTCACCTCCACATTTAACCCATCCGTGAAGTGAAACATCACATGCACTCTAGTGAGCACACACACACTAGTGGGCAGTGAGCACACTTGCCCGGAGCAGTGGGCAGCCCAATCCGCAGCGCCCAGGGAGCAGTTGGGGGTTAGGTGTCTTGCACAAGGACACCTCAGTCATGCGCTGTCGGCACTGGGGATCGAATCGGCGACCTTCCGGTCACAAGGCTGGTTCCCTAACCTCCAGCCCATGACTGCCCACAGGATGATCAGGATGAAAGTTTTTACACGCCTATTTACAACCATGTAATTTGTCCCTAGAATGCAAACAAGCTGTTTTCACTGTTTTTGGGGGACTCATTAATAATTTGTGCGATTTGCTGGTGTACAGTGAGGCACTGCAATGGCGCACACAGAAGCAACATGTCAAAATACACATAGACAGGAAAATAAAATGAACCTTTGTGTAAATAAGCTAGTACGCCATACTATTTCCTTAGTTATGCTAGCTAGCCTAGCTAGCTACGTACTTGGAGTTTGCTAGTAGGTAATATTACGTATCCTAGCTAGCTAGTTACTTGCCTTCAAACTTGATAGCAACACAAAGTTAAAGCTGTTAGCTCACTAAGAAACTTTCAGTTTAAGATGAGCTGGATTCAACCTTCAACTAAAAAGTGGATAAAAACCACACAGTATGGCTGCTACGTACAGGTTGCGGTTGGGGTTGTGATGCTAATGAAGTTGGAGCTGCCCCTGTCTGCACTCTCCTCGGTGTCAAACGCCCAGCAAAGCTACTCGATATCATCCTAAGCCTAAACCTAGAAACTGTCCAAAGTGAAATGTGCAGAACAAACTAACAGCTTTGAATTAAAGTTGTCCAGTTGTTGGCTTCGTATTCACCTGTCTGTTTTGAGAACTTTCTTTTCTGTCATTCCGTCTAAAATATCACCGCATATTTTGGCGCCTGTACATTCATGCCTGCATGAACATTCATGCCTGTTGATCTTGGCTGGGCCTTCAGAAGGAAAGTTTCAGGTTCCTTGTAAAGTCTATAACGCCCCCTTTACAAGGGTGGTTGGTTACTGTAGTGGGTAGCATCTCTGCCTTCTACGCTGTGGATTGGGGTTCAATCCCCACCTTGGCAAACACCCTACACTATACCAATAAGGGTCCTTGGGCAAGACTCCTAACACTGCCTTCGCCTACCTGTGTAAAAAAAAAAATCAAATTATAAGTCACTCTGGATACGAGCATCTGCCAAATGCCGCAAATATACATTTATGCACATAGTCCACCATTTTCTTGGTGTTGTTGCGTTGTTGTATGTATGTGTCATATTTTGGGGGATGTAAATATTAATAAGTAATACTTTGTATTGGTTTAGGATTGGAAGTGGCCTGTTTTACTATCCTCTTTTGCAAATGCAGGATTTGTACTTGAAGAAGGAGACAACAATGTTTGATGTTCATGGTATGTCAGTTCTATGTACCGAACTCTCCTTATTCAACTGTGCCATTGGAAACAGTTTTCCATTCCATAGCACATTAAAATATTGATTGGCATCTTCTTACCTTTTTTAATAGCTAATGTCAGTTGCCTTTAGCCATCTACATCTTTCTCAACTCTGTTGAATTGAGGACTTGGGTTAACCAGCTAGATTCACCTTTAGATTCATCCTAATGGTTTAACATATGACCAATGGCTAATTCTAAGTGGTTCTGCTAATTCTAATTTAGGTCCCTCATGCGTAGCTGCAGTGTAATGCATGGCTCAGTGCAGTATGTGTAGTATAGTAATATGTGGTTTTGGACACAGGTTTGCTTAGGTTTGCTACGTGGACAAAAGTGTGTTGACACCCCTGCTAATTAGTGGGTCTGGCTATTTCAGACACATCCATTGCTAACAACATTCAATCTCCATAGACAAATTCTGGTAGTACAATGGGTAATATTGAAGAGCTTAGTGAGTTTCAGCATGGCACCATCAGGGGAAACCATTTTTCCAACATTTTAGCCAAATGTCAGCCGCTCAACTGTCAACAGCAGTATCATCGATTGGGTTTCACCATCTGGCAGTTTGACAGACAAATCTAGCTTTGGCAGATTCAAGAGAACACTACCTGCCTGAATGTGGTATCAACTATGAAGTTTGGTGGAGTAGGCAAAGTGATCTGCGCATGTTTTACATGGTTTGGGCCTATTAGTTCTAGTGAAGGAAAATGTTACACCATAAGGATGATTCATAAAATTGTGTGCTTTCCAACTTCCAGCATGAGAGTGGCCATGTGCTGAGTTTGGTGTATAAGAGCACAACTGGCCTGGTAGAGCCCTATTATTTGGGATGAACTGGAAAACTAAGAATAAGCCAGGCCTTATCGCAGAACATCATTATCTGACCACATTAACACACCACTTGTGGCTGAATGGAAGTGAATATCTATAACCATGTTCCAGAATCTAGCAGAAAGCTCTCCCAGAAGAGGGAGCAAAGGGGCAAATGCTGTATTAATGCCCATGGATTGGAATGGGATGTTCAGCAAGCATGGACGTAGTGTTTGGGTGTCCACATGCTTTTGGTAATATGGAGTATGTAATGAAAATCTTTGGAATTTCGTATTAAAATGCAGTGTGAGGCTTAAAAATATCACAGTACAGTACTGGAGCTCAGCTCTGTTTAATGTTAACATAAATCAAAGGCGCCAGAGCAATCCTTGGTTACCTGGAAATGTAATGCAATGTTTGTGGTTCTCATAGCTCTCATTGATGGCTTGCACTATACACTTTCATGGTTTTCATAATAAGTAGGAAGATGTTTCCTTCAAAGGCTTTAAAGGTTGGTTCATGCTCAGCATAGATGGGAGGTTCATCCACAACTCAGATACAGCAGAACCGAAGAGTGACCGCTGGGTGGTGCATGTGGGCGATAAAGTGCTAGAGTTCATTCAAGCAGTCCATGTGGTGGTAGGAGTGCATTTCCCACCTGTATTCCGACAAACCCCGCCTCCTGTAGCATGTCTACCTTTTACAGTCTCAGTGTAAGTTAAAAGTATTACAGACTTTCGTCTCCTTATTAATGGCAGCCTAGACCACTACCAGCGACTTCGCACTACATCCAGACATTATTTATACACTTATATGTAAAAATGTTGCAGTTAATGTGATAAACTGGCGTTAACAAGGAGCTACGCATGGTTATTGTAGGTAGTTGTAGTTCAAGTGCAGTCAAAACTAACTTTACTGACACACAGTCAACTGATTATGGACCTGATGTTTTGCAAAACAGGTCGATATTTAACATGCATTTCATACTTGATTCTACAAACGCAAAACAACAACTTTACACAGTTTTTTCAGTCGCTCAGGAGTGCGAACTACTAACCAATCAGCGCAGCTGATAGCGCAGTAGGCGGGACACTAACCAATCACTGCGTAGCAGGCGGGAGAATGTAAGCCGATTGCAGCGCGGGAAGGCGGGGCTTGTCTGAATACAGGTGGGAAAAGCCACAACAGCACTGTGTGAATGCGGCTGAACGCCAGAGCGGAACGGCGGCCAGTTTAACGTTAGTTAGCGCCTCTCGAAATCGAAGGAATATGGTTCCCTGAAACGTATCCGATGCGTTTTTACAGTTTATTTACGGTGTACGGTGGCTTCAGGTTGAGATGTCCGCAAACAGCGTGTTTTATGGGCTGTTTTTCGTGTGTTCAACAGTTTTTTACCAGTTCGTGTTGACTGAGAAACCGGGTAAGTGAGCGAAGCTAGCATGATGAGCTAGCGACGAGTGAAGTTGTTTTGTTTTGGTTTTTTTTCGCTTTAGTCGAGAGAGATTTGTGTTAAATGCGATATATCCCTGCTCGTGTCATGTTCTGTATGAAAAACTTGAAAATGGTCTCTTTTAAAATCATAACCAGTGTGTTAAGTTTGGAGAAAGCCCTCCATACATGTGATTCCACAGCGCTTGTTTGGAAATGTTTGGGAAAGTCATTCAGCAAAGTTAAAGGGGAATTTCAGAAATTCTCTATGAATCCGTTGCTAAATTGTAAGCAAAGCGATTGAGTGGTTTGGTATGAAATGCTCTGATCTAGAGAGACCTACCGAGTCAGAATGGTTCACAGTGGTGGTGATGGGAACCAGACGTCTGAAGAGTTGAATGCCTCTAAAAGCTCAGCCACTAAAAGTTTACATGGAATGATTTTGAATACGTTACCTGAGACATTGTTCAATGATCATTTTAAGTTAAACATTTGGGGTAAAACGTACGTTTTAAAGGCAGAGTAGCCCAAAATAAAACTTTAGTTTCTTCGTTTACCACTATTTTATCATTGTTAACCTTCCATATAAAACTGTGTGGCTGTGAATGTGTTGTAGACGTTGTGAGCCTTGGTTCCTGTCACCACCACTTTAAAGAAAACTCTTTCATTTCTGTATAATGAACCATATCTTATTAGACCATTTCAGTGGAAGTTAACTCCACCGCACTTAAACTGCATCTTCTTATCTGCACTGGTCTCAAAGACTTTAACATAAGTAGCTCACTTACAAGTGCCAGCTTTTACTGATTATGTCCCCCTTAAAATGTGTTTAGTTAAGGTGTTAAGGTAGGAATGGCTGACTGCATGTGTAAAAGTGCAAGCACTGTTATTATGGTCTGAGGAGCTGTGGCCACATTTGGGAACAGTAATGATTGCTACACTTAGGAGTTTAAGCTTTGAGATAAACAAAAGTTTGGTTAAATGACTAATGGAGTTGGAAAGTAGCTCTTGGCAGCCCATGTTGTTGGCACACCTGGGCTATAAGACAAGGGCATCCTGCCTGACTGCCTGAGCAAAACTAGGAGGCTTACACTTTAAAAAAAAAAAAAGATGGTTCTTCAAACGGTTCTTTAGTAAAGGAAATGCTTCCATATAGAACCATGAGTTCTGTATAGAGGCATTTCATACTTAAATGTTTTTTGTTTTGCATGGTGAAATTGTTCTTTAGATTGTAACCTTTTGAAAAAGGTTCTATGTAGTACCATACCAAGGGATTCCCAGTTATTGTATCATGTATATGAGTAATGCATTCTAGGTATTATGTTGAAAGAACTGATGAGTTAGAACATGGAAAAATATACAGTATCACAAATTCTGTCAAACTGTTGAGGCCGAGGGGCGCAGTACTGACTTCTGGGATGCTGCATGACATAAGTAAATTTACATGCCAATTTTAGGCCAGAGTAATAGTTTTTCTACAATGACTTTAAATTGCTGCCACAATACACACTAGACTATCCTTCATCCAGTGATCCATTGTAGGTGTTTTGCATAGTGGACCTTGAGGTGTCCAGTCGGCCATCAAAGTTTGGCTGAATTGTCTTTTGGCATTGAAGGGAGGCAGCTGACCTTACATGATAAACTGCATGTTGCAGCATCATGCCTTTGTTTTTAGTCAGCAAAGGATCAAACTAGGGAGAATATTTTCTGTAGTTTCTCTGTTAGTGACTTTGTGGGTTGAATAAATGCTTTCTGCACCATAATGAGGCTGAACTGGTATGTTATATGTTAAATCTAAAAATGTTTTGTATGTATTTTAGAAATTATTATTTTTTAATTATATTAAATACATTATTTAACAAACATAAGCCAAAGAAACACATGTCTTTGATGCCAAGTACACCAGCTCAGCAGGTGGAAAATTACAATCACCACACCATCATATTAGCTCTTGTGGTAGTAGGTACAGTTAAAAATTTACAGTGACATCTTATTTGTTTGATTAGCTGATTTGACCAGGCACGTTTGTTTAAAGGGGAAAAAGAATTTAAAGAAAATTCCAAGGCAAGTAAACCCAGGCTCTGCCTTTTTAGTGACCATGTTACTATGTTTCTAGTATGTTTTTACCATGTTTTTAACCATTTAAAAAAATCGTTGGCTGATAAGAATTGGTCATTAACAGATTTGGTTGTAATAAAATCTGAATTGGTCTTAAGAAAATAAATGATTCCAAAGTTTTATTATCTTAAAATGAGTCTTTAGTTCACAATATTCAGGTCAGTCTGACCTAACAGATTTTCTTCTGCGTAGTGCCTTGTCTGGGCTAAGGGGTGTTTTCAGTGGTCTTTGGGTGGGGATGTCTATGTTTGTGGTTCAGGCATGACGTGAGTGCTTGCCCACCTGCCGACAGGTGTCTTTTTCCTGTTTGTGCTTTTCCACTGGGACCTCTGTCACAAGCCCACCAGCACATCTGGGCTCAGTTCAGTCAAAGACCACAAAGGCCACTGTGTCCGCTGGCACTTTAGCTCTGACGTAACGCTGGCTAATGTGGGTGAGAGCCAGTCTTATTTTTACTGCCTCATTAGCACACAGCCTCTCCCACCTTCACTGTGTTCTGGAGCTTTCTGTGTTGAGAAAGGGTGTTAATTCTTCATTGCCTCATGAGGCATCAGCCTGAAGGTGGTGTTGATTTTCTAGTGTTACACACAAGTATTATAAATTCTAATAATATTCAGTGAACACTTTTTTTTTTTTCCCAACTGTTCATTGTTCCTTCAGTCACGCTCATGTTTATTGTATTTTTAGAAATACATCTGAACTGATCCAAAAATAATCAGAACATGGCAAAATAGAGATTTCATGATGCATTCGGTTGTTTGCTGAAGAATCTGGATCAAATTGTTTTCATTGACTTAACATTAATTGTATTGGGATTTATACTCTGAGGGCTGGATTATTGTCTGTGAAATACATCCACTGACTCTTAAATGGGAGTAGGATTTAAAGCTTGAAACGTTTGACAGAGCGTTTGGTCGGGTCCTGACATCATTTCTCTAACATTTTATTAGATGTGGGTTGAGTTCAGAATTTATGTTTGGGTTTCTCACAGTTTGTCTCTCATCCTTTGTCCTGCATGTGTCCTAACCTAGTTTTACTACTGAATTCTTCTTCTCTACTTTTTATTAGCTTGACTTCAAGTTAAATGAAGCACAGTAGAGTCACTCATGTTGTTTGCTGTGAGCTCTGTATCATAAGACACATTACATAATGTTTATCCAGACCAAAAACTTTTGGGATGCTGTTTGAAGGCATTGATTGATGAGAAAGTGGAGTAAAATATCACACTCTGTGTACACATGGACAGACACACTGTATTACCCCCTCCTCATGAGAGCCTGTCCCACATCCTCTGCTTGTCCTGATGGCCTACTGCCCCCAACAGCAGCTGACCATCCAAACACTGTGCCTCCTCTGCCGTCCTGGACGAATACTCAGGAGTAATCACATTCCTATCTGCTCCATTGTCGCCATGTCCTGTGCTACTTGTATCTAAGCCCACGCTTCCAGTGATATGTCTTTGTCTTTGACAGGGTTTTTCCACTAAAAGTAGCCAAAGTCCAGTTACATCAAAGTTCTTGCTTATAAAAGTTTGAATAAACAAGCCAACATAAGTGAATGACAACAACAGTTACCTTTTAAATGTGTTACCATTAATGATTAGTATATGCTGCTAATGAAATGAAAGAAAAGACATCAGACAAATATCATTGAAGTTTTAATATACTTCAGTAAACTAATAAGCATTTTAAAATGTCAGTGAAATTAAATATCCATAATCTGTATCTGATATCAAAATTTTAGCGAGGAAAAGGTATTATTCATACATGGCTACACTTTAATATGTTCATCCTGTGCAAATCTAGGTTGCTCTTGTCCACCTGAATCACTGAATGAATCACTGAATGACTCAGTGAATGATTAGTTCATGAGCGATTCTTTGAATAGAATGGTAATGCCCACCGTGACATACCCCAGTATACATCAGGACCGTCTGCATTGTGTTATGACTTGTTTTTGCTCGGACGTGACACACTCATGTTGAAATGCTTGTATAGAATTAAGATTACTCTTGGCAAATTTGTATTCAGTTCATGCTGTTTTGGCATGTGCCTTCTTGACTTCCAAAGCCTCCTGCATTTGTAAGTCTTCTGTTCACTTGTGATTCTTTCTGTTTTGATTCTATAGCTTTATTTCTGGAAAGTTCCTGTAGGTTGATACTTGGGATACAGTGTTAGAAATAAAGGTTCTGTTCAGGGACATTTTTTGTTCAACAAGGTACAAACAATATAAATGTACCCTCAAAGGTACAACAGTGGTTTTAAGGTCCAATTTTGTACCTAAGTTTTTCCCAGTAGAAATTAATGTATTTGTACCATATCAAAATCTATTGGTATAAAATAAAAGGCCTGGATATGCGATGGGTATGTGGAGTCAGTGCATCTTAGAAAATATAATTTTAATGAATTTCGAAACAATTATGTTCCCTGACTAAAGGTACTGAGATTTACCTTTAATGGTACCACCCTTGTGACAAGAGGGCCACTGCAACAGTGACAGTTTGTACCTTTTATCTGAGAGTGCATAGACGTGCCATGTTGGACAAATGTCGCATAATGGAATGAATTTGTACAGAACTTACAATGTACCACAAAACATAGACCAGCTGTTGGAGGGGTTGCATTAGTTATGAATATGTATTGATTATGCAGATTTTGACTTTCTGACTGCCAAATTAAGCCATAAAGACAATAGTATTGTTTATTTGCTCTTTATCAGAATGTTTTCCATATTTTTACCATGTAAAATATCCATGTAAAAAGTCACACTTTGTCTTTTGTTCACAGATGATGATTGCCACCATTATGTTTTGAGCCCACACAGTGGTCTCCTCTCCACTAAGAACTATCCAGGCTTGTACCCCAACAACTCGTGGTGTGAGAAGAAGATAAGTGTCTCTAGTGGCCTCAGGATCGTCATCAAATTTGAAGATCTTTCCATTGAAGGAGAGGACTGCGAGACAGACTATTTGAAGGTTATAAAAGAGATCCATGGGAACAAATCTGGTGAGAAGTCAAAATTGTTTATCCCATGATACTATTGTGCATTTAATATATTTGTTGCCTCTGTTGTAAGAATATTTTAGTGCCTAAGAAGCAGTAACTTTGTTGAGGAAAGCAGTGTAGAGAGAAACTCTAGAGCAGGGTTTCTCTCAGTCTCGGGGTAAGATGAACTCTCTGAGGTAATTGTCTTTTTTTTTTATCATTATTGAATGTCCACAAAACCGTCAAACAGAATAAAATAGTCATCTGTCTACATGTTTAAAAAAATCTATTCACTGCTGGTTGAAGATCTAATTGATCGTTCCATGTTGGCTTAACTGGGTACTATTCGTTTGTTGATGCTCATTGGTTCCACAATTCAAACATCCAATGAGGGCAGATCAGAATGTTATTACTGTGTTTTCCTATAATACTGAAGCTGGTTAAATGTTATTTGATTTAGCTTTGTAGTCATTTGCATCATTTGCTTCAAGAAGTTACAGTACAAATTTAATGTTATGGTAATAATTGAGAATATGATGATAATATATTATGTTAAATTTAAATGTAAATGATATTATTTATTAATGATAATGAATTCAATGTTATCTACAAACAAATAATAGTTTTTCATGGCTACTCCAAAGTACCTCCGGTTCTATTTACTTTCTATGCCTATTTTATACCTCTTTAAACAAGGCTGTTCTCATAGGCAAGTCTGCTGTTGATATTTTGGCTCATCTGTTATTTGAGCTCTACATTTTTCCTCAATACAGACTAGTACTTCCTCAACTATTAGAAACAGCTGTGAGCATGTATTGTGTTTTAGAAAGGCAGCCACATTAGGAAGATATTTGTTCCTTCTTTTCTGAATTTCTGCTTCTTTTTTTTTTTTAACCTTTCTTTTAGCCTGTTTGTCATGACATGCTGCTGTCTATGCCTTTCTCTGAGAGGTGAACTGTCCCATTGTTGGTGCCCCAGATGATTCTGTGTGGATGGGATTAACACATGTTGAGACACTGTGCTTCTATTTTAAGCATAGAATGAGAATTTCACCAGGTGTGGTGGAAGTTACTTTGTGTAATCAAAAAAAAAAAGAGTTTAATTTGGCAGTGGTGTATAGATTGTGCTCTTCTGTTGTGAAATCTTGTTTTCACAGTCGTGTTCTCACGTACTGCTTTGTATGAGCAGCGCTGAGTTTTAATGGCCTTAGCTGTCAGAAAGCATTGGTCACATGTAATGATGGGCTTTTTTTTTACGTGTGAGGCTGTCACAGTACTTTTTTTTTTTTTTGGCCACCAAATTGAAGCAGACAAAATGCACCAGCAAAACAGCAGTGCATTTTCTTCTTTACTTTTTTTTGTTTTTTTTGTTTTTTTTTTACCAAAATGGACATTTTTACATGAACTTTTTCCAACATCTGTTTCTTAGAATTAAATAGATTGTTTTTGTTACGATACACAAAACACCTACAGGATTTATTTTCCTATGTTTTTGTGTTGCATATGGCTTAAGGAACCCATATCCCTGCAAACACGCTCATGTTAAGGCACTTGTGTTTTGTAACAGCAAAATATGACAGACTATTATACAAGCTTGAGCATGAATGTCCAAAGATGTCAGATGTTCTAGTTTTCTAGAAGTACCAGTGATACCCATGACACACTCAATTTTGTATCACAAAATCACAATGATTGTAACACATCATAATTAATCTCATGGCCAACAGTAAGTATTACCTCCAAATGAGTGACTTTCTCGCTCTCTCTTTCTCTGTCGCTCTCTTCTTCCCCCGCTCCCAATCTGTCTGTCTCTTCCTCTTGCCCTCCTTCTTTGTATGAGTTCCTCTTAATCAGAGCAACTGACTGATAAGAGTGCAGAAAACAACTTGCATGAGTGGTGTACCACAGAAGCCAGTGTGTCAGCGGATATTGGAAAACTCATGGTGAAAAACTACACATGGTCATTCCAGGACCATGTGTGTGTTCTTTCCTTAAGAATAGTGTGTTAGACAATTAGAGTGCATTAACAGCTCCAGGAGGTATCAACTTGGTAAATTGTTTTGCCAATATATCTTCACACTTGTATGGTTTAAACATAATTGACGTGTTATAGGGACTTCTGTGGAACTAACTGTGAAGTAGTGGTGAGTGATCTACCAGTTAACATACATAGCCCATTTGGCTTACAGCAGTTTAGTACTGTCAGGTCTTGCTAAATTAATGAGGAGTTCATCCTGCACTGCTTTCTGAATGAGATACAGTAAAACCAAAAACATTTTTAATTCTAAGGGATGAAAGGTGGTTGAAAATTAACATCAATAATGCGTGGAAAAAAAAAAACAACTCAAGAAAAAACGTAGGATATGGCTCGTTTAGAAAGCATATTGTAAAGCTAGAAGGTTCACTGAGAGAGGGTGAGGAAGAGAGCCTTGTTGAATAGAAATTGAAGAATCTCCAGCTGGAGGCTACAGCCTGTCACAGCAATGTCTAGGAGAATATCACCTTACCCTCATGTCAGGTAGAGCTGCTGCACCACATCATTCACCATGGCCCATCAGCGACACTCAAATGGACAGCTCTCGCTCACCACATACCGCCTATTGTCTCACCCTGCCAATTGTTTCCAATTGAGCTCCTGTTCGTGACAAAGGAAGACCCATTTTTTCCTGGCCTGTCTGAAAGGCTGAGAGGAAGAGACAGTTCAGATGTCAGCGTGCAGTGTGCCGAGGCTTTGTCAAGGCTGAAAGCGGCACAGTGGTTGAAAACCATGAAAAACTGCACCGTCACATGGGGAGGCTGTCTTTACAAGTGACTGTTACTTCACTGATATGTAGCGTTAGTAGTTTATGGGTTTACCAAGCTGCTTTTTTTCAGATATCAATAAATTAATTGAAATGTAGAAAGGAGGAAAAAGTGTTTTTTCAGGTCACAAAAAATGTGCCATTAATTGATTCACCCTCTTTGACTTCTGCTAACATGGTGCAAGCAAAATGAGCTCACTTGACAAGTGGTGTTGGCATAGCAACGCTCAAGGTAACAAATTGGCATAAAAAGTTTGCTCTCTGCTTCTTCGGGTATGGGGTTGACATTTCTAGAAAAATCCATAACAGGAGTTTTAATATCTGAATGAGTGGGTGAAACTGTGCTCCTACGGTTTTCTAAAATGGACAGTAGTGGGAGTTTGCATGTTATTGTGGGGAGTAAAAGATGTCTTTGTCCCTTAAAGAAAATGTATAAGTTAGCCTCGTGCATGTAGTTTACCGAATGTCTTTTTTTTTTTTGTGTCATTGATTCACGTTGTGTTTGCTATCAGCCTTTACTTATTTGTCCAGGGCTGATACTAATATAACCAAGCTTTCATCACATTTCATCAGACAACTATTAAACATCCTTTATTTTTGCTGGGAATTTTATCAGACAATCCTACCTTTTTGGTCCATGTTTCTGGATGGTATTGTTTCTCTTGTTTCTGTTATATTTGTGTTCGCCTTCTTCTAGTCCTTCATCAGTTGGCAGTTTCTGATCACAGACGCCTTTAGCTGGATATTTTTGGGTGGACCCCTTTCAACCTAACAGTGACCGTGACGCATGTAAAATCCCAGTAACACCAATGTGTCTGATACTCGTACCAGGCCAGTATCACTGCTATGCTGAGATATATCTTCTATAGATATAGCTATATAGCTATATCTTCTCCTCCAGTAATATCTGTTCAGCAGCTATCCTGCAGAGGTCTCTTTACAATGATAAATGAGGTAGAGGCGTCTGATAAATTGTGCATCAACAGATGGGCTACAGTCAATAACTGTCCGCCTACAGATTGCCCCAATATGGTAGGTTTTTCTGATGAAACAGCCAGTGAATGAAGGTGCGAGAAGGAGTATGTAACAGGCAGACGTTTTGTAGTTTTATTTATTGTCATGTCATATTTGACCGTCTGTGTTTATTCTTGTAATCTGTTTTGTGTTAGTTTACTGGCAGTATTGTGGGGACCTCAAAGCCCACCCCAAGCTGTACTCTGCCAGCAACCACTCTCTGTACACTGACTCCAGTGAGCTCACGGTGAGCTTCCGCTCCAGTGTCCCTTCCTCAGGCCGGGGCTTCCAGCTTTCTTATTCGGCGGTGGAATACAAAGGTAGGCTGGAGGGTTTCTCCTTCTGTCAGTACATCAGCAGCTTTTGGGATGGGGAGTAAATGTGGCAAAATTTGTTTGACTATACAGATCACATTATTTATTGTTTGAGGTTTGATAAATTGTTCCAGCAAAACAAGTGCTGCATTTTAAAATTGCTATTAAAGCTATTTTTATTACTTTTATTTGTTGTGTCACACAATCTTAGACTCCATCAGGATTCAGACTCACAGTCTCCTGATTGTAGGTCGAAGCCTTAAGGCCACTAGGTGCACCAAGTCACGCAGTGTCCACAAATAATTTTTAATGGAGGTCCACACACTACTGCTACTGTGCAACTCTTCCTAGTTGGGGCAGGGTAGCCAATGATAATTGTATTGTAAACTGAGTATTCAGCAGCCATACATGAGCACCACTCCTTTAAACTTTTGTCTTTCTCTCGTCCACATCTGAAAAAACATGACAAGAGCATATAGTTGCTGTAAACCATGAATCTCCATTTTTCTGTCATTTCAGCACAACAGCTTCCCTTTACAGCTTGGTTTTGTGGGAGTAAATCAACTGTTCTTTTTGTTGTAGTGCTGCAAAATTAATGATACAACAAAAGTAAACAAAAAAAGAATTATTTCCAATGCTTTCATCTTTTTTCCAAGGTCAACAGCACTTCAAAGGACATTAGGTCATACTTATGACCTCTGAATTCATAAGTGGGAACTTCATAGGAGGCCTTGAAGGCTGAGTTAGTCCTTGGAGTTCGCCCAGCTGCCAGAAGCCTCCAGTTGTTTTTCTCTGTAGTTTCATCATATTGTTTCCTGAAGTGTATCAAGGCCTTTGGTCTTCTTTAAGAACTGACTAACCACAACTGACCACAATATGCTTGGAAAAACTTAGATGTGATTTTATTACTCATACTTACCACTCATATATTCAAAGCAAGGATTTAGAACTTTGCCTTGCGTAGTACACCTTATTCAGTTCATCAGCTTTCCATTTAGTATGTTTGACTGAAGGGGAAAATCAGGAAATGGGTTAAGAACCCTGATTTAGAGTAAATTACTAGCACTCTTCATTGGTGTGTGTCCTGGTTGGCCCCCTCTGTCTCCTCACTGCTCAATGGAGCACGTTACTCTCTCCGTGGTGGCCTAAGCCTCTTACCTTCATTGCTAAGGGCCTGTGGAAATGTCTCCTCACCCAGCATGTCTCAACACAACACATCTGCACAGTGCTCTTGCTCCTAGCCTGACAGTCATGCCCCGACATATCCACTCCTATAGTGGGGACTATTGTTTGTATGTGTTTCCATCACAGATATGGTAAAGGAAGCAGGCTGTTCATCCTGTTGTGTATGTGTATGTCCTGTTGTGCCTCCTGCTGTTTGTTGAGTTAGGCCTGGTTTCCGCTGAGGAGACACTTCTTAAATTGCTCCTTTTCATTCTTTTTTTTCACTCATTGTGTCCCCTCCTCTGCTTTCCTCCTCAGAACTGCTCACATGCTCTGACAAAGGTCATTCCTCCCTTTCAAAATACAGGTAACTGTTTTTGCACATGCTTATGTTTGTGGTCTGTTTGTGGTTATAGAAACACATTCCATGGATAATGGAATAATCATATATTCGAGTCTGTTATACTAATGCAAAAGCTATTTCTTTCTTCTTTTATAATATGAATAATATTCTTTCCTCATAATTTCCATAATATTAGCACTCTAAAATCAAAAGTTCATTGCTTTGGTAAATTTGAATTTAAGGTAATGTGTCAACAGTGATAAAGTTTCCAAGCATGCCATTCACTCCCCAGTCCACCTTTTCAGCCTACAGCAGTTTAGCGTCGCACATTCTCACTCAAGGTAGGCGAAGAGTTTCAGGTCAGACTGCTTTTCAAATGAAAAGCTGATCAAAACTGTCGTCTTTTACGTACATCAGTGTTAAAGGCAAAGTAACAAAACAGCCTGTTTAAGTCTAAGGGATTAAGAGAGTTAGAAGAATTTAATGTAATGTGAAAATGAGCTATAATATTCATTTATGGAACACACATAGAGTCCACCTCTGGGGAAAAAAAGTTAAACATTTAGGATATAGGCTATTTAAAAGGAAAAATGTACAAAAATATTTACTGTTACGTGGTACGACTGGAAAATGTTCATGGAAAAATGAAATAGGACTGGTACGTAAAACCACGAAAATGTAATAAGTGAGCTGTAACTGCTGTTTGTATGTGGATTACTGTATGAATTGTGCTAATGCAGAAAATGAAGACAAATGAATATTTCTTGGCCGCTGCAAGGTGTTAATTACTGTAGACAGATGGACACAACAGTTTTCCACATCACTTTTCCTTTTAGACTCTTTATTTTCACAAGTCCTTTGAGCAGTTGCTTGGACTCACTTCTTGTTGACGCACTTTGTCATGCTGTCGGCTGAACTATAATTAGCTGAAGTGTAAGTGGCTGCTCCATTGTTGTCTCCTCCTGCAGGAAGTACTGTCCGGCCAGATGTGGAGCAGCGGAGGGTGACGTATTTGGGGATATTTCTCAGGGATACTTACAGGTGAGTGTTGCTTTATTGTTCTGTTCAAACCTTGCGTGCTGATCTTTGTTAAAGCCAAGACGAGATGAGCTGGTGCTGTGCAATACAAGCCAATATTAGTACCACACAGTGGTATTAAATTTTTTTGTTTTATTGTTATTAATAGAAATGTACACAGTATGCCAAAAAGTTTGTAGTTTCCAGCTCCTCTTCTGAAATCAAGGGTGTTAATAGGGAGTTTCTTCCCCTTTACTGTATTAACAGCCTCTACTCTTCTGGGAAGGGTTTACACTAGATGTTGGAACATTGATTTGAGGATTTGATTGTATTCAGCCATAAGCATTAGGGTGGTACTTCAGGTGCTATTGTTGGATGATTTAGTTGTGGATCCTTCTGGCTCATCCTAAAGGTATAGGATGAAGCTCCATCACTTTTGAGAACACAGTTCCACTGCTACATATCCCAGTGCTGAGGGGCCTTAACCTCTCTAGCAAACGCTAGGTACTAGGCATGGTAACCTTAGACTCCTGTGCAGCTGCTCTGGAGCGTCTCAGTCTATTGTTTAATGCTTTTCTATGAAGCTTATGCAAGCTGTGTGTGTGCAGTTGAAACGTGTATCACTCACTTTAAAGTAGCTGATTTTGTTCATTAGAGTTGTTGTCTGGATACGTTTGGACGTAATTAGAATGTTATTTGCTGCAAATTTGTAACCAACTAAATAAGTAGTAAGTTTTCTGTAAATTTCTCTGGTCTATTTGTTTAATGTGACTGTGCACAGTCTTTTGGTGAGCAGGATTACTGTCTTTTCTGTATCTCTGTGCTGCCTCTGCTCTGGAAACTCTTCAAAGAAGAATGTCTTCACTGCTTTTGGCCAGAGAATACAGACAGGAGAAGGAATGCTTCAGCTGCCAATTTTGTTGTTTTGACTGTGAAACTGAGAGAGCAGGGAGGTGTGTGTGTACATTTTCGGGACAAAAGTTTTGTAGTGAAGCAAAATGATACTGGCTTTGTAAAGTAACTTTTTTGTTTTGTTTCGTTTTGTTTTTTTTTAACACATCAAGAGCAAAATTTGGTTATTGAGGTTAAAATTATGATTTCAGTTCAGGTCTTGAAATTCTAAGCAAAGAGAGAACTTGATTGACTATATATACATAGATGCTATGGAGGAAGAATCCTGATTGTGCAATTTTCTGTAGGGCATTTCAAGAATTTAACAGAGAAATAAGAGTGTTACTACAAGGTGTTTTATAATATAATAAAAAGAGGGCTAAATAATAATAATAATTATTATTATTATTACATGTTGTGATTGTTGATGCACACTATCATTTTTATTATTAATGACATCTTTTGTATTCACATAAAATGGAATAAAGGGTGGGATATATGTATGACTGTGTGTGTGTGTGTGTGTGTGTGTGTGTGTGTGTGTGTGTGTGTGTGTGTGTGGTGAAGGAGTGTTTGTGCAGGTCTCATTGTTTTCACAACTCGCCCAGTGTGGAGTTAACTCAAACTGAAATCCCTTTATGTAACTCCACTCGCCTCTTGGTGCAGTTCTGAGTTTGAAGTTTGGGTCGTATCAGGGGTCGGCCAAGCCACAATAGCTCATTCAGCGAGTCCAGCCATTATGCATGTGAAAGAGAGTGAGAGAGGGACTGGAATGGGGTCATGTGCTCAGGCTTTGAGCTTTCCCTTCAGCAGCTAAGACTTGGGAAAGCATTCTTAAAGCTTAGTATTATGACCTGCTCCTTTCCTGTTTGTGGTAACCTCCTCTGACCAGCCACTTTTATGTGTCTCTCAACAGTTGCTTTCATGCTGTTTGTATTGTTTTTGGAGCTTAAATGGCTGTTTATTTGTTTTGTTTTGTTTTATCAGCCCCTTCTCCTTCCCCTGCATCACTAATGTTTTGAAACATGTGTCTCTCAGAAGTCAGAAGTTTCTACAGTTTGCAGCCCACTGTTAGTGCTGCAGTAAAGGCATTGATTTAATACCTAAGACTGTCACTGTTAATTATATTGAGTTAGTTAAGTAAGTAATCAGAGAAGACTAAACAATTGTATACTTAAATGGGCAATAACAAGCCACGTTTAGCCTTTGAAAGATTCCAGAGTGCTTTATTGAAGAAAAAAAAGATGTCACAGTTTGGATGTAAAGGCTCCAGCTTCAATGTAGAGATGTATGATTATATTAAACATTTCAGCTTTAAAATATGTGCTCTAAAAATGGGCAACAGACAAATGTTTATTTCAAATCGATAATTGATGTGTGTGGTGCTACTGTCATACAGGATCTGGATTTTTCTTTTTCTGCATTTTCAACTACATTCCTCCATATTGCTAATCTGTTTAGACATGGTCCCAATGTCTAAACAGATTAAATGGTGGGGTACTAGTCATCTGTGATGTATAAATGTATGCAGCACTGTGTTCAGCAGTTGAGCGCAGTGAATTTGTACCCTCTGTACCTGCTAAATGTTAGTTTCATCATTTAGCAGACACACCTATATCCGGCTTACAATACAAGGAAGATTCAGTCTTTTTTCTCTACCCAAATCCTCAGATGTTCCATTTGGCTTTCGTCTGTACAGAGGCCAGGAGAAGCTCACCTCTCCAGGATGCAAACGAAAAAAAAGTCAAATGTATGACAGCCTATGTGTGCGAGTGAGTCAGAAAGAAATGGAGAAAAGGCAGGTGTAAATCGCCAGCGTTGACAAACAGTAGGATCTCCACCCCCATTTCCGTGTGAGAATAGATGATCCACTCTGTTTGATGGAATCTACAATGAGCCATACTCAGCCTGCTGCTTCAAGCTTTGAGAAGCGGGTGTCGACTGCTTTAGAGACAGAGGCTGTACGGCTGAATAGCTCACGTTGGCTTTTGTAATGAATGGGTGGAGTATAAAGCATTTAGATTACACACAGACCTCTAAGGACATGTCGACATCTTGTAGTTTGACATTAGTCTAAGCTGTTTTTGTCTGTTGTAAAAAAAAAAAAAAAAAAAAAGACAGAACTCACCTCTGTTTCTCCGCTTCCACTAATGGGTTTCAAAGCTGGGCTATACATACCCCTGAATATACAGCGGAACAGTTTGAAGAAAATATGTAATTGGCCATTTTTCTGTCCAATTTTGTAATTTATGTGCAAGTATTATCTATAAATTAATTTCCATGCTTTTTATTTTTTTTTTGGCCAAGCCCAGAATATCCACCTTTTCTGGCATGGATCTTGCACATAGAGCGCGTCAGTCTACCGGTTAGTTGTGATGGTTGTGATGTCACATGTAAAGAAGATTAAGATTAAGTGACCCTTATTAGTCCCACAACAGGGAAATTTCACCTCCGCATTTAACCCATCCGTGAAGTGAAACACCACATACACTCTAGTGAGCGCACGCACACACTAGGGTGCAGTGAGCACACTTGCCCATAGCGGTGGGCAGCCCTATCCACGGCACCCAGGGATCGAACTGGCGATCTTCCTGTCTCAAGGCTGGTTCCCTAACCTCCAGCCCATGACTGCCCCAAACACAGTGGCCGCCGCCACTGAAGAAGCGCCCAGACCAAGGTTCGAACCGTTGCTGTTACGGTCGACGGTCTGCGGCTCTACTGCTGCACCACGTGAGTGAGCAAAGTGAGCAAAGAACATGAGTGTTTTGTTGCTTCTGATTGGTCTGACTCATCTACAGGCAGTTCACAACCTCTGGGTTATTAGAGTTCATTTTCTCCGTTTAAAACTGAAGACAACATTGTTGATGATGATTCTGTGATAAAAATATTCTGTGATAAAATTATTACTTTTGTTGTGAGAATTTCTCTTTCAAATTGCAATTTTGATATTTAATTGAATCCTTTTATTTTATATCACTGTCCTTTGAATTGTCAGATCATTGAAATACAAATATCATTTTATATAGGGAATTCATTCGCAGCACTGTTAATCGCTTTACAGTTAGGTGATGTCTCAAATCTGCCTTCTGTTAATGTTTTCATTTTTAATTTTCTTAGAGCCTTCATCATTGTAATCTTACTTGGATTGTGCTCGTTTTTTTACGTGAAGATTTGATATTTTAGTATTAGTAGTATTACACAGAGTGCTTTATTTGCTCAAGTCTGTTGAATGTATTGTTATAAATGATAAAATAATTATATTGTTGAATTATTTTGAACAATATGTTGTATTCCTAGAGTATTGCTACATATTGTGTACCTGTTGTTCCATCTCCTGTAACATTACCATTATGGAAGGGTTTTGTTTCGACAGCGACTCATTCTTCACCAAAAGTGGTAGTTAACAGGCTTTGGCAGTAGTAGCTACAATTTGAGTAGCTAGTGTTGTTATAGAATAGTGTGGATTTTCTCACTACCTTCATGTTACTGAAATGCACAGGAGTGTTGGCTTGCTTGTAGCACACATTTAGTTACATCAGATGTAGGCTGTGCTTCCATCGGCTCTGTGTAATCGAATAAAACACCCTACATCACCATCACAAAAACAGTTCAATATAAGCAGTCTTTACAGTAAAATCATTGTTGAACAGCTTATCATTGCTGTTATGTTTGATTGTAGGGTTTTCTTTTTGTGTGTGTGTGTGTTTACTTCTTTTCTGTTACTTGCCGTTGTTTCGTAGCTGTGGCCATGCAAATTTGGAAATGTGATCAGTCACGTTTTTATTTTGTTCTTAAATGCACTTTCATTAATATTTGTCACATTTCTTTTCTTTGTCTACAAGAACTGCAAGCCTGTAGGCTTCTGTGCAAATTTTATATTTAAAAATTTGGTTGTCATTTTCATCATTTAAATTATTTTTCAGTACTTTTTTTTTTTTCTTTCTATATACATTATACTTAACTAAATATATAACGTATATGTGTAAAAATTTATGGGTGCAAAAGTAGCTACTGAAGGATAAGAGATACATATATGTAAGTTTTCATGTCGGGATACAATGGGGTCTATGATCGATGCCTCTAAAGAGGATTGGATGCGTCTACTGTATCCACTGAACACGCACAGTGGTTACCATGTAAGCTACCTCTGAGTTTCCTAATATCTTTATGCATTCTCCAAATGAAACTCATTTACACAACAACAGCACAGCTCCTCTTTGTGTAAACACAACTGATCAAAGTCCTGTTAGCCACAGGCCGCTCTGTGTGAGAGAGTTGTAAACACCGGGAGGTGGCGTGTTGCTGCACATGTCATTTTTAACAAGGTTAAAAGACTAAAGCATTGCTGAGAATGCTGTGTTCATTATGAAAGCTCTTCCAAATAGGAAGCTACTGTGAATTGGTAGGGTGTGCTTTCAAAGACAATAGAAATGAATAAGTGATGTCACCTGGTTATTTATGTGCTGGCAATTATTGTGTTGTAAAGGTCATGTACTCCTACTGTGATAGTCTCTTGGCCTTAGGCTGTTGCCTTATGGTCTCCTAGAGTGAAGTTCTACAAACCCTGTGTCAATGATCAGCTACTGAGTATATGTCCAAGACCAGCCTTTATTTTGTGCTCATACCTTCATGGTTATAAAACAATGCCTCAGTGAAGGTGGAAATTCAGCTGTGTTGATTGTGGAAAGATTTTGTAATGGGATGAATAATATTCAATAAAGTATTCACTAGGCCTGCATGATATGCTGGACACATAGGACACACATCAATGGTTGTGTGCATGTCATTATTCTCATAGATGTGCTCTTGTCCTGAAAACATCGGAGGGCAACCATGAAAAACTGAGTGAAATGTGGGTGAGAATGCAGGCTTAATCAGGTGGAAACTAACCGAGAAAAACAATTCAACATTTATTTGAAGGCAGAGCTTAAGGTATGGGGTGATGGTGCGCATTCATCAGCATTGTCTGAGGACAGCAACAATCATACCATCTAAAAAAATATATATATATATATTTATTTATTTATTTATGTATTTATTATTAATGTATTAATAAGTAATACATTTAAAATGCATGTTTTACTGAGAAACTATATGAATCTCATCCATATCTAGGCGCCAGGCTTGGTAGACTACATCTTTACTGTATTCTGGCAAACAAGCCATTTCTTTTCTCCTGAGTTAGCGACATTCTGAAACATTTTGATGAATTTAGTTGATTAATAACTGTTTCACTAGCTAGCTTATTTTGCTTGTTATTGGTTTTAGTTTGGAAGAGCGTGGATGAATCAGATTTAGGGGCAAGTTATCTCTAGACAAGCCAATGTGGCCCCGCAAGACTAGCATATCATAAGGGTGAATTATGTATTTAATTGTGGTTTGAGGTTTCATGAGGCATAGTAACGTTTCCTGAAAAATCACAATCAAATCAAAACCTTTTCAAGGTCCCACCCCTGCTTACTTTACAGAGGACCTGATTGAAAGAGTTACAGTAGCCTTTAAAAAGTGGTTAAAATTCTGTCTTGAATCAGTTTTAAATCAGGCTTGGACCAGAAGTACTGAACACTGTAATCCAATCCAGAGGCATGATTCTTTTCAGGGCCAAAACTCTGGTGGATGACTGCATGCTTGACTACCGCAGCGTGAAGCTGTGAGAGACAGGAGCAGTAGAGAGAGAGAGGAAAAGCCGCTGGCTCAGGCCAGAGTGCACAGCAGTGTGTATTTATGGCCCTGGCTGGTGAATAAATGATCAGGTTAATGAGGCAGCTCAGTCTGAATGCAGAGCAGCTGTTCCTACTGATAACGCACAATGTGTTCTGTCTTACTGCATCATGCTAACGACTGTGGGGCTGGTCCTGTAGACCGTCCTAGAAACAGTCCGTGCCTATCGATTACTCAAAAGCACCTTTGTGCAGTATGAGCTCGATAGGTGGAGTTTTATCCTCCTTCATTTGTGGCACAGATATTTTGTTTATGCAAAAATATTTTTGCAATACAATTTGGGTCACTTTGATATGTGGCACTTTGATGTCTACCTTATTTGTGGAAATGGGACTTTTGTCTGAATAGAGATAAGCTGGAACTTTATGAGCTTTAAATCAAGCTCAAGGTTCATTTGTAATTCCACACTGGTATGAATTTAATTATAGAGTATATATCCTACATTTTCTTATCTTTTTTTCCCCCCCATAAGACATTTGTGTGAGATTATGTACAGAACACATTCGTTCAACGCAGTTGCCAAATTTATTTTTGCATAACCATTTTCCAACCTCGTTTAAGCTCCTAGAGCTTTTTGAATGTGGTTGCTGTCACTCCACATTAAGGCCAATATCAACTTTTAAGTTAACAATTGCTAGTGCTAACTCCATTCGGTTTAAATATTTCTGACTCAACAGGATCTGGTGGAGCATTGCATTTTTGAGTATGCACGTCAATACAGGACCATGATATGTTCAGCATTGAATATCGGCCATGTTAAAAAAAGATATACAAATAACCACAAGATAACGAATTTTGGAAATCGGAATAGAACACTTGAGTTTGAAGTGTCAAGATGGGCATAGACTCCAAAAATCAAAGGCTGTAAAACTGCAAGGATTTCACAAACAAGCTTGATAAATGCCTATAAAATCTTCTATCCTACTGTTTGGTAGAAATCTCTGTTGAAAACCTTGCCTTTGTGCCTTCCTGACCTGGTCTAGCCTACTAAATAAAGCAGATTATGAGAGGTAATTATTTCAAAGGCACTTTTATAGGACTAAATGTAGCTTTCCACTAGTGACTAGAAGTGCTTTGCATTCCTTTGGGATACTGCAATTACTGTAATTGTCCCTTCTCAATTAAATTACAATGTGCCTTTCATTCACATTTCAACTGTAGCTATGTGGCGTACTCAGGGAAGATGAATGGTTTGTGTTCAGCCATTGCCTGTCTTGGCATTCGTAAAATGCCTCTGTAAATTGAATTGAAATACCCGTGTTGGCGTGACTGACAAGGACGAATTATTGTACCTAAGATTGGCCTCATAACATCGTTTTGTGAAAATGGCTCTCGAGTTGTTACATTTTCTAAGGCACACAGGCCATGTGGAAACCTGCATTGTTCAGCTTTGAAAACCCATTCTTCATTCTCTCTTGCTCCCATATGTAAGAAAAATATACAAGCCAGAAACCACCTATCATTTATTAATTTCCATTTACATTTATGGCATTTGGCAGACGCTCTTATCCAGAGCGACTTACAATTTGATCATTTCCAGTCAAAACGGACATTAAATTATTCATTTTTTTTAGCATCAGGAAATAAACACCATAGAAATATATTTAACAGACAATTATACAGAAGCCTCAATGACTAAATAACTTTTCTGAGAAATGAGAAGATTAATATAAAAAAAATCAACATTTGTGTCTGACGTTTTGCCTTAATTAGAGCTTCCGTTCTTTTCTGGAGACTTGCTTTCATTTTTTCAAAGAAATCTATAGGGATACTTTTCCACACCTCCACAGTTCTGTCTTAGAAGTTGGTTGCATTTTCTGCTTCTTATGATGCAGTAATCCCAATTACAAATTTACACTCATCAACTTATAAAATATTTCTCCACTTGTCAGATGTCCAGTTTTGGTGCAAATACTCTTATTTATCTATGTTCTTTTCTCAGAAATGGATTATAGAAATTGTTCAGTGGAAGGATGGAAAGAAACATCTGTAAATTTTTCAGATGTGAAGCAAGAGTGTGGCTTCATTATTGTCGTGTTTCTCAGATCTAAGCTTTAAGTAATGTATCATAGTTTTTTCTAAGTCCAGTTTTGGACATTCTTGTTTTTCTGTTGTCTTTCCTGTTAATAATGTAAGTGGATTATGTTTCCCCAGTCTCCTCAGAAATATTTCCTAGAAAATTAATAACTTGTATTTATTGCCTGTTTTGACTGAAAATTAAACAAAGGAAGTGTAGTCTTTTGATGTTGCTCTGTATTTTATGTATATATACTTTCTCATATCCAAAATATACGTCAGTGTATCTGATGTTTTAGCACAGAAATTGTAAATTTACACAGCTCTGTGTTCTCATGTTTGATCTTTTTCCTCACTCTTTATTTCAGACGTCACTTTTATGTAAATCTGCAGTTCATGCTGGAGTCATCCTGGACCAGTTTGGAGGGCCAGTCATAGTCGAGGAGCACCGGGGACTGGGGCGCTGTGGGGCTGTACGGGCTAATGGCATTATGTCAAAAATGTCAAAAGGGTGAGTTATTCTCTACAGATCCCATCTCTTTTCCGAATCAACACAAAAATTCTGGAAGGTACTTTACAGTGCATCATTAGTGTCTAAGTATCAGTTCTGGGTGGTATTGGTAAAATTCAATATGGTGATATTTAAGGTCATATTAATATATAACATATATGTTATATAATTTAATATATTTAAATGCTTAAAAATGCTTTTACATTTTATAATACTAACATGGTGACGATGTTGAAGCAAAATCTTACATCACCAAAAGGGTAACTTTACAGGTGAAGGAAAGAACATCCTTAACTTCTAATGAAAATTTAAAGGAGCAAGATTTTATTCTAAGTAATTTTTGACCATTTCTGTTGAACCATTCATCTTGAAAATCTGATAGAATATAAAAGGCAACTGGTGTTTTTAAATCATGTGGGAAAAAATGAAAATGGACAAAATTGGAGATGCAAGGTTTTGAAAGCGAGAGTGTATTAGTATTAGAAATGTTCTGATGCTGAATATTAAATATAGTAAATAAGTAAAATAGTTTGGAAACAGTGACTATAATGTTGTTATATTATATAATGCAAATTTATCTGTCCTATATGTGTATATATATCACATATATATCACTATCACATATAAATATGCATGAAATGTGGCTTTATTTCACCTAAACTACAAGACAAGCCCAAAGATAAAACCATCATCACTCCTGAGAAAACCATGAAGACTGAACTAAAAATGTTCAGGCTAAAGTTGATTTATTTATTTATTTACTTTAACGCCAACAGCCCAAAGCATGTTTCATAAGCCTTCGTCCTGGGCAAGTCTCAGCATGTTTCATTCTTTTCTGTTCTTAAAGAGTCATGGGTGCCTGCTCTTGATCTTTAGTTTATCTCCAAGACATCAGTTCTTGCTTAAAGTTGGAGAAAATTCCTGCAGTACCTGCCTGTTTGAGCCAGGCACTCCCAAATGTTAGGCATGCTTTTTGTAGATCAGGCCTGAATCTCAGAGACAACAGAGAATTTGTCTTATTTCTCGGAATCCATAGAGCAGCGGTGTCAAACACAACTGCTGAATGGCCATATTAAAAAATCTGTGGGCCAGCTGTACTTTTTAGTTTTTACTGAACATTTCATAAGCTAGTCATTGTTTATTCCAAACATGCACGAGCAAAATGGGCACTGAATACTTGAATTATTCAAAGCTAATTAAAAAAAAAAACATTGTTTCATATAAAACAATAGGCTACATTATCTACAGGCAACTGTTAAACTTATTTAATATCCCCAGGAGGCCGTGTGTGGGTTTTTTATTTATTTATTTATTTATTTATTTATTTATTTATTTTTATTGAGAAAGGTTGACAGATACAAATGCATTTGGAAATGCGGAGGGACCATATGAGTGGAAAATCTAGGAACAATTATACAACCACAAAAAAACACATGGATAAATACAAAATTAAAACAAATTATCGATATAATTCCATAGAGGAAACCATATATGCCAAAATCTTTGTCTTTTGATGTCAACAAAAGTTACCTTGTCAAGAGGAAGTAAAGATGTTATTTGAGAAAGATTGAGATTGAGAGTTGGGGACCTAAGGAGAAGATCAGAGAAGTAAAATACATATTTTTGCAATATAAATCAGCAGAATAAATACCCATCTAGCATTGTAGTGAAATGTATCTTCCAACTGGCCATAGAGTAAATATAATTTAGGCAATAATGTAAACTCTATATCAAGAACTTCTTGTATAGCTGAATGCCCTCCTTCCCAAAATATTTAGATTTTAAAGCAGTTCTAGAAGGCGTGAGTAAAGGTGTCTTTATGCAATTAGCACCTGAATCATCAGACCAGTCAGATCTTTCTGGAAATATCCTATGTAAGCGCAAAGGTGTAAAATCTATTAATGAACTTTAAGTTGAGTTTGTGTATATTAATTGAAGTGCACTTGGGGTATAGATTTTAATAGATAGAAAGCCAGACATCCTAATCAATAGCCTCCAAAGGTCTCTTTCCCAGATATCTTTAAGACTTGCAAAAGAGGACTAACACTCATCAGATAACATGGCATAAACCTTTGAAATCAAGCCTTTTAACTCGTGGTGCTTAGTCAGAAATAGTTCAGTCTCTATCATGTGCAAGTGTCTAAATTGGAGATATCTTAAAAAAAAAAAAAGGCCAGTCTTAAGTAACTTGTGCTTGTTTGTCATCTCAGAAAACATCATACCACCCTCTGAGAACAAACTAGATCTGTGAAATACCAAGTTTACTCCAATTTTAAAGTCCAATATTAGATAACTGAGAAGGGAAATCCAGATTGGATGCAGTCGGAGAGAGCAAGGAAAGGCCTTTAGGTACCTTGTATTTTTTTTTTTAAACTTCTTTCCAGGCCTGTAACATATTGGATACAACAAAGGACCCAGAAACATTTTGTAATTTCTTCACATTATGTAAGAAAGGTAAAAACTGTATAGGTAAAGGAGAGCAAGCCTTGGATTCCATGTGGAACCATAGTGAGTCAGACCTGTTAGCACACCAACTGATTGTACTTCATCTGAGCTGACCAGTAGTAAAGAGAGGTAAAATGTTCATACTCAAGGTATTTATTCTACCAAAAAAAGAGATTGGGAGACAGGTTTAAATATTTGTTTGAACTACAACACCAGTCATCTTTTATTTTTATGTAACTGCTAGCCCATAGAAGGAGATCAGAGCATACATTATGTTGCAGTGCATGCAGGGAATGGTGATGCAGCTCATGGTGAAATGGGCTAGTATTAATAAAGAAAAATGAACATTTTGCAGACTGGATAGGATTGTGCCATGGGCCTTGTGTTTGACAAATGGACCATAGAGCAATGATGCTTTGGATCGCTAGCAGCAGTGTGATCACTCTGTGTGGAGCCGTCAAGCTAAGCAGGACACACTTGGCTGGTCATACTGTGAAATCACTTTTTAGTATTATTACAAGGTGGTGAAATGAAATAGCTGCATTTGGTGCTGACACGAAGAGACGTCCTTAAGCCTGTCTGTAGTAATCCTGCTAGCTCTGACGTTTGAAATCTCTCTCAGCCACCACAAATTACATTTCACTGATTTACCCCCAGGGTGCATGAAACACCAACCATTAATACATTTCCACTTTAAGGAATATTGTGTGTACATGACTCTCTTCATTTCAAAGCACTCTGATTGTCTTTTACATTTCAGCAATTTAATTGTGCAGAATGTTTGAAAAATTGCTGGATTTTCCCTGAGTAGTGATCAATGGTCAAAAGAAAATGAAAGTGAGTTATGCAGTTACATTTTATTTGTGTTTAAACAGAAGTAACATGACCTGTGAAACAGCAGCCTAGTTTACCTGACAGCTAGCCTGCCCTGCTCTCAGTGAGGGCTGCAGACATCTTTTGGAAAGCATTTCTACTCTGAGAGGATTACATTAATGATGTAATGTTCCCCAGGGACAGCTTTATTTTCATTTGAACGTTGGATCAATATGTTTCAGTAATCACTTTCCTTGGTTCACATGGCTGATTTGTTGGGTTGATGTCAGCTTCTTTTTTTACTGACTTTGGTATCGATACTAAATGTTTTAAGATAGTGCTTGATACCGAAAAGATACTAGGACAGAAGTGAAAAATGTGTCCTCTGAACATTCAGCGTTTGGTATAATGGGCACAGAAAAATGTTTTATAGCTTAATTACCATCACTGTTTTTCTAATTCATCCTCATTTTATTAATACACCCTTCCGAAATTACATTATAAGTAACTAAATAATGCAAACATGCTCATTCAACATGTCAATAGTGTTAGATATTTAAATATTTAAACAAACTGGGAGTAGTGAAAGTGAAAATTAAAGTAAAACATTCAGTCCTTCCCTTTTTATAGTGAGTAGAACTCCTTTATATGTGTAAATCACATCACAGCAGACTGTAACGATAAGAATGATGAAAAAGTAATCCAGGCCAGGAATCCTGTGAAAATGACACGTTCTTAAGTAATGGCTGAGAGAGATGCAATTTCCCTGCCATGCCCCCCTCTAATTAGCTCCACACAGCTCTCTCAAAGAGCACAGACCTCCATGGAGTTGAGGGAAATGGGGGCTTTTGGGGGAGGTTGGAAAGCTTTGGTAACAAAGGCCCACGCTCAGTTTAGCTGTGATTTGGAAAGGAGTGTAGGGGAACAATAGAGGATCTGCTCCTCTTTGGCCCCAGTGGGTGTTCCCCTCACATGACACCCCCTTCATTTATCACTGTAATTGTGATCATTGAGTTCAGCTCTGACTGCTCTACATCTTTTTTTTCCTCATATATCTCATTTCTCACTCTCTTTCAGCAACTCATCTGATTCATTGTTCACGTTTTCCACAAATGGTAAGACTTGTGTCTTTTATCCTTATTTTTTGTCACACAATTTATAAATGTCTAATGACCAATAGAAATGTCACGTGTGCAATTAATCAATTCCAGTTTTTTTACAGCCTGGTTTTTACCATCCAATATTTATCGCACTACTGTTTTTAAAACAAGTTGTTGTGTGTATACACCTCTCCATGTGTGAAAAAGTGTTTGCTCCCGCCTGTTCTCAATCAAGAAATCACTTAAATAGGACCTGCCTGACGAAGTGAAGTAGACCAAAAGATAGACATCATGCTGTGATCCAAAGAAATTCAGGAACAAATGAGAAACAAAGTAATTGAGATCTATCAGTCTGGAAAAGGGTAGAAAGCCATTTCTAAAGCTTTGGGACTCCAGGGAACCACAGTGATGGCGAAATGGCAAAAACATGGAACAGTGGTGAACCTTGCCAGGAGTGGCTGGCCAACCAAAATTACCCCAAGAGTGCAGCGACGCCTCATCCAAGTGGTAACAAAAGACCCCACAACAAAATCAAAGAACTGCAAGTTTCACTTGCCTTAGTTAAGGTCAGTATTCATGGCTCTGCCATAAGAAAGAGACTGGGCAAAAATGGCCTGCCTGGCAGAGTTCCAAGATGAAAACCACTGCTGAGCAAAAAGAACATAAAGGCTTGTCTCAGTTTTGCCAGAAAACATCTTGATGTTCCCCAAGACTTTTGGCGCAATACTCTGTGGACTGACAAGACAAAAGTTGAACTTTTTGGAAGGCATAGGTCCTATTACATCTGGCGTAGAAGTAACACAGCATTTCAGAAAAGGATCATTCCAACAGTAAAATATGGTGGTGGTGGTGTGGGGCTCTTTTGCTGCTTCAGAACCTGGAAGACTTGCTGTGGTAAATGGAGTCATGAATTCTGCTGTCTGCCAAAAAAATCCTGAAGGAGAATGTCCACTCATCTGTTCGTGACCTCAGGCTGAAGCACACTTGGGTTCTGCAGGAGGACATTGATCACCAGCAAGTCCACCTCTGAATGGCTTAAGAAAAACAAAATTAAGACTTTGGAGTGGTCTAGTCGAAGTCCTGACCAGTATCCGTTTTTAGGTTTAGGGTGCAACCACTTCTTCACACAGGGCCCTGTAGGTTTGGATCTTTGTCTAATATGTAAATTTGTTTGGTGATGTGAAACATTTAAGTGTGACAAATATGCAAAAGAATAAGAAATCAGGAAGGGGGCAAACACTTTTTCACACCACTGTGTGCATGTATGTTATGTATGTATGTCTGGCATATTGTATAATGTTTGTATATTTATTTATAGACAAGGTGACATTCTTTGTAGCTTCATGTTTTGCCCACCCTGCTCCGTGTGCTACATTTTATTTGCATGTTGACATAAATTGGGGAAGTAGTTCAGGCGTTGAGGTGAACAGACTGGCTGTGTGTCCGTTGGACAGAGTGAAAGCCCTTCTGGTTTAGCAGGTTTTGTTGGGAAGCGTGGGAACCTCTTATCGCCTGACTTGATTTATTTCGACCTGACTGTGTCTGGCACAGGAGGTCTTTTCTCCACTGCAGTTCTACCTGTACTAGCAGGCCCCAGGTGACTCACAGATCACCAGTGTGCCAAGCACCACAACGACAGTCTAAAAAGTGTCCTGCTGCCAACATGCAGCTCTAACGGCTACTTCACACACCTGTCCTTCTGCCTTGCTCACTTTTGTACTTTCTTAAAGGGCCCATGCTTCTTGTATTTATTTTCTTTTACTTAACTCCACTTACAGCTTCTGTGTGGTTTTATATACCAAAACAATCATAAATACTTTTTTACATGTCCATTTTATAGCCTTTTATATCCAATAGAATTAGCACACTGTTTTGATACTGTGAATTTAAGAATATGTATGTAAATGAGCTCTCTTCTGATTTGCTACCCTTTATGACTCTGCCTTCAAAAAAGCAGTCCAGGCTGAAACACTCCTTATAACTTCACAGTGAATGAAGCTAAGCTGCTGTCTGCAGCTTAGTTTCTTTATATGGGCTTATTGGTATGTTTTGAAACTTTAACCATGTTTTGTCAGATTTTTTTATTTAATTTTTAATTTTTTTTATTTTTGATTTATTTATTTGAGAATAGCAGTAGCTTGACTTAAAACAGTGAATGGAAACTGGTCGCCGTAAATAAGCATGATATTGTTTGCATGGTGTTTTTTGGTCTGTAATTTTTCTTCTATTATTAGCAACATTAGCTATTTTGATTAACTATTCCTTTATACCAGTTAGTGTTAAGCAGTGTTTTTCTAAAAATACAACAATCAGTACTATTGTGTTGAAGCAGAATGCCTGAATGACCAGCATGCCTCCTGGGTGAAGCAGATAAGTGACTAACAATCAGTGAGCTTCACTGTGGAATTAGCTTTGACTGCTGTAGTGCACTCGTGACTGAGACAAATACAGCCATGAAATCAACCCCCCAACCAAAACCTCATTACTGTCAATCTATTTCAAGCCACTTCAATCAGGATCTCTTTCCTGCCTCTCACTGAGATACTCTTTCCCATGCAACCAAATGCTGATGCTTTGTGGAGTCATAAAGTCCTGCATGCTTGAGTCGGATGCACGGTGGCGTGTTAGTCAGATGTGGTCTATGTACCGCTCTTACCAACTCTGTGGAAGTAGGCGTTGAAAAAAAACATGGATATCAGATTTCTGGGCTTTTTTTCTTAGTTTTTTTCTAGTTGTTGATTTGTTCCTAGCACATGTGATTCTATTTAAGTATACAGATGGTATGTTTTTTTAATAGTCCTGCTCTTCCTGTTGAGTCAGTGTGCTCTATAAATTAGTTATTGCTCCACATGCATTTTATTATGTCAACTAGGCACAAGCAGAAAACCAATAAGTCCTCGTTTGATGTTTTTTTTATATCTGTTTCTTGAAGCTCACTGCTTTCTTGAAGTTTGCTCTACAGAATGAAAACTGATGCCAATACGACTGTTTTTACATAAGCCACAATAGAAGAGAGCACATACTGTTTGAAGCTGAAACTATTTACTGAGTCTTTAGCCTTTTTAAAGGGAAAAGTAATCTCCCAGTCACTCTCTTCTCCTCTTTTTTCCTTTCCCTCATCCCAGACTGTAACAGACAGACTATTCTTCAGCCACTCTCTGCTAGCTCCTCATGGGAGAAGAGAGGTTTTGAGGGCTCTCAGGTTGAGCGGTCCTCCAGAGACACCAACACTGTCTCCCCTACTGGCATGTGGAGCCCTGACCCCAACGGCAAAGAGTGGCTACAGCTGGACCTTGGAGAAAAGAAGAGGATCACAGGTTAGAGTTAATATAAGTATATACAGGCATCTCCTGTCTTGCTGTTCTATGGAAACATGGGATTACATTTCCCTTTTAAGCAGATTGAAACATACTTGTCACAGTTCTTGGGCTTCTGTGGAATTTCTGAACCCATAACAAAAAACTGACAATTGACACCCTGTTACGGCCAAGGCCAAAACCGATTACCAATAGCTAATTATTTTTCTTTTTTACCTTTTAAAACAAATTAAGAACAAAAAAGAATAGCATTACACAACATTACACAACTGATGTATAATGGAAAACACATTTATATTTCTAATTAAGTTGGTATTAATCATAATATAGCACTGATACTTCTTATATTTAAAGTCCATTTCTAAAAATGTATATTATAAATAAAATGAACATTTTAAAGTGTATTATAGGTTTTGGAGTAAAACCTTTCAAATTCTCACTGTAGATGAAATGCAGTGAGCATAAAACAAGTTCAAATGCATCACTGATTATAAAACAGTGATGTAGATAAGACATGAATATGTTTGTAAATATTTAGCTTTGTTTCCTGAATTATTTAGCAGGGATTGATAAATTCACAGCATTAGCAATGTATCTGTAGAAGTCTTGCCTGAGAACTCTTGTTAGTATTGCAGTGGTGATCTTGCTGTGACTAAGAATCAAACATTTATTTCCATGTGGGACAGTGTATTACCACTAAGTATTGGCTGCTGTTTACAATATCAAATCGCTGAATACTAATGAAAGAATAGCACAGGCATCAATACATAGTCAATTCCTTTTTATGTCTGTAGTTCACCTGGCTGTATTAGATTTTGTCAGTAGTTGCTACAACACAGGATTGGGCAGACGTTGCTGTGTACTGGTACAATATACCACTTCAGCCAAATAAAATTTTGTTCTGTTACCCAGCACAGAAGAAATATTAACGTTATTATGATTATTTGATAGCCTGGTACAACCCCAATTCCAGTGAAGTTGGGACGTTGTGTAAAACATAAATAAAAACAATACGATGATTTGCAAATCCTTTTCAACCTATATTCAATTGAATACACTACAAAGACAAGATATTTAATGTTCAAATGGATAAACTTTATTGTTTTTTACAAATATTCACTCATTTTGAATTTGATGCCTGCAACACGTTCCAAAGAAGTTGGGACAGGGGCGTGTTTACCACTGTGTTACATCACCTTTCCTTTTAACAACACTCAATAAGCGTTTGGGAACTGAGGACACTAATTGTTGAAGCTTTGTAGGTGGAATTGTTTTCCATTCTTTTCCAATATTGCTAGATGTACAACTTCAATTGTTCAACAGTCCGGGGTCTCTGTTGTTGTATTTTGCGCTTCATAATGCACCACACATTTTCAATGGGAGACAGGTCTGGACTGCCCGCACTCTTTTACTACGAAGCCACACTTTTGTAACGTGCAGAATGTGGCTTGGCATTGTCTTACTGAAATAAGCAGGACGTCCCTGAAAAAGACGTTGCTTGGATGGCAGCAGATGTTGCTCCAAAACTGGTATGTACCTTTCAGCATTAATGGAGCCTTCACAGATGTGCAAGTTACCCCTGCCATGGGCACTAACACACCCCCACACCATCAGAGATGCTGGCTTTTGAACTTTGCACTGATAAAAATCCGTACAGTCCTTTTCCTCTTTTGCCTGGAGGACACGACGTCCATGATTTCCAAAAACAGTTTGAAATGTGGACTCGTCAGACCACAGGACACTTTTCCACTTTGCGTCAGTCCATCTCAGATGAGCTCGAGCCCAGAGAAGCCGGCAGCGTTTCTGGGTGTTGTTGATCTATGACTTTCGCTTTGCATGGCAGAGTTTTAACTTGCACTTGTAGATGGAGCGACAAAGTTTGTTCACTGACAGTGGTTTTCTGAAGTGTTCCTGAGCCCATGTGGGAATATCCGTTACAGAATGATGTCGGTTTTTAATGCAGTGCCGCCTGAGGGATCGAAGGTCACGGGCATTCAATGTTGGTTTTCTGCCTTGCTACTTACTTGCAGAGATTTCTCCAGATTCTCTGAATCTTTTGATGATATTATAGACTGTAGATGATGAAATCCCTAAATTCCTTGCAATTGCACGTTAAGAAACGTTGTTGTTAAACTGTTGGACTGTTTGCTTACGCAGTTGTTCACAAAATGGTGAACCTCGCCCCGTCCTTGCTTGTGAATGACTGAGCCTTTCAGGGATGCTCTCTTTATACCCAATCATGACACTCACCTGATTCCAGTTAACCTGTTCACCTATGGAATGTTCCAAACAGGTGTTTTTTTGAGCATTCTTCAACTTTCCCAGTCTTTTGTTGCCCCTGTCCCAACTTCTTTGGAACGTGTTGAATTCAAAATGAGTGAAGTTTATCCATTTGAACATTAAATATCTTGTCTTTGTAGCGTATTCAATTGAATATAGGTTGAAAAGGATTTGCAAATCATATTCTGTTTTTTTTTTATGTTTTACACAACGTCCCAACTTCTTTGGAATAGGGGTTGTGGTTTATTAGTCAGTTTTTAGTCTTCTGGAGTAATATGCAAGTGTAGATTAATAGGATTAATTTTCAGCATGTACACTGTGTTCTTAAATTTTCAGACACCCTGTTTGATTAGTGAATTCAGCTACTGTAAGGTGCACTCATTGCTGACACAAGCATTCAGTAGTGCACACATAACTTGTATAATCTCCATAGAAAATCATTGACAAATAGGATATGATGCTCTGAAGCCTAAAGTTACCATGCCCGTTGTCAAATATTGACCAAAGGGACATAAAGCCATTGGCCTCCATGAGTGATGGAGCTCCATCCAATACCTTTGGAATGAGTTGTAGTGGCATTTGTGATCTGAAACTAATCATCCAACATCATTACCTGATCTTGTTAATGCTCCCATGCGTGAAATCATATCCTCACAGCAATGTTTTGATGTCTAAAGGCCTCCCAGAAGATTAGAGATTCTTACCATGGCAAAGGGGACAAACTCCATATTAATATCCTTGACTTTGTTGTCTGCAAAGTATGTACACATATCTAGTAGATAGAAAAGAGAGGGAATCAGAGTAAGCCTGCACCCAGAGGCTGTTACCAGGGGTGATTATCCTTACAAAGGGGCTTTCTTGTGACTGTCGTTGGAGTATCCAGTGTTATGGCCCCAAAGCACATGAGAAGCCCTCAGCTTCCACCCACCACTGCCCTACGCCCAGCTGATAACTGCATGTTTTTACCAGTTCCTGGTATTGCGTAAAAAGAATTGAAAGGCCTTCTGTCTCATTCCCTTGCAAACATACAGGCCTTTTCACAAAGGCACATTTAAATATAGGAGCAGGCCGGACGCAACGTTTATTTTGAGCACGGTGAGTGTAGTCAGCACGGCCAGGCCAATTTCATGCTGCTTTAAGAGGCACAGTGCACCCGGAGTCAGAGAATGAACACTTTGTCTCTTGTACGGAAGTGTTGCTTTTTTATATAATGGTTCATACTGGAGCTGGCTTCTCAGAAAGAGGAAGCTGTGTTATCTTAGCAGTGGTGGTATAATATGGTGCAGCTGAAGAATACTGGTCTTATTCAGGAGGTCATCAGCCTCTACTTTACATACTGTGCGGCATTGATGGGCTCTTTATCGTCAGCAGTGTCAATTGAGAGGAAAATGTTCACGTATCTTTGGCTTCAGATGTGACCGGGGTAGACAGAAAGAAAAAAAAAAAAGTGAATCGGTCACAATCAATGTTGTGGCCAAAATAATAGAAACACGTTTGTAGTATGCATTGTATTTATACACTTTGTACTGTTAATCAACTGGCATGCTTCCGAAAAGTTTACGGTAATAAAAACACTGCCATTGTGTTGAACGTGACTTCATCCAGTCTAGGTTATTTCATAAGGTACTGATTAGCAACTGCAGCTGTAGCCTCCCAATGTAATGGCAGCTTGTATAACACCTTATTTAAGACTGTATTTCTTAGTGATATTATTAAACTTTATCTAATGGATCAGCATCTATGACGCAAGGTGAACCACACTGAACCATACTTCTGCGCAAGTGATCACGGTAGGTAGGGTTAATAAATTTTTTTTTTTTTGACAAGATTTTTTGACCCGTAAAATGTGACCTCTGACTCATCTCAGCTGCATGTCTAAATTCATGAGACCTCTCCGTCAATCTGAATCAGTCGTCATTATTTTACATGTGAAATTGCAAAGACACCTTTCAGCAAGATCAGCAGAACACTTGTTACTATGGTTATGCTTCATTATTTTCTTATCGATGTGAGAGACTAGCATGAGCAATGTAAATAAGTAATCATAGCACTTCTTAGCAAGAGATATCAAACTAACAGCTATTTAAAAGCTGTTCTAGGGAATTATGAAGAACGAAAGAAGAGCAAGGCAAAGGAGTCTCTATTGTATGTATTTTATATACACAGTATGTAGTGCTGTTTTGGCACTGAATTTGCATCCATTTGCTGGAGTTCTTGTTCACAGCATTTGTTCAGCTTCCACATTTACAAGAACCACATCTTTTTTTCTCTTTTCTGTAATCTTCTGTGAGTGGGGTTGCTTTAGTGTCTGTCCTTTAAGTTTAAAGTAGCAGCTCACACACCTCATTTTGATGTCTCATTAAGGTAGAGGACTGTTCTAGGTGAATGTGTTCTTTTGCATATGTGGGTCAGTACAGAAGCATGGTCTGTTCAGAATGATGTCAGTTATAGGTCACATTAAAAAGAGACCATGACAACCCAACAAAATAAACGGTTTCAGCCAGTAAAACGGATTTTTACCTACAGTGGGAAGCCAAAGGTGATTGACTTTGGACTTTTTCCTACATCTGAAGTAAAGCCCCTTAAATAAACTGTTTTATGGTATTTATCTTTCAATTTGATCTGTGTTAGTTTCTTATATGATTCTTAATTAATAATTTACAGCATTTAGCAGACTCTCTTATCCAGTGACTTACAAAAAAAGTGCTTTGTCTATCTACAGAAAGTATCTTTGCTAGTTACCAATAGGTTAAAGTTACCATGTGCTATCCTCTAAAGAGCTAAAAAAAAAAAAAAAGCTGATTTCTTGTTCAGAAACAAATTATCAGTCAAAATAATTTTTATTGAGCTTCATCTTTAATCACCTAATTAGTAATTAGCCTGCATGGTGGGTGATCACTCTCAGCAGACCACAATCTGAGTAATTTTAGCTACTCTCTGAATAACTCTTAAAGAAATAAATGGGATCCTAATGTTTTCACGAGGACTCCACTCCACAAGGTAATGACAGATCTTTGGATCAGCACACAGTAGGAGTCTTTCTAGTCGTTTTCCAGCAGAGACTGTGCCACAGAAGCCCCGTCATTGATGGAGTTTTGCCCTGAGCTACAGGCTAGTGACTGACTGATATGAAACTCAATAGAGATTTTACAGATCTAAAAAAAAAAAAAAAAAAAAAAAATCTAAAGTCTGAAAATGGCAGCTGATGTAGTTTTGTAAAATTAAGCTGACTTCGAGTTTTAGTGAAACTGCATTACTAACCGAAATGATCGAGCATTCAGCTGTGAACTATCAGTTTTTAGGATTCGCAAAGTTCATTATTTAATTCAAAACAGTTTTTGACACAGCAAAAAATGTTGCTTATGGTAATATTGCCAGTTCATTAGAGCATTCAACATCATAAAAGTACAATATTTGAAAAAAAGTGCTTTAGAGTCTCAATGTAATGCTCTAACCACAAGCTAAAACACTGTCTGTGACCTAACATGCTAGTCAAGAGACAGGATATACTGTGATATAATTTGATAGGAGATACATTGTATTTTCAGGTTTGGACACATTTAACTTTGTTTGTTTGTAACTCCTGGTGTTTTGTGTTGTAATGTATAATAATAGGTGTTTGCCAGCTTAACAGAATCAGAAATTAGTGATGCTTCTAATGTTAGAGGTGTCTGTTCCTTAACGTGTATAAAGAAGCGCCTTCTAAATATGGGCATTAATTTTGCCAATATGGATAAATCCGTGGAATATTAATATCAGCCAAACCATATATATCAGTAAGGCCCAATGCATGTATTACCTGTAGTCTTGCAATGAGCGCTGAACTCAGGGGTAAAGTCTCGCTCTCTCTCTCTCTCTCTCTCTCGCTCTCTCGCTCTCTCGCTCTCGCTCGCTCGCTCGCTCTCTCGCTCTCACATTCTGCCACATTCCAAAACTGGCCATCACTGCACACTGACATGAATGTCCTCTAACAGGGCAGAAAAAAAGCCATTTAAAAGGCCGTTGAGGGATGAAATCTGTAAAGCGAACTTGCCGCTACTGGAGTATTGTTTTATTAAAGCACCTTGTTTGAAAATTATGGGATCCTGTTGAGCATTGTACTATGCATGTACACAGAAATATGCAAAGATATTAAGACTGCTCTAAAATGTGTAACAATACATGAAGGTGGAATAGTGATCATGAGGTTAATAATTTGTATTTTCCTACATCTGATAAATTTGCCTTTTACAGGAATTTTAACCAATGGTTCAACTACTTCTGACTATGGGAAAAGCTACAAAATTATGTACAAGGAGAAGAGTCGGTGGCGGACTTACACCCAGTATAACAGCCCTGAAGATATGGTGAGACCTTTTGAATTTATTCAAATGAATGGAATCAGTTACTTAGAGTGAATAATTTTGAGAATGCTTGCAGTTACGTCTTCAGCAAAGGTTATAATAATTGTCTTCTTTTCTTTTTTTGTCTGTGTCAGATATTTAAAAGGAACATAAACAACCTCTGGCAGTCTCGCAACACCTTCCATCCAGCCATTACAGCACGTTACCTTCGTGTTGTCCCACAGCAGTGGCACCAGGCTGGTCTGACAGTGGAGCTGCTGGGTTGCCCTTATGTCAGAGCCACTCCAGGTGTGTTATGAGTTCTATTTGGGTGAGATGATGGGAAATATTGTAGCATTTTAATGCTCAGTAAATTGTTGTTCTCAAAGTAGAACAATAGCAAAATGATCATTGATAACAGGATAATTTTACTCCCTCTTTTCTTGGTAGTGAGTACATCATCTCAGGTCACACAAGAAGCTCTTCCCACTGGACCCAAGCCTCCGGTGGAGGACATTACTGAGCCTGTACCTTCCCAGGCTGATTTAGGTACACATTATGCACTGAACATTGTGGTTATTTTTTAAATAGTTAACTCGGGTTATAATATTTGCATTTTTACAGTGTTGAAAGCTACATACACACACAGTTGCAAGAAAAAGTATGTGAACCCTTTGTGATTTCTTGGATTTCTGCATAAATTGGTAATTAAGTGTGTTCTGATCTTCATCTAAGTCACAACAATAGAAAAAGCACAGTCTGCTCAAACTAATACCACACAAAAATTATGTTTCCATGTTTTTATTGAACACATGTGAACATTCACAGTGCAGGGTGGAAAAGGTATGTGAACCCCTAGGCTAATGACTTCTCCAAGAGCTAATTGGAGCCACGAGTCAGCCAACTTGGAGTCCAATCAATGTGATGAGATTGGATGTGCCCTATAAAAACACACACCAGTTTTGAGTTCGCTGTTCTCAAGAAGCATTGCCTGATGTGAACCATACCTCACACAAAAGAGCTCTCAGAAGACCTAGTTCAAGATTTGTTGACTTGCATGAAGCTGGAAAGGGTTACAAAAGTATCTCTAAAAGCCTTGATGTTCATGTGTCCATGGTAAGACAGATTGTCTACAAATGGAGAAAGTTCAGCACTGTGGCTACTCTCCCTCGGTGTGGTCGTCCTGTAAAGATGACTGCAGGAGCACAGCGCAGAATGCTCAATGAGGTGAAGAAGAATCCTAGAGTGTCAGCTAAAGACTTACAGAAATCTCTGGCACATGGCACATTTTTTGATGACAAATCTACAATAAGTAAAACATTAAACAAGAATGGAGTTCACGGGAGGACACCACGGAGGAAGCCACTGCTGTCCAAAAAAAACATTGATGCACGTTTGAAGTTTGCAAAAGAGCACCTGGATGTTCCACAGTGCTATTGGCAAAATATTCTGTGGACAGATGAAACCAAAATTGAGTTGTTTAGAAGGAACACACAACACTGTGTGGAGAAAAAAAGGCAAGCACACCAACATCAAAACCTCATCCCAACTGTGAAATATGGTGGAGGGGGCATCATGGTTCGGGGCTGCTTTGTTGCCTCAGGGCCTGGACGGATTGCTGTCATCAACGGAAACATTAATTCCCAAATTTATCAAGACATTTTGCAGGTAAACTTAAGACCATCTGTCTGCCAACTGAAGCTCAACAGAGGATGGGTGATGCAACAGGACAGCGACCCAAAACATAGAAGTAAATCAACAACAGAATGACTTCAACAGAAGAAAATACGCCTTCTGGAGCGGCCCAGTCAGAGTCCTGACCTCAGCCTGATTGAGATGCTGTGGCACGACCTCGAGAGAAATTCACAGCAGACATCCCAAGAATATTGCTGCACTGAAACAGTGTTGTAAAGAGGAATGGTCCAAAATTCCTCCTGACCGTTGTGCAGGTCTGAGCTGCAGCTACAGGAAACGTTTGGTTGAGGTTATTCCTGCCAAATATTCACATATTCTTCCACCCTGCATTGTGAATGTTCACATTGTGTTCAATAAAAACATGAAAACGTATCATTTTTGTGGTATTAGTTTAAGCAGACTGTGTTTGTCTATTGTTGTGACCTTAGATGAAGATCAGAACACATTTAATGACCAATTTATGCAGAAATCCAAGTAATCCTAAAGGGTTCACATACTTTTTCTTGCAACTGTACATTGCTTGGCAGCCTCTACCTACTGTTAGCATGCTCTGTTGCCTTGGAACAGTTGAAAGAGATCTAAAGAGCTTTGTTAAACATTGGCTTACATTACACCCCTTATGCTTTGTTAAATCACTAACACACTGCTCCTGGTTTTTAATCTCAGTCCTACATGCTCAGATGTGTCAAATGTTGGGTCACTGATGCCTTGTTTCCAACCACTGTCAAACAGTTAAACTGACCATCATTGTGGTGCCCACTGCCCTGTGTGTGGTTCTGCTGCTGCTGGGGATCTGCCTCTGTAAGGTGCTTCACAAGTAAGTGCAGTAATGCTGCATCCATGATTTCTGTTTGCTGCAAATGAGTTTGACAGAGCCAACTGCACAGCTGCTTTATGTCTGCAAAGAGAAACGGAGCTCAGATTTGACCAGTTTCTCAAGAGCACTAAAGGCTTATCTTCACTTCCTTACACCCCTAGTCCCTTTCTGTTGCTCAGATTACTTGTTTTATACAGCTAAGCAAATTCATAGGGCTGTGTGTGTATGCTTGCACAATTTCAGGTAAAGCATTATAGAAAAATGTGGATAACCTTTTTATAACATGCTTGCTTTGCAAAAACTACACATTTCATTTTATTAAAGAACTGAAAGAACCAATGGTATTTATTCGTGTGGAAAAGTTAGAACACGCATGGTCAAATTACATGTTTTGTTGATTTTCTTTATGTGAAAATAAGTTAACACATCCTCTACAGAAAGCACACTTAAACATAGCATTTTTTGCCACATTTAGTGTACAATTCTTTTTATTAGCTGAGTTGAACGTATTAGGGGGCATAACTTTTGGACAAGGCACATTTCAGCTTTATTTTTTAATAAAGTGTAATTGTATTTTAAAATGTTAAATGTTACTGATCTAATTTTTCATCCTTAAAAACTACTAAGCTTTAAAATGGGGTATTTTTAGTTGAAGCATTTCACTTTAAATCAGGGGTGTCAAACTGAACCTGTGTCAGAATGCCCTTTTTTATCTTCAGTTGGCTCTGCTGTCTGTCTCTGGTGTTTTGTTTCATAATGGTGCTTAATGGTACTTATTAGGTATTAATAATTATGAACTTATTAGGTATCCATCTCGAAATTCCCAGCGTTCACTGTCCACTTCTCACTTTTTTTTAGCAAACTAAGGTGTTTGTTTTTTAAACCTTGCTAAGTGTTTATATTAGTTGGACTGCGGCTGAAACGTAGCTAGTGTGTCTTGTGATGTGACTGGAGTGTTAGGATTGAGGTGCAACCGCTGTTCCATAGATTGCTGTTGGGGGGGAGGGGGTTGGAGTGCACTTCATGTTGCAGTGTATGTTGGGCAGCACACAGTGAAATGGGCTAATATTAATTTTAAAAAAATGAAAATGATTTTGTGGGCTGTACAGGAACGTGCCACGGGCCTCACCTGGCACACGGGCCATGTGTTTGACACATGTGCTTATATTATCTAACAGCAGTCTGTTGTACTTAAGCTACTCAATTACTCTACTACCTCACAGAAAGAAATACACAGCTAACAGTATTAAGTTATAATCCAGGATAAATCTTTTACAGGATTGCATTGGATTCATTTTTTCCCCCTTCATATCCAATCCAGCATTACCGAAATGGCATCTCTATATAGGACAGAAATGGGCAGATATTGCTCAGTATATTGCCATGTAAATAATACATATGACCACGTCTTGACATGGTAGACTAACGAACCTGTCTTTGTACCAGTCCATCAGTCTTTTTGTGTGGTCTTATCTTTGATGACCAAGGAGCTGTGGTCAAGGATGTAGATGACTCGTCAGAGACTGGTTTAAACCATTGGTGGCCAGTGTGTCGTATGATTCTTCTACTCTCATGTCTAATTGTGTAATAGGTTGTGCAGAATGAAGGGCAGGGAAAGGGAGAGAGAGGAACATGGGTCACTGTCAGGAGATTGAAGTTTCTGAATGAACACTAGGGATGGAGGGATTTGGGGAAGAATACTTGGGAAGAGATGCAACGCTGATGTGAAGGAGTTTAGGGAAGAATAATGGCCTGAGTGCTTTGAGCCCAGAGGGAGAGATTGGTACTGATACACATGCTAACAACCTGCTCCTTCTCTCTCTCTCTCTCTCTCTCTCTCTCTCTCTCTCTCTCTCTCTCTCTCTCTCTCTCTCTCTCTCTCTCTCTCTCTCTCTCTCTCTCTCTCTCTCTCTCTCTCTCTCTCTCTCTGTGTGTCTCTCTCTCTCTCTCTCTCTCTGCCTCTCTCTCTCTCTGCCTCTCTCTCTCTCTCTCTCTGCCTCTCTCTCTCTCTCTCTCTGCCTCTCTCTCTCTCTCTCTCTGCCTCTCTCTCTCTGCCTCTCTCTCTCTCTGCCTCCTCTCTTTCTCTCTTTCTCTGCCTCTCTCTCTGCCTCTCTCTCTCTGCCTCTCTCTCTCTCTCTCTCTCTCTCTCTCTCTGTGTGTCTCTCTCTCTCTCTCTCTCTCTCTGCCTCTCTCTCTCTCTCTCTCTCTGCCTCTCTCTCTCTCTCTCTCTGTGTGTCTCTCTCTCTCTCTCTCTCTCTGCCTCTCTCTCTCTCTGCCTCTCTCTCTCTCTCTCTCTGCCTCTCTCTCTCTCTCTCTCTGCCTCTCTCTCTCTCTCTCTCTGCCTCTCTCTCTCTGCCTCTCTCTCTCTCTGCTTCCTCTCTTTCTCTCTTTCTCTGCCTCTCTCTCTGCCTCTCTCTCTCTGCCTCTCTCTCTCTCTCTCTCTCTCTCTCTCTGTGTGTCTCTCTCTCTCTCTCTCTCTCTGCCTCTCTCTCTCTCTCTCTCTCTCTGCCTCTCTCTCTCTCTCTCTCTGCCTCTCTCTCTCTCTCTTTCTCTCTTTCTCTCTTTCTCTGCCTCTCTCTCTCCCTCCACAGGAAGAAAACTAAGGAGAACACTTATGACTCTGCGGATCCACCACAAACAGGTCAGTGCCCAAGAGAGACTGAGCGCTGTCAGAGCCAAAGTGTAAAAAAAAAACTTTGTTGTAGAATATAATAGGCTACAGTAACAGTAGCATTGGGGCTAACTTAAAGCTGCTACTTTTTAATTTGACAAGAAATGCTCAGATGGTGTGGTGGTGCATTAAATAAAGACTCAAATATGAATATGCAAGTTTCTTGCAGCGTCCATGTATTCGGTAATCTCTGAATTGCAGCAGCGCTAAAAAAGCGCTTCTGCCTTCGCCACATCTTTTGCTTCTTCTGTCCTTTGTCTGTTCTCCTTTTCATGCTGTTGCTTCATGGCCATTACCATCCCTCTCTCTCCCTCTTTCTTCGTCACCCAAATGCAGTCAGGCGTGCGGGCATGTGATTTAAAGCTTAGTGGTTGTGCTAGTGCGAGGCCCATCCTTTCATTAAGACTGACTGGGTAGTGTTTCACACATTCCAGGTTGCTGGAAGCAGGTAAAACATCCATCTGCCAGGCACCAGTCCACAGAGTTCACCTTCAGCTACAGCTCAGAGAAAGATCCCCTGCCGAAAATAGACCTGGTCACCAGTGACATGGCTGGTAAGTGAAAGTAATGTTCTCACCCAAAAACAATACGTTCTATATTTGATTATGCAATGGTCTGCTTTATACAGTGTGTTTGCCTGGCTTGTCCAGAATCAGACCCCTGCCTTTCATATGTGGGGCAGTAGTGTTATCCATTACACTATACCTTCATGTCAGCTTTAAAGGAATATGGGATATTGGATACCAAATGATTTACCTCTAGTTAGGTTTGGGTGATATGGCTAAAGTATACAATACTTCTTCACGATACACAACATGTATGATGATATTTTGACACGGACACAATGCACTAATAGTGCTACATTAAAAATAGTGTTCAAAGACTCTTGGCACAAACATTTTTGTTTCACATTTCATGCACTAAATCCATATCATATTGCCCTCTTCTACACCCTGGTATAGAATAGTGCTTATGCTTAGCAGCTGCTGGCACTAAAGAAAGATTTTGTTTGTTTGAATCTGCGTAATCTCTGCTTCCTCAGACTATCAGCAGCCGCTCATGCTGGGAGTGGGTACGGTGTCTCGGAAGGGCTCTACCTTTAGACCAATGGACACAGACTCCAAGGAAGACGTCAACGAGGCTGCCACTCACTATGACTACCTGCACACAGCCAATCAGTATGCCCTCCCACTGACCAATCAGGAGCCTGAGTACGCCACGCCCATCATAGAGCGACACGCCTTCCGAAAAGACGGATTTCTGCCAGATCCCAGCTACAGTGTTCCAGGGGTGGTGCTGAGCAAGAGCCCGTCATTTAAGACCAAAGAAAACTGTAACTACAGAAAGGTGGGGGCGCTTTCTGGTGGTTATCAAACGCCCCAGGTCAAACGGGACAGAGTGAACCACTCAGAGGGGGTTTACGACAGCCCTAAGATCAGGAAACCTCTGGTTGTTCAGAACGGAGCCTGTTCAGAGTACCAGAGGCCCCAGACCAAGGCTAAAGCACAAGAGAGCTACTCGACCCCACGAGACTGTGTCCGGCTAGCCTCTACTGTCCCCTGCAGGCTGGACCCAGAGGGCAGCAGTCTGAGTGGAATCTGAACGGACTAAAATGCACTGTGATCCTTACCTGCTTTATGTGAACTCCTGTAACTTATTTCCACGTGTGAGAGCAGCACATTTCCTGTTTATTTGTATATATGCAGTGGGAAAGAATAGCCGTCTCTGTGACGGTGGAAGTGTGCTCAGCAATGGCATGTTGTATGCAGTGTTTTACTGTTGTGTAAATTGGCTTTGTTGTTTGGCTTTATGTGATTTTACTGTTATTTTATTTCTTTAAGGGTGCAGGGTTTGTTGTGATCCAAAGCTTCACCAGGAGCAGAGACAGATGTCTTAATGTGCGCAGAATAATGTGCAGATAGAAGTGGGAGAAACTCATACCTCCTGTAGTTTGAGACAATTTCTATGCATCTCTAATGCGACGTTGTCATCTCCATTTTCTTGCTGCTGTGAATTACTGTGCTGATTGTAAGACAGTCAGACTGCTTTCGTTTGTGGAGTATTTCATCAACTAGGATTTCTCTGTTTAACTGAATCATTTAAGCCAAAATTGAAGATTGTCCAGCAGAAAGATCCCCTGCCTTTTTTTTTTATTGGACATTTTCAACTTTGGGCTTGAGTTATCTGGGTACTTTATGTTCTGCAGATTAGAAGAGAGGCCGTCTGAGACTGGACAGTAGTAGGATTGGACCTAGAGAAGATTTGGATGTCTTCTGGGCCCTCTGCTTCAGTGGATTGATGGGACAATCCTGGGTTAAACAACAGGCAGCTTATAGACCATGCTTCTCTCAAGAACCTCTTTACACAGCTCTTGACTACACTGTTAAAAATGTGGGTTCTAGCATAGAACCTTTTTGTTATGTGAAGGTTCTTTAAAAGGGAACCTCCAGTTCACCATTTGTTTTGGTTTTTGTCAAAATTTCTGCGTAATTGTCATCAAGTTTGAGACTTGCCAAGTCAGATATTTTTGCAGTGGTGGTGATCTCTCTCTCTCTCTCTCTCTCTCTCTCTCTATATATATATATATATATATATATATATATATATATATATATATATATATATATATATATATATATATATATATATATATATATAGCCATTTTGTTTGTTATTCAAGGTGACTAGTGAACCTACATGTCTTATTTTTGTAATGTTGATATTTGTAAAATGGTGATGCATTTGACATAAGCAAGCTTTTTTTGAGGACTCTCGTCAGAGTGTTTTAAAAATGATGTCAACCAAAACCTTCCAAAATCTGTAGTAAAAAGGTGTCTCAGGTATCTGGCAAAATATTTGTAACCATTTCATGTAATAAATAATACTGTGGGAGCTCTTAGTGGCTCTTCAGATGTTTGCTTTTTATCACCACTACTGTAAATAGTTCTGCTGCATTTCTTTACAACTTTAGACCACACTGAATAACTTCACATTTTGACTTTAACTTTACATTAATAACTTTAAATGTTGAAAAATTGGTGGAATTAACTACTGGATCGTTCTGTTCAGAATAAATGGCTTCCACTTATTTTTGGAGCAGCCACCTAAGTGTTAGACTTAGTTATGAAGTCAAAGACATCACTCCAGCTCTATCTGAGCATGCTAATGATGTGCAAACCGCAGCATCTTTTGAAATTACTTTGGTGTGGAGATTCCAAGGTGTGATGGGCATTGTCTGTCTGGTACAGATGATGCCAGTGAGAAATAGATCAGTTGCTTTCAGATCAGTGAAATATGGCTGTTCCTAGTTGTGGCCTTTGGAGTCTGGGCGTCCTAATCAGTGACTGCTGTTGATCTCAGATAGGTCCAAAACTCCTGATTGCTGCGTTCAAATCTGTCATTTAGCTGCAGTTCTTTTTTTTTTTCTATTTGTATTTGAATTGTTGAACTGACCTGATTGAGACTGATCCTTTCTCAGCATCCTGTTTTGGAGCAAATGCTTCTACCGCAGTGCTACTTTGAATATGCTCTGTTCAAAAAAGACTTTTATTGATACAATTTAAAAGCTGAGCCATGTTCAGTGGTACTGACTGTCTTTTGAATTTGTGTACATATACATGTACAGTTTTGAAATGTATATTGTGAAGAGGAAAAAATTGTGTTCCATTATTTAAAGCGCCTACAAGGTGGGCGCAGCTGCTGAATTAAAGACAGGTCTCGGGTCTTCACTGGACTGGACGTGCTTTCATTTCATGTTTTGAAGTGATTATGACGCGCTTAATTCTTTTAAGTTGCGGTTACTGATATTTTAAGCAGTATGACGTACATCATGACCGTGAAAAATGCTAAGCCTTTTTTAATTCAATTTTTGGGATAATTTATATGATGAGACAATGTGATGCTAGAATGTGAAAAGATGGCATGGTACACTTACAACTTACCCATCAAAGCACTGATGCACACTCTGCTCACTCTGCTTACCTTTGCATAATCTTCATGCAAATGAACTCAGCAGCAACTGACCAGATTGTTGCAAAGTGGAGCCATCATGTTACGTCCACAGTCACACGCTGAGATTCAGTGTGAGATGTAACAGGTTAAAAAATAGACTAGTAAAGTAAAGATGTAGCCATATCAGAATGTAGTCATTGCAGTAATTCCACATTTATCTTGTGTAAATGCAGGGTTCACATGAACTGAACATGAAACTAAAGTGAATGCAGCGTGAACATGACAATAGGGTGAACTAATTATCACCAATGTCTAGTGAGAGCAACAGTGGCTGCATGTCCTGCATTGCTGAGTGGATTCTTCTCTCGAGGCCACTGTGTGAAGTGTTCAGCTCTGAAGCTCCCACCGTTGGCCTTCAGCTGGCTGCTGGTAAGCTGAGCACTTTGTGTGGCCCCAGCAGTTGACCTGGCTGTGTCAAGGTCTCTTGGCAGTGTGAAACTGTGTGCTCATCTCAGCAATCTCGGCAGCAGCCGCTGACTGTGGGAGCTAGAGGGGCGCACTGGAAGCTCCTGCATTCCACACACACTGCAGTAAACGGGAACTGCTGATCTACATCCTGCACACACAGGATAGACGCTATCTAAGAGTCAGTCTTGTGCCAGGATTTATGAGCTTGTTTGATTTTATAATGAGGAAATTGTGGCCTGATATTGATATCCAGTATTTTTCATGCTTAATGTTTTTCAGTCTGGGTCTAACTTGGACCAACAGAGAGGGAAACTTCATCTTGGTTTTAGTGGAAGTAAGATGGGCCCAAACACCCACCCCCCCGTGTGTTCTTACTGGAATGTGACAGTGGAGTGTCAGTCGTGAACAGCAGCTGATGTCCAGTGTCCCTACTGTTCCAGCCTGCTGTTAGGCCTCCAATATCATGTCTTACACAGAGCTAAGACCTACACTCAGGTTGGACTGTCATAGATTTAAAGGCATATTAAACTTGGAGTCCTGCTTTTTCAAAAGAAGGAAAAGTAAAGCATTTGTAAAAGTAATACAATAGTATTTGATTTATGTCCTTAATATCTATATAGCATGATCTGCTTCGTCTGTTAAAAAGCGATTTTCATCATGTGATTCTTCAGACAAAGATAAAGCCAACGGAAGAGGTCCCTGATTGGTCCAAATAACTGAGCCTTGATTAGTCCAAAAAATGTTTATGATCTAATATCCTGCAGCAGGTTAGGCCTGCAGTATAAATTGCTGTTGCTATGTATTCCAGTAAAAAGTGATATACCCTCAGAAAATCTAAGGTTAGATTGATCTAAGCTTAAAGTTAGCAGGCTAAGCTATAAATTCTGTTGCCTGAGACAGAGCTATGGTCTTATAATAAAGTTTTCAGTAGACAATGCCATATTTTATAAAGGAGATATGAATAGAAAACATGCAGTTTTCTTTCATTTCTTGGCGTATTTCTGACTGACACATGATATCAGGGAGGGTCTTTGAGCTAGCTGAGTGTTTTTTCTCAGTTTAAATCACTATGATCAGTTATTAATCTCAGTGTTACTGAGCTCTGCTAAATCCTGAGTACACTGATAAACCAATTTGCTTATCAGTTATTAATCTCAGTATTACTGAGTTCTGCCAAAGCCTGAGTAGACTGATAAATCAATGTGCTGATCAGTTATTATTCTGTGTTACTGAGCTCTGCTGAAGCCTGAGTAGACTGATAAATCAATGTGATCAGTTATTATTCTCAGTGTCACTGAGCTCTGCTAAAGCCTGAGTGGACTGATAAATCAAGATGATGATCAGTTATTAATCTCAATGTTACTGAGCTCTGCTAAAGCCTTATAAATCACTAATCAGTCTTATTAATCAGTTATTAATCTCTTCTTTATTATACTCCATTGAGAGATAGTGGAACTGTGCAGTCTTTTCAGTAGCTGACATGTTCACGGGTTATAAGCTTAACATCAATGTTGTACTGGACACCTGCTAGGGAGATTGTGGCAGCAGTGAAGCAAGCGATGAGTGCAAAAAAAATGAGAATTTTTTTTAACTTAATTCAAATGGTAGATTTTTTCAATAAACACATTAACAGGCCAATGACACAAAGAAAATTTCCAACAAATAACAGCAAGGAACGATGAGAATGAAATAAAAGTTACAACAGCAGGTTTTCCCAGGTGCCTTATCAATATATATTCTAAATGCATTCTGAATACATTATTAATGGCATTTTATGATGGAATCCATTACTGAATACATTTATTCAGTATTCAGTCATCACTACTGAATTACAGACGAGGCGTCTGAAGGCCTAGAAGAACCTGAGGGTTCCTGACTAGATTAATATGCACTTTACTAAGGAACATTCAGCCCAGGAGTACACATCAGAGAGTACGGCAGGCAGCTGGCTCAGGTGAACAGTTCTAACCTCATTTCTAAGGCTGACTTTGTGGTGCGGATGAGTGTCTGCGTGGGCTTCGTCTGGGTGCTTCACGCCTGGGTGTGGACTACAGTTTTCACACAGCTTCCCCACTCGTTCTACCCCCCATCTGCGAGCTCTCACTGCCATGTGAACACAGCTCCTGCATCAAAGCAACATGAAAAAGCACACAGGAGCTTCTCCTGGGCCTCCCTACTCAGCCTGAAATTCCATACAAGTCTGCTCATGCTCACCATAAACAGCAGGGGTCTTCTGCTCGCCGTGTGTGCGTGTGTGAATGTATCACAATAAGTCTCTAACTATGCATGTGTTACAGGAACACTGGGTTTTTCAGTCTAATCCCCATCTGCCTCATCTGCAGCACAGAGAACAGAAAACCTGCTTACTTAAGACTTCTAACAAGAGCAGAACCCTTTTTCAAAAGATTCTTTGAAGAAGCTTGGACAGTGTTTTTTCCATCATCTGAAAGATGCATTGTTTTTGGAGTGCTTATGGTTATATATACATATATAAATGCAGCATTTTTCATCTTGCTCACATTTTGCATTGTTTACCCCCACTTTTAAGAGTGTAATATAATGTAGAATATATTGTCTGATAATGCCTTAACCAGGCATATCAAACTGGGGACCTTCTGGGCCAAAGTGCTGCAGAGATTGACGTTTGCTAATTAGCTGATGAGCTGAATCAGATGTGCTTAATGAAGCATTGCTCTGAAGTCTGCAGCGTTTTGACCTGTGAGGAGTGGACACAGGTGGCCTAAACTCATAATTAAACTAGATTATTCACTACTATTTAGTGACTATTTTGATTGTGTCGCATGTGGTTTATTACCAGATCCTACATTTTTGTTATACTGTATTTGTCATTTTTCCTGAGGTCCACTTATTATATTTGTGTGGGTTTATGTACCAAAAACCCTTATAATTATAATTCATTGTACTTTTTCATTTCCAACCTCTTTTTAGGCTTTTGTTATTGTACCTTTAAGATTAGCATATTCAAATGACTTCAGTCTGATTGGCCGGTCTGAAACTCAGGTGTGAATGGGTGATGCTAAACAGCTGCGGGAGGAAATCTATTGGTTTTTGTGACATCATAAAAACAATGACTTCTAAAAAGAGCTCTTTTTGCTCATTTAACGTAAATATATTTTGAGACAGTGTTTACATGCTTCATCAAACTCAAAATTTTGTTTTTCCACTATATGGGTCTTTTAAAACAGAGTGTAAGAACCACAATTGATGTTTACACGTCGCCCTCTAGTGCTGGAACAACATAATTAACAATTTCACAGTAGGCCTCATCATTCATGTTTCATGTTTTAATCAAGCTTCACCTTTAAAATGGGTCCTCAGGGTTCTTTAGTAATACTTAGTGTGAACACAAAGAACCAATAATGGCTCCATGTATGGTTAAATGGTTCTTCATGACGAGAAACCTGTTTGTTTCTTTAAGGACATTTTAAAATGGTTCCATCGCCACCTTTATATGCAGATACTATATTGTCAGTTTGCACAGAGTGTATCCACAATCATTTAAACTTCTGCTGAATATCATCAGAGATGAGCAAATAAAATGGGAATCCAAATGGGCAAATAAATTTAAGTTTATTCAAATATTGTTATACAGTAACTACAGATATAAGACATTTATACCAAATCTCTTTAGATTGCAGAAATACAGATCGCTTGACACTAGAGGGGGAAATAAGAGGAAAGATTAACAATCACACAAACCATATAAAAACTGATAAGGTAAAAATGGCAAGAACTACAAGAGCATTTATTCCTCTAGGCTACTTTCTGCCTGTTGGTGTTTCCTACAGCATGCAGTTTGCTCCCCCCTACCTACACCACACAGTACCCAACCATCAGTAACTGAAAATCCTCTCCACTGAGCCAACTCGCCCTACACAGACTCACACCCCGACAAGAAACGGCCATCTTTTCAAGGAGCTTTAGAGAATGGAGTTCAGAAATACAGCGTCAACCTACAGGAACTAGGTTACGTTCACTAGAGCAGTGATTCTCAAACCGATCCTCAGTGCCTAATGAACAGAGGACCCGACCAAAAGAGAAACAGGAACATGTGGACTGTCTGGGGGTCCATGAGGACCATTTTTAGAACCACAGTGCAAAGGACACACACACTGGCTACGTGCACAGGTGAAGTGACATTTCTGCAGGTCTTAGAGCAGCAAATAGGTGAAATACTGGTACAGGAGTTTCTCTTTATTGCTATTTGGCTAAAATTCCTTATATATAAACTGTACATAAATATGCAGCTGTCAGTGGGTAGTCGTTTAGGTTGCATCTGACAAAGAAATAGATGTTCTCTTAGGTTTATGGTCATCTGGAAATGAATTCTTGTAGACATCACTGTATGGTTTTGTGCATCAAAATAAAGGTTTAGTGAGAGCGTGGTCACAGAGCATGGCTCGAAAACGATATGTGGAGCAGAGAGCAACAAGGAACCTCCTCTCCCAAGACCTAAAACACACATATTGCACTTTTTCAGGCGACACACCAGAGCAGGACATGCAGAAAAGGAAGAGATGGTCACCGTGTTGGACGGTATTTCACAAGGCAGATAAATTAAGCCTAAAATCAAGCCTGGTCAACAGGTCAGGAATGTTTCCATTAGACACTGCTCAATTTGACAGCTTAAGGGATGATCAGCGATATTGAAATCATGTCAGCATCAGCAGATACTGATACAGATACTTAAAATATTTGCCAGCATTTGATAGATGCTGGTGGGATTTTAATGCTAGAATATCTGCATTTTATTCATTTTACTTGATTTAACTCCACAGAAATATTTCTGTGATGTGCTAATTCAAGTAAATTTAGGCTCAATTTATACATTTTAGAAATGTACATATCTGCATCAGCATTGACAGCTAGATACAGAAATACTGGATATCTGCTTTTGCCCACAGTTCCCATATCACTGCATGCCTAGGATACTCTGTTGACTTTCCATACTGATCTCTATCTACTGCATCTGTATAACTGTCCATTACTGTGGATAATAATGTAGATGTGCATCCCAGTTGAAAAACAGTCAACCTAATATACACTTACAACATTTGAAGCATCTGCCCACTGCTTTCTATTATGAGTAGGTTTCAAGTATGTTTTTTCTGTTCTGTAAATTCTGTTATTGTCCGTATTATCCATCTGTTATAAGTTATTGTCCATAGCGATCAAACATTTCCTATAGATGCAGCAGACAGACATTAGAAAGACACTGGAATATCCTTTTAAGTTATCGAGCTTACACAGAAATCCTGGTTTGTCCAGAAACATCTCGGTCTCCCAGTTCACTCTCAGGATCACGGACACTGATATCCAGAAAAATAGACAAACTAACGGACTAAACTCTTTTTATATTACTTCTAGCCTTTTAAACATCCTATAACTATAATAACCACCTAGCCATCATCAGTGTTGCACTGTGGAAGCATTCTTAACATACTCTGCATAAAACTGTCCTCACACAATCTCTCGTGCATTCTCATATTAAATACTCAACAGATTCTGTGCTAATAAGTACCTTTATACATTGCTTTAGAACATGTCCTTTAAACCAAAGAAACCCCACTAAATCCACCGAATTGTGCTGCAGATACTATGAAAAGTTTTACAGCAACAGGATGAAACACTGAGAGTGATGTGATATCTAGGCCTGTCAAATATTTCATATTAGTGGGGAACACAATTATTCTCCACAGCTGTTAGCTTTCACAATCATATGCCGTCATCACAATCATTACCGTTTTCATTCAAACCCATGTAAATAAAAGAAAGCAGAAGATGCATTTATTGAGACAGGTCATATTAGGCCTGTCACAATTATTACATCCTTTCCCCATCAGAATTATCTGAGTAGATCGCAATTATGTTCCACAAATCATGTTTACGTTGCAGTAAACAATGTCAATTGGGTGTGTTTTCATCTGCAGGGCTTGAGGCAAATACATGTAAATAAAAGAAAGCAGTTACTGAGACTCATCATGAAAATCTTTGACTGGTGCTATAACACCTTTGGAGGCTGGTGCTGAGTAACGTTTGTTTATTTGATGCGCATTAACACCCTCAGAGAATGGCAAAGACGGCTGGGAGCCAATCCGATCACTTGCGGCTTGTAACAGAACAAAAAAGGGAAATAAATGTCAGCTCAAATTTATTGTGACAGGCCTAGTGATGTCTCCAATGTACTTTATAGTGGTGCGTTTTACATAGAGTCACAACATTCCACCAAACCATAAAGAGAGGTAATGTCATCAGAGTTTCATTGACTTTGGACAGCAGACAGCTTAGCAGGACAGACTAGGTTAAAAAGACAGGTTCAAAAGAGGCTTATGTTTGATAATCGTTATACGTTGTAGGTGGACATCAACTTTTTGCTAGTTTAAATGTATTTGATTAGGAATAAAGGGATTCTAGATCACCACAGCAGTACAGCTTACCTGTTCAGCAACTGCACCCATTGGTTACTGTGCAAAGCACGAAAAACACTTCCCATCTTTTTAGGGCTGCACAATATATTTGTCAAAAGTTTGTTGTATGCTGTGAGCATTCTGACCAACCATAAATGTGCTGGATTTTGATCAATCAAGAAAAGACACAACATCCAACAAATGCTTTGGATGAAATATTGCAGGTGAGTTGTTGACTATGTTACATTAAAGATTCACCAATGTGTTTTTAGTATATCACAATATGGTATTTTGTCCATACTGTGCAGCCCTACATCTCTTGCACCATATTGGAATTGGAGCAGATTCATGCTTTGAAACAGCAGATCATAAACGCAGATAATTCTCTGCTTCTTTGCATTTGTTTTACATTGTAACTACAACAGATGGTGACGATTCTGCAACTGCTCCTTGTGCCTCTCTATGACCACCATGTGAGAAACTGTCCTCCATTTCCTCTTTGTGTCTCCATGCAATATCCAGTGGACTCTGAAACGGTCTCTTCTCCATATAGTACAAAACACATCTTGTATGTTACATATCATACATGGGCAGAGTCTTTCTCTCTTCCTCTCCCTCAGCTCACTGTAATCTCTTTAGGAGGAGCTCTCTGGAGACTCGGCCGTTTTTGAGGGCGTCTCCTCTGAAGGACTCTCACTGGAGATGCCAGTGTCTCCGTTCTCACCTCCATCAGCCATCAGGTGCTTCTCCACAACTGCACAGGAAGAGACAGTCAGGAAACCAAAAGGTTTCATTTACAATACAGAAAAACAATTAAGGGCCTTTTACCCTACATGTTTTCAGAGCAATTCACTTCTGATGTCTAAGAAAATTTGGTAGAAGTTCAGGAGACTTAATGATGAAGACATTATTCCTGTACAAGTGTTGCATAGTACAGTCTAAAAGGTAAACATATGATTTTCCAAAAGTGCACTGAACTGAGAAAGAGTAACTTTCCCAATAAACCTGAAGATATTAAGGTTTAAAAGATTTATCAGCATCAGTGGAAACTGGTTTCAAATGTTAGATAATAAAACCACATTCCAGCAGGTGACCTTGATGCATCAAACATTATATGACATGACATTTTTATAAAAATAGACACAATGCACTAATAGTGCCACATTTAAAAATAAAGAAAAAACAATACTGGGTACATGTTTACTCAATATTTTACATACTGATCTCCCCTAAATCCAATGAAAAAGGACTACACGTTTTTTTTAAATGAACCACGCCTTTGGTTATTGTGTTCTTCAAGGGGAATTCCACTGACTTTTCAAAATGTCTGCATAATTGAATCGTTAAGATTCAAAGTCAATTAAAGTGAAATGCTAGAGGCCGAGCTGTTCATAGTTGTGATGATATGATGCAAGATACTAGAAGAGTTTAATGCCTCTAAAAGCTACTTGATGCCTGAGACAATCTTTTAAGATAGTTCTGAGATATGATTTTGGTCTAATATGAATAATGCATGAATGCCATTTTCAACATTATATATAAAACTTGGGTGCAGGTTCCCTGGTTGTTTTAGATACACTATATTGCCAAAAGTATTTGCTCATCTGCCTTCACAAGCATATGAACTTGAGTGAGATCCCATTCTTAATCCATAGAGTTTAATATGATGTTGGCCCACCCTTTGCAGCTATAACAGCTTCAACTCTTCTGGGAAGGCTTTCCATAGGAAAGGAGTGTATTTATGGGAATTTTTGACCATTTCATCCAGAAGCGCATTTGTGAGGTCAGACACTGATGTTGGATGAGAAGGCCTGGCTCTCAGTCTCCGCTCTAATTCATCCCAAAAGTGTTCTATGCGGTTGAGGTCAGGACTCTGTGCAGGCCAGTCAAGTTCTTCCACACCAAACTCGCTCACCAATGTCTTTATGGACCTTGCTTTGTGCACTGGTGTGCAGTTACGCTGGAACAGGAAGGGACCGTCTCCAATCTGTTCCCACAAAGTTCAGAGCGTGAAATTGTCCAAAATCTCTTGTTCTCCTGAAGCATTAAGAGTTCCTTTCACTGGAACTTAGGGGCCGAACCCAACTCCTGAAAAACAACCCCACACCATAATCCCCCCTCCACCAAACATTATACTTGGCATAATGCAGTGAGACAAGTACCGTTCTCCTGGCAACCGCCAAACCCAGACTTGTACATCGGATTGCCAGATGGAGAAGTGTGATTCGTCGCTCCAGAGAACACGTCTCCACTGCTCTAGAGTCCAGTGGCGGTGCTTTACACCACTGCACTCAATGCTTTGCATTGCGCTTGGTAATGTAGGGCGTGGATGCAACTGCTCGGCCATGGAAACCCATTCCATGAAGCTCTCTACACACTGTTCTTAGCGTAATCTGAAGGCCACATGAAGTTTGGAGGTCTGTAGCGATTGACTCTGCAGAAAGTTGGTGACCTCTGCACACTATGCTCCTCAGCATCCACTGACCATGGTCTGTCATTTTACGTGGCCTACCACTTTGTGGCTGAGTTGCTGTCATTCCCAATCATTTCCAATTCCAATACCACTGACAGCTGACTGTGGAATGTTTGGGGTAGTCATGAGCTGGAGGTTGGGGAACTGGCCCTGTGACCAGATGGTGTTCTTGAGCAAGGCACCTAACCCCCAACTGCTGCCCGGGCGCGGATAGGGCTGCCCACCCCTCCGGACAAGCGTGCTTACTGCCCCGTAGCATGTGGCGTTTCACTTCATGGATGGGTTAAATGCGGAGCTGAAATTTTCAAAGAGTCACTTAATTTAGTAGCAAGGAAATTTCACAACTAGACTTGTTGCACAGGTGGCATCCTATCACGGTACCATGTTGGAATTGACTGTACTCCTGAAAGCGACCCATTCTTTCACAAATGTTTATAGAAGCAGTCTGCATGCCTAGGTGCTTGGTTTTATACACTTGTGGTCATGGAAGTGACTGGAATACCAGAATTCAATTATTTGGATGGGTGAGTAAATACCTTTGGCAAAATAGTGTAGTAAATATAATGGTTGTGGCTGTAGAAAGTTTTGTGTTGTAGATCAATTGGCTTCATTCACCAACCAGTTTTAAGATTTTTTTTTTTCTTAAAAATACACTTAAGCAGTTTTCACAAAGATTCTGACATTCACCAAAGTCTTCTTACTTAGATTTTGTTCTTAAATAAGAACAGAATCTACACACAGTCAGGAGCACAAAGGTGCGACCAATTCTGAAGTTTAACAAAACTTTGTGAATCTGACATAGACTTTTTTCTTAGGACCTCTCTCAGGAACAAATTGAAGAAAAATATTATGAAGATACTGGTGAATGAGGTCCAATGCTTCTCCAAAATGAGCTCCTTCACATCAAACCACCACGAATGAGAATCAGAGAAGCATATAGTTTTACAGAATAAAAAAAAATATATAACTAAATAATAAGACATTGAGAAAATACATCACACTGCCCACCTCTACATTCAAGAATGTGATGCTATTTTGTGATGCTATTTTGAACAACTACTAAAACTACTGTTAGGCACTGATGTTACTCAACTTTTCAAGGCTAAATCATACAGTTATTGATAATTCACTTTTTAAAATGGGAGCTCTTTGGGAGCTGTTAGCAATTTTTAATAGCTATGAAAACTAAAATGTAGAATTAATATTTTTTACCCTTTCCTTTTCGTACAAATGAGAGTTCCACACTCTATACTTGTATACACAGAACTCACATTTTGCTAGTGAAAACGCCATCAGAACCAGTATTTTTCTTTATTAATTTTAGCTTAATGTCTGATTGTCATGATGTCTTTTCCTGTGGATGTAAAAAGCAGACATATTTTATCTCTCGGTGAAAACTTGCCTTGCAGTGAGGCGGACTCGGCAGTGCCGTTACCGTGGCTGGAGGCTGAACCCTCCTCCAGCTCATCCAGATAGAGACGGTAGCGATGGCCACTGTCATCCTCATACTCCACATTTTCATCATCAGAGTCCACCTCTGGAGCTACGTACACCACCTCAAACTCAATCTCCCCTCTCTGCAACAGACCAGAAACAATTCAGGAATGAGTGAGTGTGTGTGAGACTGAGTGCTACTGCAGCGGCACCCGATTGTTTAGTGAACCAAACTGAATAACCTCACTGTCAAACACTCGCCTACACAGCACGACACAGCACTAAGCCTGAAGGGCTCCAAGTATAAAAACCACTCATGGACTACACTCCACATCTCCAACCTCCAGAAGGTAGGTGTGATTTGGAATGTGTTCAATAACAATAATTATTGTGTAAACTACTATTTGCCACTGCTTTAAGAAACCCATGAAAGATCTCCAGAACAGAAAATTTTACAGGAGAAGAAAATGTAGGCATTCTACCCAACTAATTGTTTTTTAATGTTTTAATATTTTCCACCCTTTGATGATGCCAGTTGCCCTGGCATGAACATTAAATGAACAACTGACCAATAACAGTTTGCAAAATCAGTGGTCAAATCAAATCTTCACTTTTTTGGTTTTAATTGCAGGATTAAAATAATCTTCCAAAGATTTCATTTGACAGAGACATGTTGCTCTATTGTTGCTTTTTCTACAAATTTCTATCTCCAAAATGGCAGTTAATGTGGAAATGTAAGGTTTTGTTCAAACACCGACAGTATGCAACCACTACAAGACTGTGAAGTTTTAAGGCATATTTCTTACTCCTAACCTTAGTTCATTCTATAAAAGATTCTAAAAATGTTCCTAAACATATATATTTTTCAAAAGATATGATCCTCAATGTTAACAACTACTCTCCCAAATCAAACATCTAGGTTCTCATGAGCTGTTATAAATGACACATTCATGCGACATACATACAGTTGACACATAGTAAAATGTCAGCGCAGTCCAACTAAAGCTGCATTCCAGCTGGATTAGTTTTACCTGAGGAGGTATAGTAATGTAAGGGATTCAACTGACTGATTTGCATGGGATAAAGTAGCCGATTTCCCTAAATTATCTCAGGTAACTCGGATAGAAGCATCATAGCCAGGATGTTCACTTCAGCATTAGGATTAAAATGACAAGGATCCAAAACATACAAGCAACAAAAGCTAACTCCCAGACAGAAGAACATTAGACAAACGAATGTCACCCAACAGGACAGAATTTGCTATATAAAATCGATAATTAATTTCATTCACCTTCCAATTAGCCCAATAAGCTCTGTCTCTTGGTCACAAAGAAACGGAGGTGCCGATGTCTATTACCAGGATTTGTTATTACTTTACCGAGAGGTCAATTTGAATAGGACTATTACTGAAGGAGCTTTGAGTTTGATAAATTATAGAAGGTGGCCTAATTAGCTTTGGAGTAATTGCTTTTAATGGAGTAATTAAAATGACAGACATGGCAGATTCGTAATTGATTAAAATCAGGGCTCTCAATGATAATCACTCAAAATATGGCACCTCCTAATTGAGCTCAAATTGGTTGAAGGTTGAAGTCAGCATTTTACAGTAAACAAAGGCCATGCATTCAGTGATGTCATTTCATTTGAGAAATGTGCACTGAGAGAGGAATTAACCTGCTGGGAGAGGATTGTGACTGCCTCCTTGTGCTTGGCATCTCTCAGATTGATGTTGTTGACGGCTAAGATGGCGTCTCCCACATGCAGCCCCTTACAGCGTTCTGCAGGCTGGGCAGGGTGGATCTCAGAGATCAGGATGGGAACACCATGCTCTTTACCTCCCTGAGCAACAAAGACATCACATCAGAAACACATGCAAAACTTCAGCTTCTGCAGATCTTGCAATACCATTCAAACTTTCACTTGCCACATTAATCACTGCTTTTATTTTATTCAATAATGACTTATATCGTGTAGACTGATGCCAGATGGTATTTTTATTCAATATATACAATTTTTGCAAACGCCAAGAACTACTTAAACTATGAATATTATAACAATTATTAATTTATTGTAACATGATTTTCCATGTTACATCATCATATTAGAATAATTTTATATAAGGATCTACAACAAATTGTTTTTTGCTGTTAAAAACATTTGAATGGTAACAAATTCAAAACTAAAATTTATTTAATTGTATTTAATTAGTTTAAGTAAAAACTTTTGCAGATTTGTGCCTTTTGAGCTTTACAGAAACTTCTACAATAAATTGTATGACATAGTAGGTTCTCACTCAGTGCTTATATTTTAAGAGAAAATCTGAAAAGTCAGGAAAAAGAAAATGTGAATAATTTTCTGGATTTCCATAATCTACCGTTATGTAAAAATCCTGAAGATGACAAAACAAGATTAAATGTACGTAAACAAAATACCACCAAACAAACAGTAGCCTAATGGTGTGATATGCATTTGCTCTGTGTAAAGGAGTCATAAAAGTCCTGTCATCTGTACACGGCAGTATTACATGCAGCTCAGAGACACTGAGTGGGACATTTATGGAGAGCTGAAACAGCACAAATGGCCCACAGCTTACCAAAACCTAAAGTCAGCATTTTTGTTGTATCTCCTAAAAATCTAGGCATTTCACTGTTTAACATGTAGTACTGCACTGATGTTGCTATTGTAGATTAAACTAGGAGGAGAAAGTTTGTGAGCAAATTTCAAGTTGGCTTGACTCTTTTGCATTTCATCCTTAGAAGAATAGAACAACTTCTCCGCCTCAGTAGAACAGAAAAGCTGTTCTTCTGTGATACTTCTGTTCTTTTCATTTAGGTTTTCTTATGTGCAGTCTCACAATTCTCTAAGAAAAGGATAGAAGGAAAACCCACTATGGAAGAAATCTTCTGAAAAACATCAGTCTGCACTCACTGTGATCGAGATTCCGAGGCCCTCATGATCCTCTTTAGACAGAACCACTTTGCGTATGGGGCCGACTCCTTGAGTCTTCTTCAGAGAGTCTGGATCCTGATGAAAGAAGAGCAGAGAGCTAGTGACATAGCTAACACTATCTTACTGAGATTGCACCTGCACTGACTTTTCATTAGTCCAAGTTTAGGCATGAGTCAGCGACATAAGTGTTAATCTTACATGTCCTGCTGGTGATGCTAGAGGCTTCTTCGGGTCATTGCGCCCTCTGCAAGCACGGATGACCGTCTTGTGGCGGTGAAGATGGATCTCGGCCTCTAGCTGGTTCCACAGTTTATCATGAGCTGGCCCCTTCATGTCTCGGCCTAAAAGCTGAATCTGCTGAACCCTGCAGAACACAGTTGCCAACTCCGTTATCTGCATTCTTCCCAATGGACACAAAGCCTAGTCTTTGGTTTCAAGAATGCCTGCTGGCCATTTTTGAAAAAAAAAAAAAAAACTCTGTATTTCAGTTACCTCCCAGCAAGCTCCTTGTCCAGGTATTTGGCAGCCAGTCTGGCTCCGTACACTTCCGCCTGTAGTACAGCGATATGCCTGCGGAGGGCCTCATTCTCTTTTTTAAGCATCCTCACTTCAGCTTCCAGCTTCACCTCCTTAACTTTTTCTTTCTTACTGGCCTCCAGTTCCTTCTCCTGTTGTACAGATGCACACACAGACACACACAAGCAAAAGCTGTCAAGCTATCAGAAAAAAGTCAGTAGAATCCATCTGCAACCCAGCAGACCAAGCCCCAGGAACCAGCCCCAACTTTGGTGAATGTCAGCCTACTAGACTGTCTGCCTGATCAGGAAAGCGTGGACGTTTCAGAGGCAGTAATATGGCCATGGCAATGTAAACAGCGCCATGACAGAAATTAGACTTTGAAAATAAGTAAAATATTGAATCACGAAGATCTGACCAACTGCAGAGCTTCGCGCTCTATACTGTATGCAGTACGCATGCTCACGGTGCTCTTCTTGAGGGACTAAAGTATATTTTCTGTGCAATTTGAACAATTTCCAAAAGCTAATAATAATCCATTTCTTCTTTGAATACTAAATTAAGCAAATAAAGCAATACTGAAATGAGTTTGGATATTGGTTTATTGCTGATCTCTGGTAAACATTAAGCTAGCGTAAACTGGTTCTTCAAATGAAAAGGGTTATGGTTTAGCTCTACACAGAAAATATGATTTAAATTATCCAGGCTTATGCAAGTATGAAACTGCAGGCCTTCAAAAACAATTTATTAGCACAAATAGACTTTAAACAAACTAACTAACATTAATATAAACACAAAAATACCTTAGCTAGCTAGCTAGCTTAAGTGACTTGCTAGCCAGTTGCTAACTACCACCCAAGCTGAGGCTTTGCATAGACAGGGACTTGATTTGCAAAGTTACAGCTAGATCTCACTCAAAAGAGTGGAAGGATGCTCTGTTGCTGCGGAGCTGCCTTGCTGTAGTGTGCAGGAGACCAAGCAGCTCTTCATGCGCGCACACACGCACGCACACACACACACACACACACACACACACACACACACACACACACACACACACAGTATAATCATCTGGGGCACATAGTCACCCCTCATTACTATTAGTTGCTGCTCTACTCAGGCAAGCCACTGGGGCCAGAATAAAAGAGCATCCCTCAGACTCCACCAGGGCCACCAAACACGCACACGCACACACGCGCTCCATACTGCTAGCTAGACCCCGCCCACAACAGCAGTCTAGACACACAAGGACTGCAGACTAACAAAGGTTTGCTTTAGTCCAAAGCATTGGCCTTCACGATGCAGCATGAGCTGAGCGGTTGAATGGATTTAAAAAGAAACTGGCAGAGAATTCTGTCACGGTGGCTACCAGCTCTTTGAAACCCAAGCCAGTGTGTAGTCAATAGTGATATTGCATATATAAACCCATTGCAAACATATAGAACAAAGACAAACATGACTGTTCACCGGGAGAGCACACAAACCGGATTAGTACAAAGCTACACTTCTACAACAGACATGTAATGGTTCAGTGACTAATCAAATTTATTACAAACTTCCACTCAGCCCAGATGTAGCTGATCAGCCAAGACATGTTTTGTGTCTAAATTTTGGTTCTTTAAATTTAGTGCTGGAGCTAGAAAGTTAACAGTGCTAACAAACATTAGAAGTTAATAGTCAAGCATATCTTTTCTATGAATACTCCCCCAATACTTCTCTAAACCCTCTGAAACCACATCCAGGTGTTAGTGTACATAGAATTGTGTATGTGGTTTAGAGCACAGTGTGACTTACTGTCAACTCTAAAAATGAAAAAACTTCACTTTATATTTGAATGAAGTGGGAAGACATTTTAGACCACAGGTGTTGTGCTGAATTCTCATGCCTCCATGGGCAGGCAAGCATACAGACTATGAGTTCTGTTCTTAATTTTTATAAATAACTGTTCATCTTGAATTATAGAAATGAAGAAACAACAGAAATGGAACATCACCTAGTATCCACACGTCCACATGATGTGAAAGGGAGTTGGATTTTGTGCAGGGAACAAATCTTGGCATAACAACTTTTGTCTAAAATGACTTGCTGCCACATTCAAGCACACAGTGAACTTCATTTATTTTTATAGTTTACAGCAAGTCATAACGTGCTTTAAATTACCTCAAGTCGGTATGAACTCAATGAAGATCTGGATGTTGTTTAAGTGGGTTAAGAGAAATTTCAGGGATGTACTTACACAAAACAATTGGGTGACTATTGACTTATAATGTTTGTTAGCAACATCATCCTCACAGGCCCAGTGTTAAACTAAAGAAGCAAAGTTTGCACATCAAACATGTCTTGGCTGATGGACTAAATTTGGGGTAAGTGGAAAATTGTATAAACCTGATTTATCACTAAATCATTCATTTACAAGGACAACAGTATAGACAGAACACAAGAGCACTAGGGCTGTCACGATTACTCGAACTCGAAAAGCGAACGCTTAATTACTGAAGAAAAAAACAAAAATCACTGATTAAAATTTACTATGAATGAATCAGCAATGATTAGTTGATGATCATACACATTTTAAAATCTCTTACTGGGCTGTTTTCCAGTAAGAAACAGCCTGATGATCCATTTATACACCAAACGGTATTTTCAAACTAGGTCTTAAGGTTTTCCAAGATCACTTTTTCCATCATTTTTTTGTATCATATTTTGGAGACTTTGTTAGCTCTGGTTAAGTCTGCTTTTATCACTTGGTCTTTTTTAACTTCCACTGCTCAATTCTTAAAAATAACTGGCAGATTTCTTGATTTCTAACAATCAACAGTGACAGCCCCAGAGAAAGCATAATGCAGAGTTACGAAGCACTTACCATCTCCTCCACGGAAGGAACAGGCTTAGGGCCAAGGAGAGAAACAGAATGTCAAAAGTTAGAAATGCAGTGTTAAAGGGTCAAGCAGGTAAAAGAAGCATTATAGGTAATCATTCAGGATAACTCTAAAGACACAGAAGGAGAGAAGAGTTAAAACAAAGTAACCAAACAGTATGTTAGCAATAAGCTCATTTGCTGCTTTTCTAAGTAATGTAAAATCTAATAATAACACAAAGTTTGTTTAATTTTACTGTAATGCCATGGATAAATTACACTACCATTCAAAAGTTGGGAATAATCATTTCTATAATATTTTTTGCTACTTTTTATGCAAAAAGAATTGTATTAAATATTACAAACAATTTGTCAATGGGTATTTTTTACATTTTATTCATAATTTGGAAAATTCTGTAAAAAATAAGGGAATAAAATCAAAAAGAATATACTGTAATTATAGATTTGTATTTTTTTGTCATTTCTCAAGTTATCTGGTTTGAAATTTTGATTTCCACTTTTAAAACAAGATGCACTCTGGAGATTATTTGCTGTAATGCAATTCTTGAGTATAGTGTACAGGTTTAAATTTGATCAGGCTAGAATCTTAAAAGCTCCATTCATCATTCTGGACGCATCTCAACTTTTTAAATATTTATCTCCACGCTTTCGGATATCCTACTAATTACAAGAAACCTGCAAAATTGTTCAGGGCTAACACAGTAGAATCCTTTTAAAAACTAATCCTTTTAATGCATGCAAGCAAACTGGTTTTACATTACTGAAAACATTCATTTCAAATGTCTGAACAGTGATTTCAAACTTCTACGCACCAACGGCAAAACACCTGATCTAAAACAGTTCTCTCTTAATGCGGTGATTTGGCCACAAATCAAATTTACCCATTTTACCCCAAATCACCAACCCAGCCCCCCTTAAGTTTTTTGGCTGAACTGTCACTTTAAATAAAAAACAAAGCAGGCTAGGCTCAGCTCCATGAAACTAAATAAGGTTTAGCCAAAAGAGGAGTGGATAGTAGAGCGAGTCTAAAGCGCACCATCCTGTCTTTGATGGAGCTGGAGTCGACAGCCTGGCCAGCTTTGGCATGGAGCTGCAGCTGGAGGGCGTGGAGCTGGAGCAGCTGCTCATGAACCTCCTTCTCCACCACAGTCTTCTCTGCTTGCACATCCGTCAGCTCTGACTTCAGATCCACCAGCTGAGCCTGCAGTATACACATAAACAATCACACAAGACACACCACAGAACTGTATTAGCACAGGTGCAAATCTCTAACCTCAATTTATTAACAAAACGATCCAACCTGATGAATTTATTATTTTGGTGAGTATCAGAAAAAAAATTATATATATATATATATATATATATATATATATATATATATATATATATATATATATATATATATATATATACACACACACATATATATGCAAAAGATTTCACTGCCAGTTATTTTTATTTTTTATTTATATATAGCTATTTACACAGTAGTGGAATACTCACAATAAAAACAAAGCATAAAGCCCTTTTTGACTTTGTCCAAAACAAAGTATGCATACTTTATTGAGTATCATAAATTATAAACACAAAAAAAAGTTTTACCTAGGAATAATTATTCTATGAGAGATATTATTATTATTATTATTATCATATTATTATGATGAGTTAAATTGTAGATCAGTTTCATAATGCTTTTATGATTAACTCATACAAACTTGGTTCGCGGACCAAACATGACAAATTGTATTTCAAATCCTGAAACAGAGGAGAACAGAAATAAGCCCCAGTGATTTCAATGACCAAAATATAGAATAGAAATATAGGCTCTTCCTATCAAAATATAACAAAAATATAAAATGTTCCTAATCCTAACGTTAGCCAAGATAAAAATGCTGCAATATGATTTTATACTCCTGCTGTTTAAGAATTGTGACCACTGAGAACTGAATCATACAGCTGTATATAAAAGGCATTCTAGGTTAACATTAAGTTAAGTGAGAAAAACGTTCACACATCCTCCACAGAGAACACACTTCCCTTTAAATGCACTATTGCTGCCTACTTGCTAAATTTAACATACTGCGAAAAAACAACTTTTCAGCAAATAAAACAGGGCATACTGATGTTTGTTCCCTATGGAGGAAGTGTTAACTTCATTTGACTGAGGGTGTTTAAACCTGTCTGTCAGTAAAGCACTGTTGAACTAAAACTATTACAGTATAAAATTAAAATCCAAAACATAAAATTACATCAGTATAATATTATCATAATTTTTAGCTCTTTAAAATCAGTACCAACTACAACATTTCCATATCGCTCAGACCCTAATACTGATTTTTGGGGGACAACCAGTACACCAGGAGAAATGATTAAACATTAACATCAGTTCACAGCGCACTCGTGTTAGAACCCTGCTTAAATCTTTCCTATTATACATGATGACATTTATTGCAGTAGGTTTATGTATTTTCCTCCTGCACTTTACTCTGGTGGAGTATACAGCCAGCTCTTACTTACTCAGGCATTTATGACTAGTAGCTAATAAAGGTGGATCCAACACCAATGGCTTTCCTTAAAGAACAGCTCAACCCTCCCAGACCCCACAGAGTCCATCTCTCAGAGGCACTGTAACCTGAGACACAAACAGCAGCCCTCCAACAGAAAAACCTCTGATTTATTTAACCTTAAAAACCACAGTAATGGCTACCTCAGGGATCCTTGTATTTGGCAAAATTGATACAAGTGATCGTTTATCCATTAATCTGCCATCCCATCAGCAATAACACAGCAAAAAGAATGACTGATCAGCACAACACCGCTTAACGATTTACACTCATGATGGTGTTCGTTCCTACACTACACAATGCCCAAATAACTAGTCAAATCATATCATAGCATTCCTGTTAGTTTGTGGTGACATTTATAAAATGTAACCTCAGAATATTTTACAGATACATCATGGAATCACCAATTAGTCTGCTTCTCTTACAACTAACATAGCTTGTTTTGACTGACCTGCTTTGTTTCTTTTTTATTTTATTAAAATTACATCAGGAGCTCTTGAAACGATGTACTCCGGTCAGACGAAACAAAAAGAGCTTTTTGGTAATTTCAGCCCATCATGTTTGGAGAAAGAAGGGTTGCAAATATGATCCTAAGAACACCCACATTGAAGTGTGAAGGTGGGAGACTCATGACATGGAGTAGCTTCACTGGGTCGTTACAAGTCATCGAAGGAGCCATGAATGCAGTAGTGCACCAGTAGATGATAGAGGAAAATTTAATCTATGGGGAGAAGGTGGGCGTTTTAATAAAACAATGACAGTTTACAGTTTTTGATGGATTGTTTTTTCACGTAGCACTGCTGGTTATTTTTTTCTGTTCCAAACAATTAATCCTCAAAAAAACATTATATCATAAAGTATTGTGATTTTTTTACCATATTGCCCACCCCTTCCTTCCCCAACATCTCGATTACACTCAGGTAGGTATTACTGCAGACCTGTTTGGTCACGCAAGTTGACTCAACTGCATGAAATAACTCGTCAGAGCCTTATCCTAAAAGACTAATCTTTCATCTGGTGACTGGTAAAACCGTAGCTAAAACAGGCTAGTTATTTGGCTGCTGGCACTTTTCAGGTTCTTTGCTCAAGAGTGATATAATGTGACTGGCCATTAGCCTTGATGGTTGTCTTTGTTGGCTCTGGACTATGGCACTAGTGGCTCTGGACTATGGCCCAACACAAACTAAGCAGGCTTGGAGTGAAGAAACCACCGTGTAGAAGACTAGACATCTATAATAAGATAATAAGACTGAGAAAGGTGGAGTACTTCCTATTACTTGCATATTACTAGCTTTTCTTCCAAAGTGCTCTGACGAAATACAACATTTTCATGCCCCAACAGCATAACGCACCATTTTCAGAGTCACTTCTCTATTTGAGTTATCCCTTTTCTTTTTCTGCAGAAACAATGCAGCCACAGCTCAAAGGCTGTCACTATATATTTAATTACTGAATTATTACATATATAAAACCAAGTCAAAGTACAAAAATAAACCTAAACAAAGAATAATTGTTGTGTGTTTCAAAGATTACAGAACACTGAAAAAAGACAAAAAAGGAAGTCTTTAAAAAGACGTTTCTTTCTTTAAAAAACCTCCATTTTTGACTTTTTAAATTAGAAAAACAAATGTGTATAATGTCGTTGTTGCGTCTGAACTTTTTTCCTTTTTTTTTATAATTAGAGAAGTTGAAAAGTCCAGTCATACTGTGCCCTACATGTTTAATTCAATAAAGTAAGTAAAATGTGTTCTCTGTAGAGGATGCGTTAACTTATTTTCACATCAATTTCAAACCAATAAAACTTTCACATGCTTGTGTGTAATTATATATATATATATATATATATATATATATATATATATATATATATATATATATATATATATATATATATATATATATATTTATTTTTATTTTTTTTTTTTTTTTTTTTTTTTTTTTTAAAACGATGTGACGATCAGGCCCTGTTTTTACAAACTAATCATTGCAGATTCATTGAGAAAGTCATTTTTAGTTACACTGTAGTCCATTACATTTTCTAAATGGAGCACTCATGACAGTCCCTTAACGTAGCATGCATTAAGATAAAGAACATTTTAAGAGATTTGTCAAGTGGTGGACATTCAGTAGATTACTTCAGCTGCTCTCCTGAGAATGCTGAAGCAGGAGACACACAGCTAGGCCAACTGCTCTGACTTTATGACAGAGAGAGAAACAAGACAGCTGAATATACAGGTACAGCTGTCCTACAGCAGTAATACTGCACATCACAGCTGCATTATAAAAAATGAACATGGTGTGATTATATTGCTTGCTTAAGTCCTGGATGTGGTGCTGCCACACTGCAGCATTTTCACATTATTCAATATTTGCTACCTGTGGATTATTTCAGATTCAAAGCTGCTTGATTTGCTTCCATCTCTCAAAAGATGAAAAAGTGTTTACCTGCTGATGATAGTTTTGGACTTGGTGGTAACAGTGGTGAACCGCTAGTATGACATGATTAAGAGTGGTCTGCATTATTGAGAACAAAAATAAAACACCCAAAGTAAATCACCTGGGACATCCTCAGGATGCTCACAGCACACAGTAATAGATTTAAAGATTTGCTTGAGGGGCGTCTTATAATTTAGATATTTAAAAACTTGGTAAAAAGACAAAAAAGAGGAAAGAACTAACAGACAATACACTGTCGAGCCTACCTCTTAGAGGCTACTGGAATATTCTGACAGTAGCCACGTTTACATGCAGCCTAATAATCCAACTAATAACTCAATCGGTATAGAATGCGTCCACATAAACACCGCAATCGGAATAGTCTAGTCTGATTGAGGCCATTCGGAATAGTTTCTATCCAACTGAATGAAGTGGGTAAACCTCTAAATAACCCGTTAAACAGAAGATTAATAGCCGTGTAAACGCCTGAATCCAATTGCACTCCAATCAGAACGTGTGAGTATGTTCTGCGCATGTACGTCGCGGCATAGTGACGTACATGACGGAGCAGAAACTGGTCTGCAGAGGAGACGAAGTTTATGCTCAGAGCACAACGTCTTCCTCTCGCTGCTTCCTTTATGTAAAGGACATGTGAGGGACGTTTTTCTGAGTGTGACATCAGTTAAGCAGTTTAAAGCAATTAAAAACTCAAGTGTGCCAACTGAAAACTCATTTCACGCTGACTGGACCTCATGTGATGTTCGCCGTCATGGTAACGTTCACTCTAAGCGCTACTCATTTTTCATCGGATTACTTGCAGTGAGCATGTAAACGAAGATTTTCATCAGGTTGTTGAATAGAGTGTGCATATAAACACCTCTGATTCTGTAATCTGTTCAATCGGACTGGCAAAAATCTTTGCATAGCCAATGTTGTTAAGAATTTTGGACCCCTCACACGAAAAACCTCTGTGTATCTTTAAACAGCAAAAGACTGTCCTTGTCAGCTAATGAACATGTAGTGTGAACCCCTAGGCAGAAAATGTTAAGCCTTTCGAACTACTATATACTTAGTGTCAGCCTACTATTTACACTGGGGGTACAATAACCTGAATGAGGCCTTCTACTGGCTGAGCAGGTTCTACAGGCATGTGAAATGCAACAATACAGGGCAGCCAATGAGAACAGGGCTCAAATACATCTCATATACATATATCAGTCTTACAGACACAGCCACCAAAACAGCCTGTGTAATTAAGGGATAAAGAGTGTTGGAAAAATAGTAATGTAAAAATAAATTAAGACTTTTTTGGTATATAAACTCATGCAAGAAGACCTTGAGTGGAAAACGAAAGGAAAATGTAGTATATGGACCTATTAAGCTTTATATCCATGATTTAACAGGGTTTCTGTTAACAATCCGTTTTCAGTTGTTTAATTCTCATATCATTGACCTCTCAAATACAGGACCAGCACATGACAGCTAACTCCAACGTAGGACATTTCTTTAACGGGTTTTATGGATTTTAAATTGCTTAGAAGAAAATACAAAAAGATTACTGGCTAATATTTACAATACTATGTAAGGCTCCCAGTGGTGTAATTGTAAGCAAAAAAAGGAAGCAAAATTAAGCTGTCAGGTTTGTTCTTTTAGTCTTGAGTCACATATTATTGCACAATATAATAAACAATTAGGTCATTAACTTTGTAAATGTTAACTTATATCATCTGACAGCATTATATATTTAGAACATATGTGACACTGAACTTCTGAATTTTACTATCGCCAGCCCTATCAGTGAGCTATATGCCAACATCCTATTGCTGTAGGTCACTATGGAGAATTGGCTGCTCAAAACAAAAGGCCTAAAAATCAGTTCGCAGAAGCATTCATACCCACTGAATATTACAATCAGACCATTCATTCTGAATATTTCTTTCCAGTTCAGAAACGCCAACATATAATGAGTGAACTGGAAAAATCGCAACAAGCAGTTTTTTTTCCCCATTTGTGCTCTTGAAGTTTCTATCATCATCTGATGTGGTCAGATGGAAACTAGTCCCACTCCTTGTCACCTGTGTGAAGGCTCTCCCCTAATTTGCACATTTTTGCTTTTAGTTTATATAATAAAGCACTCTAGATTTTTGCATCACCTTGAATGAACTGTTTAAAAATGTTATTGTGCATTAATCCAGGCAGAAATTTAAACGGTCTTAATTTACAAATCAGAGAAACTGCAGCTACAAAGGAAACAGAGCGTCAGTGCTGAGCACTACTGAGGTAAACCAATACATATAACACAATAATCTATAACACAGCAGATGTTCCTGATCAAGCTACTATTTAGTAATCCGGTAAAGTGAAAGTAAGGTGCGCCCGATCGTTTGCAAACAACTGTTATTCTGGCAACTCCCCTTATCAGATTTGCTTAATTTTACCCTTGAACCCTGAGTTTAAAGAAGGGCCTCTCTGGAGATCTGAGTCAATATTGGTGGTGGATCATGCGTAACTGAAATTTGGAGCTCTTAAAGCATCATTTTAAGATGCATGCTACTAAATACTGCAACACTATGACTTCAGTAAATGTTAGAACCTACCTACAGCAGTTTCCTGCATAAAAATAGGTTAGCATTTGCTTTGCATCTGAGTCATATCACTCGTGAATGATCTTTTGGAGGCAGCCAAGGTGTAAAGCAAAAAAACATGGAACTGTACAGCACAGGAGGTTTACAGGACTGGGTTACAGGCCATATGTGGCTCTTCAGTGTTAGGCCTAAATAAAATCTTAATACTAAACGAGGGTAAAGCCTGACATTCACTTTATCTTGGAGGCTAGAAAGAGGAAACGTGCTGATCACTGATCAATGGATGAGGAGCTGCTGTATATGAGCCTATGGTCCCAATGCCCAACGCCAATGTCAGCCAGAGGGGTATGAAGCCCCCCAGCATTGAGCTGTGGAGCAATGGAACTGCATTCTCTGGAGTGATTGAGTTCCATCCAATACCTTTGAGACCTCTGAGATGAGTCAGAGTGATTCAGCACCAATCATCCAACATCAGTGCCTGTCCTCACTGATGTTCTTGCGGCTGAATGCAATCAAGTCTTCATAGCAATGTTCCAACATCTGGTGTAAAGCCTTCCTTCTCAGAAGAGTAGAGGCTGCTACTGCAGCAATGGGGGACAAACTGCCTATTAAGACTCTTGATTTCAGATGACAAACTGAACATGCAGGCGTTTACAAACTTTTGAAAATATAGCTAGTTTAGGTAAACGGAACCCAAAGAGCCCTACTTTTAGTAAAGAGGACGGTTCTTCACATTAATGGAGAATGTGTTTTACATGATCCGCGTGGAACCTATTAGAAAAAGGTTCTACAGAGCACCAAAAAGGGGTCCTCTAAGGTCACAAGCTTGGCGTTGTAACTAGCAGAACTGTTTTTGGGGTCACACAGAACCATTTGCAAAAAAGGTTCTAAACAGAACCATATATAACACATTCTCCATTAATCTGAAGAGCAATTTCACAACGCAAAGAACCATCTGAGCAGGAGAAATGACTCTATATAGAACTGCTCATTCTAAATACCCGTCACCCTTTTTTAAGAGCAGGGGAACCCTTTTACAAGAACCGAAAAACTGGTTTATTACAGAAAACTATGAAACTAAAACTTCTGAAACGTATATGCTAAATAGTTCTAACACATACCTCACGTTTAAGTTCAGTAGTGTTTCTTTGTCTTACTGTTTAGCCTCCAGGGTTTTTTTTGAAGAAGTATGGTTAGTATATGTGGGGTCTAGATCATTATCCTCGGTGTAATGTGGGTTATCTGTGTTAAGTTACCTCCAGTTTGTGGTTGAGCTGGAAGACTGTCTGCGCTTTGTGGCAAAGCTGCGCAAAGCACGAACTGAGGCTAGTCATCTTCTGGCGGCCTTCATACGTGATGTCGGCCTGGTCCGGGTCGATTTCGCCCAGAAGTAGGTCCACGTCCACGAACGCCTTGTCGAACTCCTTCTCCAGGACCTCCAGCCAGCGGAACATGGACATGCCCGAAGCCGGAGCTCCGAGCGCGGATCCCTGCGCGGCGCTCGACGACATCCTCGCCCTGCAGGCCGGCTACGACCGGGCGGCTATCCGGGCACCACGAAACCAAACAAAACCTTTAATTCTGCGACTCCGATAATCTCACACGGCGTAACCGCGCACTTTCGGCTCTCTGTGACCTCTGTTTAGCAGACGAAGAGACACACGGAGTCAAGCCCGTCCCGTAGCGAGGAGTAAATAATGGTGATCTTCCTCCTCATCTGAGCAGGATGTCCGTCACCAGGAGCCGGAGTTGATTACACTGGTCTGCCACACGATTAGGCCTGCAGAAAGAGAAACAAAGCAAAAGATTGCCGATGTAATCGATCGACCTGAAGGACCGTACGTCACTGAAGTGTTTCCAGTTTTTTGTACCTTTCACTCCACTGTACTTCAAACTAAAATACTCTGCTTTTAACTCCGCTTTCTATATGAATGTTTCCTTGTTCAGGCCCATGTCGTCTATAGACATAGTGAAGGCAAAGTCGATCATTCCAGGTTTTTCCTAACAAAATGTAGACTAAGTGAAGGCAAAGTCGATCATTCCAGGTTTTTCCTAACAAAAATGTAGACTAAGTGAAGGCAAAGTCGATCATTCCAGGTTTTTCCTAACAAAATGTAGACTAAGTGAAGGCAAAGTCAATCATTCCAGGTTTTTCCCAACAAAAATGTAGACTAAGTGAAGACAAAGTCAATCATTCCAGGTTTTTCCTAACAAAAATGTAGACTAAGTGAAGGCAAAGTCGATCATTCCAGGTTTTTCCTAACAAAATGTAGACTAAGTGAAGGCAAAGTCGATCATTTCAGGTTTTTCCTAACAAAATGTAGACTAAGTGAAGGCAAAGTCGATCATTCCAGGTTTTTCCTAACAAAAATGTAGACTAAGTGAAGGCAAAGTCGATCATTCCAGGTTTTTCCTAACAAAATGTAGACTAAGTGAAGGCAAAGTCGATCATTCCAGGTTTTTCCCAACAAAAATGTAGACTAAGTGAAGGCAAAGTCAATCATTCCAGGTTTTTCCCAACAAAAATGTAGTCTAAGTGAAGGCAAAGTCGATCATTCCAGGTTTTTCCTAACAAAATGTAGACTAAGTGAAGGCAAAGTCGATCATTCCAGGTTTTTCCTAACAAAATGTAGACTAAGTGAAGGCAAAGTCGATCATTTCAGGTTTTTCCTAACAAAATGTAGACTAAGTGAAGGCAAAGTCGATCATTCCAGGTTTTTCCTAACAAAATGTAGACTAAGTGAAGGCAAAGTTGATCATTCCAGGTTTTTCCTAACAAAATGTAGACTAGGTGAAGGCAAAGTCAATCATTCCAGGTTTTTCCCAACAAAAATGTAGACTAAGTGAAGGGAAAGTCGATCATTCCAGGTTTTTCCTAACAAAATGTAGACTAAGTGAAGGCAAAGTCGATCATTCCAGGTTTTTCCTAACAAAATGTAGACTAAGTGAAGGCAAAGTCAATCATTCCAGGTTTTTCCTAACAAAATGTAGACTAAGTGAAGGCAAAGTCGATCATTCCAGGTTTTTCCTAACAAAATGTAGACTAAGTGAAGGCAAAGTCGATCATTCCAGGTTTTTCCTAACAAAATGTAGACTAAGTGAAGACAAAGTCAATCATTTCAGGTTTTTCCTAACAAAAATAACTGAATTCAAAGCAAACAACTTTGTGCAAAGCATTGTCAATAGTGGAAATAAAACTGCTCCAATATAAACATTTCAGCCACATCTGTACAGACATTATATTCCAAGTCTTCTGTTAAACTTCAGCAGCATTTTAGCCTCAAAATCCTCATCATTGACTCTGACTCTGTTCGAGATGAGAATCAGGCCTGAATAATCTCTGCACTGCTGCAGAGCTCCTGCGGCTCCACAGCAGAACTAGATTTTTAAGTAAAATAAAATAATCATCCTTTGCTGTAAAATCGTTATAACACACAGTTCTAACACAGTTTTCACAATAAATGGTCTTAAAAGCTGGAGTTAACGCAAAACCGCTAAGTCACCAACCTTTAACACTGAAAACTGACGCGCAGACTGCTGGTCACCATAGCAACACATATAACGAAACTGAAAAGAGAGAGATTTAAGACGAACATTGATCATTTGAATAAGAATGGACTTTACATTTATAATCACTCAGCTGGTTTCCCCACACGTTTAATCTGCAACAACTCGCGAGGCTGAAGTCGCTTCTCTTTCTCCTGCTTCTCGTTCGAATTCTCCCGTTCCACCTTAAATGGCACAGCAGTACAATCTGGCATCTCAGGCACCTTTTAAGGTGGAATGGGACAATTCAAACGAGAAGCTGGTGAATTTTGGTTGCGACCCCTGAGTTAAGCCTACGAGTAAGGGGTGATCAGCACATGGGGAGCATGTGCATGTCTGCTCGAGCTGTCCACAGCTCAGACAGGATTGCACAATCGCCACCAGCCCATTTTTTTTTCACTACACTACACTACACTAATTTTCACTACAGCTACACATAACTTTGTAAGTGCTGCAGCTACTAGCTACATTTCATAAAACTGTAGAGGCTACAGCTACTGGCTACTAAAATTTGTAGCTAACTAAAAAAAGTAGCATGGTACTTCGCTACAACCCCCCCCCCCCCCATCCATCCATCCATTTTCTAAGCCGCTTCTCCGTCAGGGTCGCGGGGGGATGCTGGAGCCTATCCCAGCAGTCTTCGGGCGAAAGGCAGGATACACCCTGGACAGGTCGCCAGTCCATCGCAGGGCAGACAGACAGACACAGACAGTCACTCACACACTCACACACAATTTAGCATGTCCAATTGGCCTGACTGCATGTCTTTGGACTGTGGGAGGAAACCGGAGAACCCGGAGGAAACCCACGCAGACACGGGGAGAACATGCAAACTCCACACAGAGAGGACCCTGGCCGCCCGGCCGGGGAATCGAACCCAGGCCCTCCTCGCTGTGAGGCGACAGCGCTACCCACCACGCCACCGTGGGTAAAATAGAGATAAATTGGAAAAAATTAAAGTTTTCTTTGGACACCGTTTTGTCTTACAAAGCTCTGCATGTACCACTCCCTTATGAATTTACAACCCCATTTCCAAAAACGTTGGGACGCTGTGGAAATGTTAATAAAAACAAAATACAATGATGTGCACATCACTTAAACCCTATATTTCATTAAAAATAATACAAAAACAACAAATCAAATGTTGAAACTGAGAAATTTTTATAGTTTTTTGAAAAATATGTTTTTATATATTTTGAATTTGAAACGTTTTCCCATTTTTATTTGATATAGGATTTCAGCTGCTCATCAGTTCAGGGTTTTCTGGATGGCAGCATATGTTGCCAAAACCTGTATAGATCAATCAGCATTAGTGGTGCTTTCACAGATGTGCATGTCACCCATGCCATGTGCACTAATGCAACCCCATACCATCATGAATACTGGCTTTTGTACTGTGCACTGCCAAGTGCACTTTAGCTCAAAGGACACAGTGTCTATGATTTCCAAAACAAATTTCAAATGTTCAATCATCAACCACAGGACACTTTTCCACTTCCCCTCAGTCCATTTTAAATGAGCTCAGGCCCAGAGATGGCGGTGGTATTTCTGGGTCCTGTTTTGATGTGGTTTCTTCTTTGCATTTTAGAGTTTGAACTTGCATTTGTGGATGCAGTGACAAACTGTTTGTATAGACATTGTTTTTCAGAAGTGTTTCTAAGCCCACGCAGTAATTTCCTCAACAGAATTCTGTCTATTTTTAATGCAGTGCCACCTGAGGGCCCAAAGATCACAGCCAATGAATTTCTCAGTTTCAACATTTGATATGTTGCCTTTGTACTATTTTCTATTAAATATAGGGTTTAAATGCTTTGTACATTGTTGCATTTTTGTTTTTTATTTACATTTTGCACAGCAACCCAACTTTTCTGGAGATGGGGCTGTATTTAAAAATACATTTTAGACCTAAAGCTTATGATAAAGAATTCAAAAAGCAGTGCATCTTTCTCTAAATCAGAGCATTTCACATCAAACCACTCTGAATGACTTTGTTTACAGCTTAATTATTTAATTATGCCAGACATTTGAGAAATTGGTGGAGTTCCTCTTTATTGGGCATCATGTCTTTGCTTTGTCTTAGATTTCCGCCATAGCTGCTGACCAATTGACCACTATTTTTCTAATCATATTGTATTAACCATTAAAACTGTTGTTTTAAAACCGCAGCCCCCACTCCCCACCCCCGCAGCCTCCACTCTCAAGCCCTCTAATGTTCAAGTTTACGCTCCTAAATATCAGCATGTCTACTCTACACTATGTCAAAACATAAAAAAGAAACCACAAAGCTGATGTGCTTTGAAATGTCATTTGCTCAAAAAGCTGCAATAGCCCTGTCATCCTATTTCAGTCACCCTTGTTGAGTATTCACTACCACATTGTCTCAACAGGATGGGTGGAGTGTAGAGACCATGCTGGCCTTCTTTCCCTCTGAGTCACTTATGCTGACACTGCAGTCTTCAGTCAACACTTCAGAGTAAGGGGACATTATAATGCCCTTGTAATGTTTTTAACAGGATATAACAGAGCACTTCACTGGCTGTAATTACTTATTATTATTAAACAGTAACTAGGGTTTTTCCAGATCATTTTATCTGTGTGTTATATATTATAATCACAAGACTCCTGAAGCTTTGCTCAGACAATTGTACGAGACTGAATTTAACACATTAGTTGTAGACACTGTGTAATAAGCACAGTTTATGCAGACCTCATTGGTATTTTTTTTGTAGTATTGAGTGGAATCAAAAGAAAATAATCACAAAGTTTAGGAAAAGGTTATGCACCACATTATGATTTATAAGATGCAAAAAAAATTCACTCTAGTTATGGCTTAATGAAACAGCAATGAGTACTGAGCCTTTTCATTTGCAGTCAGTGGTTTGATAAATGATAAAGTAGTAATAAGTAGACAGTTAATAGCTTAATGAGGGCATTATAATGTCCTCCATACCAAAGCGTTACCCAGTCTTCCTTTAAAGGGCCAATGGCTTGCAAATTTCTTGTTTTTTATCATTTATATCAGTTCCACTTATACTGTTTATGTGGTTTTATGGACCAAAAACAGTCATTATTCATTGTACATGACCATTTACAACCTCTTTCTTTCCCTCTTTAAAGTTAAACAGGCTGCTTTTTTTTTACTGTGCCTTTAAGACATGCACGTAAATAAGCTGTGTTCTGTTGGGGTGCCTTGTATTGTGCCTTATTCAAAAAAGCTGTCGGGCCCAAATCACTACTTTATTGTGAATGGGCAGATCTAAACCGCTATTGGATGAATAGGTGGATTAGATGTCAATACCAAGGTTTTTGTGACATCACTAAAAACAGTGAATTCACAACAAGCCATTTTAGCAGCTTAGTTTCCATATATGGACTGTTTGGAATCGAAAGTGAACGATACATTTTGAAACATTAAATATGTTTACATGCTACATCAAACTCAAAACATTTTTTAAAACGTTTCCCCTTGTATGAGCCCTTTAAAACCCTTTCGAATCACAGAACACATGAGAATTATCATCAGATGTTTTAAAAAACTAAATCAGACTATCTGACTCGTTTTATTTATTTACCATAAAAAAAATTAAACTTGCAAAGAGAATTTTTTTGGCATAAAAATCCTGAAAATTAGGACATATGTTATATAAATGGCCCATTTTCTGTCCAGATACTTTTACTAGACACATATAACCCCTAAAAAGGGCCAGGGCCTACTGGCGGGCCCAAAGTTTTATTACGCACTTTTATAACATAAAAATAGCTCAGCCATTTTGCACTGAAGTCCCTGTAGTTACTAAACAATAATAAGTCATGGTATGTAATAAACCTGGGATTATAAAGGATTAAAACTCTGTGTTTATTAACGATGAATTTTCACAGCTTACAACAGCACTTTAGGCCAGTTTAGCTTTGTGGAACTGACTTGGACTAAACTGCCATGTCATTGGTGTTTCACCATTAAACCTCCAATTTAGTTTAAACTAAAGCTCAAGCTGAGCCTGAGAAACTGCCTCTTTTTGTGACACTAGAGAAACTTTCAGCTCCAAAAAAAGCTGATTTATCTGAGGAGAGGAATGAAGAGATAAAGTTTCTGGTAAAGGTATTTCAGCAGAGGAAACCACATTTTTTAGACAGAATGGGCTGTAAACAGGTTATCAGCAAGTTTCTCACATCTGCGGACAGGCAGGATAATCCATGACTGCTCTGCCGGTTCCTTGTCAGTGTTTTCCAACTGAGATAATGATCTGAGCCATTGTTCCACATAAAGTGGAGAAGGTCTACTCTCACCAGCGCTTGAATCACTGAGCTATTTAAGCCTTTCAGAACACTCCTTCAGCACTGAGGCAGTCTCAGTAATGTCTGCACAATGTGGACACTTCACATTCTCCTTTACAGTCTACTCTTCTCTCTGCACTCTCTCTGCAGCCAAACCTGTCCCGAGAAATGCATCTGTGAACAGACAGCGTCAGTGCAGTGCTTCAGAGTGCAGGCCATACCCTCAGGCATCCCGAGAGACACGAGAAAGCTCAACTTAGGACACAACCACATTAAGGAGATAAAGGTAACAGTTTTCTCTCACATTGTGCTACTCATTTCAGCAGTAAATGTTTGTGGCAATGTCTTGAGCAACTTTTCTGTACTTTTATTGTTTTTTGTGCTTCAGTGCAGTCAAATTACGCTTTGTTGATTTTTTCTAAAGGGAACAAACTTAAATATAGTTGTTTTTTTGCACACTCTACTGCAGTTTTTTTTCCCCCCAGTATGTTAAACTTAGCAAATAAACAGCACTTGTGCACTAAAGTGTGCAGCTGTGTGTTCTCTGTGTTAACTTAGCAGTAAACATGGAATTTCACAAGGCTGTACAAACTTTTGCATATGGCTGTATTCATCTCCTTGAGAAACGTTGCTTTGAATTCATTTCATCTGCTCATCTTATTTCAGTCTGAATATATTGATGCAACAACTGTTTTTTAACTGATTGAACAATACATTTAGTGTTTGTCTTTCAGGTCTCTATTTAAGAGATTTTAAGCCTAACTCTACAGCCTGTTTTTGAAGTTAGGCTTATTTTCTGATCTATAATGTATAAAATTAAGTCAGGTCAGTTTGAAATTTGAAATTAACCTTCTGCGTAGCTTTTTAGTCAACGCATCAGTGCTTATTTTTATGATTCCACATCTTAGTTAAGTCTACAAAAAAAACAATTTAAGCTGAGCTTAAACCAGTGATGGTGTTTGGCAGCTTCTCAGCTGAAATTGCTTGGATTTTTGTTGGATTTTTTTCTCTGTTTCTCTTCCAAATCAGTCATTGTCAGACTCACCCATATACTACGACCCTGCCCATGGCACAGTTCCCCCAGCCTGGGGGCTGATACCTCACCAGGATTTAAACTCATGACATCTTGTGTCCTAATGATTATACAAACAAAACAACAGGGTGGTTTTTCAGTACATAAGGAGCCAGCCACATTCATTTTTGTTTTTCATTCAGTCTAGCTTTTGAGAGTAGACTACTTAAAAATGTGAATCTTTAAAGGTGAACATTTGACTAAACTCACATTTAATAAAAAAAGAAAGCTATGCAGAATGTTGTCTCATTTTTTTTACAGTGTGGGGAACTGACTGTGTGGTTTGGTTAATATGGATTAACCCTAGTCTTGCACTAAATTCAATGCCAATAGTAGTTAACCATTGAAATGTCTTCATCATTTAGTGGTTGAGACCCAAAGTCATTCAGAGTGGTTTGATGTGAAATGGTTCATTGCAGAAAAATTTTGAAAAAACTCAGATTTCTTGACAGTGGTGGTGATAGGAACCAGGAGGTCATACTGTTACAACACAAATATAGTCATTTTTTTTACTATCCAAAACCAACAGTGAACCTTCAGCACTCACGTGTCCTCTGAGTTTTATATGTCATACTGATGATGGTGAAATAGTGGTAAATCTGGAGAAATAAGCTTTCTTTGGGGACTATTCTGCCTCACAATGTCCTGCATATACCTCTCCACCATGAATTGATTTTAAGAAGTATGTTTTGCCCTGCGATGGACTGGCGACTTGTCCAGGGTTTATCCTGCCTTTCACCCAATGACTGCTGGGATAGGCTCCAGCACCCCCCCGTGACCCTGAGGGAGAAGCGGCTTGGAGAGTGAATGAAAATGAATGAATGTTTTAAAACCTTATCGAAACTATCATACAACAATGTCTCAGGCACCAGGCATCATAATCATTTCATGTAACAGCTTTATGTGAGGGACCTTTTAGAGGCATTAAACTCTTCAGCCATCTGGTCCTTATCACCACCACTGTGAACAATTCTGACTTGGTAAGTTTCTCTAGAGCAGAGCATTTCACATCAAACTACTCTGAATGATTTTGTCTTAACCAGAAATTTTAAAATGTTGGTAAAATTTCCCTTCAGGGTTTAGGAAATCAGCCCAATGACTTAAATGTTACACTCTCCTAACTACATAACTTGCATGGTAGTTTCCAAGTAGCAGCTAACTACTTTACTGCAATACTGAATAAATAAGTCTAGATTGATAACTGAATAATAATCCTATAGTTCAATGGTTTAAAGGATTAAGTATTGTTCTGTTTGGTTCTAGAGTAGAGATTTGTCCAATTTACCAGGCCTTGAGGAGGTCATCCTATCCTCCTGTGGAGTGGAGCAGTTGGAGGGTAACACCTTTAGGGCCCAGAAAGTTTTAAAGACTCTGGACCTCCAGAAGAACAAACTGAGGAACATCCCCCGCGGCCTGCCGTCCAGCCTGGAGAGCCTCCACCTGGGCCACAACAGGATCCACACACTGCAGGAGTCCACACTGCAGGGCCTGAAGAAGCTCCGCCTGATGAACCTCCAGAATAACCTTATTGCCACATTACGCTCCAGCACCTTCTCAGCACTCACAATGCTGGAGAGTCTCTTTCTGGAGGGTAATAAAATTGAGACAGTGCAAGGTGCCCTCAGATTGCCAAATCTAAATCAGTTTAGCTTAGCAAATAACAAGATCTCGTCACTGCCCTCAACTTTCTTCTCGTCATTACAACATCTTAAAACTTTGGATTTGTCCTCCAACCTCCTGAACAAGGTGCCCCATGACCTCCCACAAGCTCTGCTCCACCTCAACCTGGACAGAAACCACCTAAGAACACTAAAAAGTCGTGATATGGTGCAGCTGCGCGACCTGGCAACGCTAACTGCCTGCCACAACAGACTGGTGTCAGTGGATGGAAGTCTTCGTCTGCCTAGTCTGACTGTGCTGGAGCTGGCAGGCAACTATTTGCGGGTGCTGCCTGGTCGGCTATCAGCCAGACTGGAGAAGCTGGACTGTGGACAGAATCACATCCAGGAAGTGACGCATCAGCAGCTTTCTGGAATGAAGCAATTGCGACATCTTTTTTTGGAGAACAACACCATCCAGCACTTTGAGAGCAATGCTCTGAGAAACTGTCTTCACCTGACCAACCTGGCTTTAGAGCAGAACCTTCTCTCCACCTTTCCAAATGGGTACAGTTTATGCATGTGTATACACTAATGATTTACTATTCTGAATGTTGTATTGTTTGATTAATTTTTCTATTATTATAACTGATTATTTATACTTATTAATGGTGACAGTCCCCTTAACTACATTTTCCTTTTCCATGGAGAATCTATATGTGGAATGCAGTGAGGTACAGGAAGAGTCCCTGTTTGGGAAGACAACCAACAGTACATTTACATTTACGGCATTTGGCTGACGCTCTTATCCAGAGCGACTTACAATTTGATCATTTTTACATAGGTAGGCCAAGGCGGTGTTAGGAGTCTTGCCCAAGGACTATTATTGGTATAGCGTAGGGTGTTTGCCCAGGTGGGGATTGAGCCCCAGTCTACAGTGTACAAAGCAGAGGTGTTAACCACTACACTAACCAACCACAGTATATCAAATGATAAAGAGAATTTAAACTGTTTTAGAAACACTACATTGTATTTCCACTCACTGGCCACTTTATCAGAAACACTTATCTTGTTCGTTCACTCATTGGAGACCTTATTAGAAACACTTATCTTGGTTGTTTACTCAATGGCCACTTTAGCAGAAAGACTTACAGTGTTTGTTCATACACCAGCCAGTTAGTTAGAAACACCATCTTGTACTTCCACTCACTGGCCACATTATTATAAACACCTAACTTATAATTCCTCAGCCTGGCCCCTTTAGTAGAAAGACTTCCTTGTACTTCCACTCATTGGCCACTTTTTTAGAAACACCTACTTTGTACTTCCACTCACTGGACACTTCATGAGCTCCAGCTACCTTATAGGTCCATTACATAGGTGTACAGATAATGACTGAATATTTGTATCACTCCAGACTGCCTGAAACTCTGGTTCGTTTGGACTTGAAGGGGAACCGCATCGTCACCATTGAGGAGCATGAACTGAAGTCTCTGAAGAGGCTGCAGGTGCTGAATCTGCGCAACAACGGACTCTCCTCACTGCCTGTCATGAGCCTGCTCCCCAAACTACAGATGCTGTACGTGGACGGAAACCCCTGGAACTGCAGCTGTGAGCTGCTCAAGGTTAAGAGGGCACTGCTAGCCAGGGATGTAGATATCAGCTCAGACTTCTGCAGTGAGACTGTCCATACATCAGTGGACATTTGGCAAGCGTACGTAATGACGCAGGACAAGTGTGAGGAGACTGAAGAGTCATTACCTGAGAAACAATCTGAGCACACAGACAATGAGGACTACTATGATTATGATCTTTAATATGAAAACAAAATCCTAATGATGTACAATTCACCTGCAGCTTTCACTTCATTGCTGTACATCTACTGCTGATTCACTGAGAAGGTGATGCATTGAAATGACTCGATCAAAATGTGTAAATCATTTCCAAATGTAGTCAAATATATTACATCTGCATAGTTGTTGCAAAAAGTAAACTGAAAGTGGTGCTGATTTAATGTATTCTATTCATGTAGAAATGATGAACACATTTGAACCAAGCAAATTCAACACGTCACTTTTTTTCAGTGTAGACAACATTCACACCTACCACAGTGTTCTGTCTTTCTTTTGGCCTGTAACTGTCTTTTATAGATTTATTCATGTATCAGCCATATGTAATTATGTATCAAAGGTGTGTAATTAAAACTTGGGAAGGTTTTATTGCTCTATTCTAATCTTCAGAGGTGTGACACACAGTATGGACCGTGTTATGGATCCCATCTGCGAGACCACATTACAGCAGCAGAGGGCGCCATTTCAACATCTGTTAATATATTTTAACTCTACATAAAACTATTTTCTGCTCTTATACCACAACAGTAAGTACAATACATTTGTATACTTTGTAATATAAAAACACAATCTATTTGAATATCTACTGTTTTAATGGGAATTACTTACATCTCATGTATTTTAAATGTATTTTATGTGGAACTTTCACAGACATTTAATGGCACTTAATTAGCATAAAAATAAAAATTAAAATTAAATTAGAAAACGTTTTACAAGAAATTCTACATTTTAATGCAACCTAAATTAACACGTTGTCACACCAGATATCAATAAAGAAAGAAACTACATTTGCTTTAAAAAAGGAACATAAAAACAAATTCATTTAGAAATGTTTATATACATAAATATCACACACACACACACACACACACACACACACACACACACACATCTTCTAAGCCGATTCTCCTAACGGGTCTCGGGGGATGCTGGAGCCTATCGGAAGGCTAAATATCAATATAAAAATGTTGTAATATTTACCATATTATTGAAATTTTGATCAGAATCAATAACACTATTTACTCCCTATTCATAAGCCATACATGCGAATAAATCGAATCTCTACTGGAAGCAGTTTAAAGGCGGTCTGTCCACTTTCTGTTTCTCTAGTAATGTCAAAAACAGGACTGCAAAACGCCAGAGGGCGCCCGTGAGCGAGCCCCAAATGAATGGAGTTAAACACGTAAAAATCGTTCAGGACCTTTCTTTAATTTTCGAAAGGTGAAATATGTATTTCACTAAAAAAGCAAAGAAAACTTTCCAATATATTTGCTTTGTTTTTGGCAGCAGGATGCTAGCATTACTGATACTGTGTACCGATTAGTTTTACTGTTACTGAGTGCTGATTGGTTAGCTTTACTGCTACTGAGTGCTGATTGGTTAGCTTTACTGCTTCTGAGTGATCATTGGTTGATATTACAGCTACTAAGTGCTGATTGGTTGGCTTTGCTGCGCTAGTTGGAGGAGCTCATTGGCTGAGCCAGACAGTTTGTGCTCACTGACGTCATGAAGGTACAGGAGGCGTTGTTATAAACTGCTACAACTAGAGTTCAAAAGCACTCAAAAACATAACGGTCGTGTTTAAGTGCGCCGCATTTACCCTTATAAAAATGGCCATTGTTTTGCTGTGGCAGTTCATTGTCACTATGGTTAGAGCAGTTAACCATGATTCTGCCATGAACTCCTGTGATGATGCCTTATTGTAACTATGTTTATACTAGGATTCTGCCAAGTTTTAAGACAGTGGTCTATAGTAACAATAGTTAACAGAATACATTTACTTACATTTAAATTTATGACATTTGGCAGACTCCCTTATCCAGAGCGACTTCCAATGTGATCGTTTTAAACAGATAGGCGAAGGTAGTATTAGAAGTCTTGCCCAAGGACTCTTATTGATATAATGTAGGGTGCTTACCTCTTAGTATTAATAACATACTTATAACATGACTCTACCAAGGTTTTGCCCTGGTGGAATATAGCAAAACCAGGGTTACTTTTTTTAAGTAATAGTTTTCTTTTTGCCAAAAACATGATACCATACTATAGAAAAAAACATGGTAGAGATACCATAGTAATCACACTAGTTTTACTTCTGACTAAAAACATGGATATCATACTATGGAAAAATCATGGAAGATATATTATCATACCATATTTACATTTTGCCAAAAAATAATGACACCATACTATGGTAAAACCATAGTAACCATGTCATAGTTTTCTTTCTGTCAAAAAAAAAACAGTTCATTTTTGTAAGGGGGCCTATTCATTTTGGACTCGCTCGGGAGCGCCCTCTAGTGCTTGACGAACCGGGAAGCCATTACAGAGTGGTAACTCTCCTCTCTAGAAAATCTCTGTTCTTAGCTCGAACAGGAAGCACTCTGCGTGAACCCTCTCGCCTTACTTCAGCATCTTTGTCCGCTGCGTCCAATCAGAGAGCTCCATGTAACACAGCGGGTTCAAAGTGGAAAGGCTGAGGAATGGCAGCCGGCAGCTTGCGGCGTTGGCGCTCAGCGGAGTGGAATTAGGCGGCTTTAATGACCGAGTTGGCTCCTGAAAACCTGAGCATGCGGTGTCGCCTGAACTCCTGACAGACGCGCTTTTTAAAGAGACTTTTATCATGGCGTTGTTATATGAGTTGGTGTGGCGACTCTTGCACTGCCTTCTCCAGCTCCAGCGAGCGGCCGCCGCTTGGTTTCGAGGCCGCGTGTGGAGGCGAGGCGGGCGGCTGTGGAGGAGAGCCGGAGCCGCGCTGCTACTTCCCGAAACTCTGGGCTTCAGCAGCCAGAAGAAGACAGCAAAACCCCGCCGGTATCGCTGGGTAGCTGACGGCAAGGCTTTGGAAAAATTGCCCCTTCATTTGGGCTTGCTGGTGGTGGAAGAGGAGCAGCAGTACACGGATATAGCCAACCTGGTGGTGTGGTGCATGGCAGTGGGGATTTCTTATGTCAGTGTTTATGATCACGAAGGTAAGACTGGAGTTCAGCTGGATATCCGTGTAGCAAACGCATGAACGAGGCCAAAGTCTTACGCTCAGGAAATCACATGCACTAGAGTCACCAGACTTGTTGAGTGTGTGGCTCTTTTCTTCCCTTTTAAATCACCTTTCTTTCTGGTGTCCGGAGACAGTGACCTGTAAAGTTTTAGGGCAGAATTTCAAAGCGGCTGCTCCTCATACGTGTCTGGTTCCATTGACTTGCATTGAAAATAAAGTAGTTTTTTTCCCTTCCCCTGTAAAGCTACCCTTTTTACACGAGGTTGTTTTGTCATCAGTGATTTATACGGTATATCTAATATATGTCTCATATAAACAAAATCGAAATGAAATACAAAAAAACCATGTAATGTGAAGCCTGCATGTGTGAGTAACATATTCCCTTGAATGTTTTCTAGTATATCTTTTTTTAAACATGTCTCACACATAAAGGTGATAGGCTGGCATATGTGTCACATAATTGTCCATATATGACAAAATCTAAGTAGGATACAAGATTAGGCAGAATAGAATATGGTTCTGCATGAGTCAAAGAACCCATTGGTTAGAAATTGCTCAGTTAAGCAGAGGAACAAACTTTGTGCACAAGGAAATGGTAAAATAAGGCTTTATTTTATGACTGTTTGGCAAAACGGTCATAAAATAATATTTTTGCCAGTTAAGCGATAATCTAGACCAGGAGGACCATTTTTTTTGTCTTAGGGGCCAAAAGTGCAGTGTTTGTGGTGGGCTGAGAACCAGAAAGACAAGACAGCATGTTAACAAAGAAGGATTAAAATGAATTTTTAAAAAGTGTTCTACAAGGCTACATTTATGGTTTTTAAAAATATAAAAATACAGTTTTAAAAGTAAAATAATAATTGACTGAGGTTTGTGTTGTATAAAAGTCTTTTGGTGAGGAGGTGGAGTTAGGGTAACTTTCCACTGTTCTGATTGGCTGTCCTGTATTTTGCCATCCTGGCTGAAACACTCCTGATGACTTCAGTGTGAATGAGTGGTGCTAAACTGCTGTAGGCTGATTTACACTGACCAGCCACTTCATTGAAACCACCTCCTTGTTTCTACACTCATTTTCCAGTTTATCAACTTCATGGACCATATAGGATCACTTTAGTTCTATGATTGCAGACTGTAGTTCAACCATTTCTTTGCCTTACTTTGCTACCCTGTTCTTCAGTGGTCCGTACCTCCACAGGCCCACCGCAGAGCAGCTATTATTTGGGTGGTGGATTGTTCTCACCACTGCAGTGACATTGACGTGGTGGTGCCATGTTAGTGTGCTGGTATGAGTGGATCAGACACAGTGCTTTTAAACTGCAGCAGCACTGCTGTGTCCACTCACTGTCCACTCTATTGGACATTCCTACCTTGTTGGTCCTTGTAGAAGTACAGACAAAAATGTTTGCTCATCTGTTGCTGCACAATTTGTGTTTAGTCATCCTTTATTCCTTCATCAGTGGTTATAGGACACTTTTGGCTGGATAATTTTGGTTAGTGGACGATTCTCTGTCTAGCAGTGACACAACGGTGTTTGAAAAACCTTTTCTAAAACGTTTTCTATCATATGGGCCATTTAAGACTGAAAAATATGTTCATTTTTTCTGGACTTTGCACATGAATGACTGACTGTAGTTGTAGAAGGCTATCTACTCTTTACCTCTATTGTAATTTCCTGTCTTCTTCAGTAACTCCAGGTTGGCACTATGGCCTATTTAAATCCTTCCCAACTCCACTCCAGGGATCTTTCACAATGAGGAGTAAGAGGGAATGTATGGGCTGAATTGCAGACTGGTTTACCTTTAACCCTGATTTAAGCAACTCTCAAAGCTCAGAGCTGATGCCATAGTCAGCAACGTGTCGTCTAGCGTACAGAAGTGTGATGTACGAGTCAGAGGGAGGTGTTATCCTGATGAGCAGGATTCATTTGGACTTGTTCATGTGTGACTCATGAGAGGTTAAATTTAGGTGTTGCAGCTTCCTCACGGAGTTCTGGATGAAAGCAGTCACAGTGTCTAAATTTGTTCTAAGTGTGAGATCCTGCAGATGTTGGCGGCGTCTTGGTTCTCAGTTACGTCACAGATGGTAAAACTGACAGCCTCCTAACCAAGATGCACTGTATGCCCAAAAGTTTGTACAGCCACAAGAACATTAGTGATGTCAGCTACTGATGTTGGATGATTTATTCTGGATTGCAAACTCCATTCCAGCAAATCCCAAAGATATTGGATGGGGTTCATCACTCCAGAGAACAGTCCCACAGCTTCCCTGTCCAATTTTCTTGCATTCGGAAGCTTCTCCACAATACATTTAGCAAACCTAAATGCCTTTGCTGACTAATATATGGAAAATCTTTAACATAAATTATAGTTGACTTAGTTGTATACATCATAAATTCATGCCAGCCATCCACATCACCTCATCTCAGAGTGCTGCTGCCACCGTGTGTGTTCCCAAGTAGAGGAGTCTGGCACGTGGGACCTTTTAGGCCGGGTACCTCCATTGTGCCGCATTCGCACAGGCTCCAAAAGCTCCTCAATTTTCTGCTCTGTTTTCTGTAGCTCAGCTATGAATGAGCTCTGTTCATTCGTGTCAACTTAACTGATGCTTGTCTTTATAAAAAATGATCTAGCGTAATAAAATAACTCATTAAAATAAACAAAAATGGCAAATTAAGACTGTGACTGTACAGAAATACCAACCTGTAAGCCTTAGAGATTTACAAGCTGTGCATGCACAGTTAAAGCAAGGCATGCTCTTTAAAGTAGCTGAATTCACTAAATAGAAGGGCGATGAAAGGTGATGACTGCTTGTGCTTCCTTCTACACAAGAAATCATCACCAGTCTTTTGATTATTTGTGCAAATGAATTGAAAGTAAAGTGCTGTTTAGAAGCTTTACAGCGCTAATCTCCACGGTTTGTTTTGCAGGTGTCTTCAGAAGGAATAACTCTAGATTGATGGAGGAGATTTTAAAGCAGCAGCAGGAGCTCTTGGGCTCTGAGAGCTGCAAGTACTCACTGGAGTTCCTAAACAATGGCACAGATCAGCATGGTAAGAGTCAACTCCCATGACTACAATAAAGGGTGTGTACGCAAACGGGTTACGCTAGAAAATGCTGACTTGAATGACCTGTTATGATACTTATTACCTTTTATAAATCATCGTGCTACATCACTTCCTGAGTGCCCCTGCACTGCTGGTTTTGGTGGTTTTCCTATTTGCCTGAAATTACCTATTAGCCCCTTACCAAGTCATTCCTGCTTTGAACTGGGTGTGTTAGAGCAGGAAAACACCAAAATGTGTAGGACTTGGGTATGGCTGGATGGTAAGATTATATCCAAATGTAATTTCCTATATACTTCAGTATCAGTAATTAGTCACTACCATCTGCATTTTCTAATATTCAGTTTTAAGCCTATATGAGAGTTTGTGATGTTTACAAGAAGTAAAAAAGCAATACAAATTAAAATCCATTTGCACTTACACAAAGCTTTTACATTGAACTCAACATACAGCACCTTTATTATCCATCATCTTAAATCTTGTCAAAGCGTCAAAAACGGCACTTGGCTATCATTTTGGTAGTAATGAAAATGAGAGAGTGAAAAAAATGCTGTTTGTTCCCTTTCTTTTCCGCAAAAAGCTGGTAGCTTCTTTTCCCGCCGACTTCTTATTCAAATTTTTGTTCCACCTTAAATAGTGCAGCAGTTACATTCTGGCACCATAACATAACTGCCTCACTGTTTAAGGTGGAAAGGGTCAGCAGAGCCAACTTCAGCCTGGTTCATTTCCCTGCACCGTTCTTCAGATGCCTTCCAACAATTTGAGCAGCAATTTGGAATCATTGTTCATGTTGAGAATCAAGTGGAAATGCACTCAACAACTGCTACATTACAGGTTTGATACCATTTGAAAACACAGAATACAACAAAACAACAGAAAAAGTCCTTGCTAGCACAGTAACACAGTTTGTAGCCTCCGTTTGTAATGATAAATATCACAAACAGCCAAAATGCAATGTAATCAAAGAAGTATTGAAATTCATTGGGGGCTGAATTACCAGCTGTTCTCTGTTGTCAAGGAATTTGGAGTTTGTAGCACATACTGCACCCTACATACTGTAATAGTTTTACATAGTATCTGTAAGCTAGTTTGTCGGCTTTTTTCAGTTTTTGACCCAGTGTATCCCGATTTTCAGTTTTGCCCAAGAACGATCATTTTATGCATTACTGTTAGGAATAAAATAGAAACGAGTTAAAGTTCCTGCCACGGCTATATTCATGTGCCAGGCTAGGCTTTTTGTGATTAATTACTAAATGGTTCAGTAAAGTTGTGCAGAAATGTAGCTTTATCTAGATGCAGAGAAGAGGGTTATGGGTAAGGTTTTCTTTCAGAGGCTTGTTAATGTAACGACCACTGTTCGGTCATCAACCAGTCGGACACAAGGGCTCGCTTTCCACTCTGTTTATTCTGAAACGGATTTTACAGTGTATTAATCCTCTCTTGCCTTGGACGCTTGCGAGGTCTGCAGCCGTCCATCTCAGAGCTCTCACTCGTCTGCTGAGCTCATAGTATTTCTTCCCAAAAGAGCACTCCTCACATTACAATAGCATACATGTGATCGTATAGTTTGTTCATATCATACAAAATCCCGAAATGACAGAGAAAAGCATTTTCTTTTTCCTCTTATGGCAAAACAAAGTGAACTTACTGCAGAACAAATACAAAACTAACGCTGCTTGGCGAGCATCAACGTAATGCACGGCACATTTCAGGAGGGAACAGACTGGGGAGCACATACCTGAAACGGATTTTACAGTGTATTAATCCTCTCTTGCCTTAGACGGCTGCAGACCTCGCAAGCTGAACATATGAATATAAAGTAAGAAGGAATTAGAAGTTTTTATAATGGAACTTTGCTTCTGAGGGTGAATTTTAGCTGGCCATATAGCTAGCTACCGAGGCTCAGCTAGCTGGAGCACATGTCCGAGCAATAATTCAACAAAATAGCATTTCTAATCAAAACTACACTCTAAGATTACCACATGTTCATATAATGTGTTAGAACAATGTTTCAAAGTTTTTTCCTCTGTATGAACTGAATTAAACTCAATATTAATGAGGAACCACAGCAGTTACACACCGTCCATCTCAGAGCTCTCACTCGTCTGATGGAGGTACGACAGCAACAGAGGGACATAGTCTGCAGTGATGTCACAGCAAGAAAAGAATAGCTCCCTAAAAATATTTGTAAGGTTTTTTTCCTTTTTATATGAAAATATAAATAACTTTTTACAATTGTTCTTAACCCTTTTTACGAAGATGGAGTCATTTTGGTGAAACTCAATATTTTATCAACTGTTTAATTTCAGCTCCGTTACACCAAGGCCCCAACTCCAAAATCTAAAACTACACAAATATAGTGGAGCACTTTGAGTGAGAGTGAGAGAACACACACACACACACACACACACACACACACACACACACACACACACACACACACACACACACACACACACACACACACTTTCCTCTTTTGCTCTACATGCTGATTCGGAAGCTTCCTCTAGTATACGTACTGCATGCAAGTATGTTGGCAGTCACTTATGTGGACACCTGCACAGGATGTCTGCACGTGTTGCCAGATTTACAGACACAGAAGTGTCATTCAGCCTTTACATGAAAGGAGAACGACAGATAGTTGTCCTGTCCTTAATTGGCTGGTTTTATGTCCAAAGTGTTACATTTTCAAGAAGAATGAATCGATGGAAATGCTCCAAAAAGACATTGACATGCACTGAAATTTAAAGACCTGTTTTCCATCACCTGTAGTTACTTTTTCTCTACAAGTTCCAAGATTTTAAAAGTTCCACAAGTGTTTTTTTTTTCTTCAGGCATCCATCTGTTGTGATTCTAGTTTTTTTTTTTTTTTTTTTTTTTTTAAATGAAAATAAGAATTTTAACTTGCTATGTGTAGATTTATCTTTAGTATAGATGTTTTGTTTTTTTTTATTTTGTGTTATTTAAGAACAGTTTGACTGAATTGCCAATGTGAAAGCTCTGAGCAGTGGAGCTAGGGCTAGTTATTGAGACTGCAACCGTATTACCTGAAGAATCATTAAAAAGTCAAAAATTGTCATACAAAACCAAATTACAGTGCCTGAGTAGTCAGTCTCAGCGTCTGAGCCAGTGGGTTTACTTGTTTCAAAATCTTGACTGCTGTCTAAGTTACACTCTGTATGCATGTTATTAACATGAGCGCTTCTTGATTGTACTTGGTCTAATGGACTGATGACTGGCTATTTCCAGCACCTTAGACTTATTTTTGGTTTAAGCCACACACACTTTCGGGTTGTAATTTGAAAGAAGGAATGGGGGGGGGTATAATTTGGGCACCAGTATGAATGAAGGTATTGGTATATTGATACCTTGGTCAAAATATTCCCCGGTTCTGTCCTTGTTTGTAGCGTTGACGTGTCCAACAGTGGTGAAGGTGTTGTCTCCAGACGATGGAAAGCTCAGTATTGTTCGGGCAGCACAGCAGCTGTGTAAAGCTGTGGAGCAGAAACAGAGGACATCCAAAGACATCAATGTCACTGTGCTGGACTCTTTACTCCGAGGTGAGTGACCACTAACTTACTGACCATCTCTGCTGTCGTGTATCTTTCAGCAGAGACAAAATATCACTGTGAAAATTGAGCTTACTAGATTTTTTATTTTTATTTATTTATTTTAACTAGATATTTATCTCTGTTTAACCCCATAAACTATATTCTAATAAAGTAATTAGATTGCTCTCATAAGTTGAATTAGGTTCGTTAGTTCTGTTTAGGAATCAGGAGAAAGTGGTCCGATTTTACTACGATTAAATTATTTTACGCATTCAAAATGTTAAAATGCACTTTACAGTTTCCTTCAAATATAGCATAGTGGATTTAATTATTGCATTAATTGACAGCGTTAGTATTGTAATAAAGTAGTACACTATTTGTTTTCATCAGTATTAAAATATGGACATTTCAAAAGACATCCAGCCTTACTCATAACTATGGAGCTTACATATTAGTATGAATAGTTACTGAATAACATGTTACTTTCAGTCTTTAAGATGGATGATGATCTCTGGTGGCTTAGATACACTTGACAATCATATTGGTATTAATGCATATTTGCTTAAAAACAAATACTGCCATCAGAGGGACATTTAGATTTGACTGCCATTCTAGGGAGATATTTGATGAGGCCTTTATTTTTTCACTCTTGATGAGCAGAATGTTTGACACTGGGCTGCTATAAATTAACATTATATTTCTCCAAAGTGCTAATCCAGAAAGATCTAGTCCCAATTTCTACATTTCATGAGTGTTTTTGTAAACATGAATTACAATTATATGTACATATAAGTATTATGTGTCAATGGATATAATGGATGCCTCATTGCCTGGAGCCTTTTAGTTTGAGCACTTCTTAATCTGTCTCATCTTAAGGCCAGTGGGTAATGTTCAGTGAGGAGAGAGGTTTGTCATGGGACCCAGTTCAGAGAAGAGTGAGCCATTTGTGCAAATGTTTAGTTTTAAAGGTCAAAAACCTACACTAACATTATAATTGGGGTGGGGGCTGATGTTTGAAAAATGTAGAATATGTGGCCTTTAAATACTCGGGGAATTATGATATATTTGAGGCTAAAATGAAAGGCTTTCTTTTTGGAAATCAAAAGTCTGAAAACTAACTGAAACTAACCTGAAATTGAAAATCAAAATAAGAAACTAATAAAAGCAACTGAAACTTTCTAAACTGTGATAACTTGGCCTATAGACTGTCAGTAAGAGTAGAGATGTACCAAAAGCTTTTTTATTATTGCTCTGAATCTTCTTAGGGTTTGAAACTGAAGTTAGTTGTCTTTTTATGAGCACATGTGGACTTTCTTAAGAGGATTTTTCTTCATCTTCCTAAACAGGACTGTGACTGTAATTTTGTCAGTCTCTGTATATTGTCTCTTTGCAGCTGTTCTTTGCTCACTCCTCTCTGGCCATGCAGCTGTCCAGTGTCGAAGACACTCTGTAATCATCTTAGAGACCAAAAAGCTTATGAAGCCGACTGTTAAGCCCCTCAGCCTACTGCTCACACAAGACATTTATTTCTTTCTTTAGAGTCGAACATCCCAGACCCAGACCTGGTGCTGAAGTTTGGTCCAGTGGATAGTACACTGGGTTTTTTGCCTTGGCACATCAGACTAACAGAGTTCATGTGAGTATCAAGAGTGGGTGTTTGAATATTCAATATTGCAATACTGTGCACAAATATAAAGTAACATTAAGATAAAAACAAGTAAGCGTTAACTCAGATTTTGTGTTGGAACTACTGAGGCAGGCCCAAGATCAGTTACCATTCCAGTACCTGGTTGAGCTCATCAGTCCTTCCTTAAGTTGATCCAGGTATGCTGGCAGTGAATTTGACAAAATCCATACAATGGCTGGAACTGCACTGAGGAAAATAGAAACCAAACCTGTGTTCTTCTAACCAGGACCCTGTTATTATCTGTGTTGAACTTGGCGTTTCTCATTAAGTTTCAGCATATTAGGAATTAAAAACACAGCTGCAGTTACCTTGTTTTCCAATGATGCTTAACTTTCTCTGTTGAGTAAAGTTTAGATATTCAGCAAAATGTGCACAGGTACTTCAGTATTCAGTTAAAGGTGTCAGTTTGTTAATGTTAGAATCACTGATGTTGGGTACAGTCAGAATACATTTCTCTGACATACCAAAATGTTGGTGTGTGTGTATATAAAAAATACATTTTTAAAAAATTTTATAATTTAAAAAAAAATACAGTATGCCATACAGTGTCAGCAGTTATATGAATATATGAGGCAGATGTGATTGTGTAGGCATGTCATTTTCATAATGTTAATATGCTTCTATTACTTTCTTACATGAGCCTCGTCATTCCAGGGCAAAAATAACAAAAGCAAATTTTGGTCACCTAACATATATCTTGGTTGATTGGCCATATCTGGCATATAAGGGAAATTGTGAAAATTTGAGTTTTTGTTCATGGAGGGGAAAAAAAATGTGTACTTACATACATGTACAGACTGATAAAGTGCTCAGGCTGGTATTGAGCATTGTCATGTCTTTTCCTGGCTGTCCACTAGATGGTGGTAAATGCCCTCTTTTCATGATTCATTCAGTTGTGTGGATTCCCAGTTTTCACTGCTGCTTCCTCTGACAGTTTCACGACCCATTCATCAGCTTGTGCCTTATGGTTAAATTGTCTGATTGTGTGTGTGTGTGTGTGTGTGTGTGTGTGTGTGTGTGTGTGTGTGTGTGTGTGTGTGTGTGTGTATCTACTGCAGCTCTTTGCCTTCCCACAAAGATGTCTCATATGAGGACTTACTTAGTGCCCTGCGGTGCTATGCAACCTGTGAGCAGAGACTGGGGAAGTGAAGGAACCTCCACAGCAGAGAGCACAACCAAAAGAACAGAACCGAAGGAACACCGGACATAAGGAGAGAGAAAAGGACCAGTGCGTGATCCTTTTCTCTTTATGTTTACAGCACAAGCAGCAGAGCAGCAGCTTCCAGGCAGTACATCTTCCCACACAACACAAACACACACGTGTGATGGAGCAGGAAACTGCAGACCTGCGACATCTGCTGGTTGCGTTCAGAATGTTTTGAAACACCAATCATTTTAATATAAGGAAATTTCTGATTAAAAATTGCTTAAGGCTGCCGCAGCATTTTGCAAACATACAAACACAGTAGCTGAACATTTGGCTTTATGTGTGAAGAGTAAAATACGGTTGAGCTACAAAACCAGTGGCTCAGTGAGTGCTGCTCTGAGGGGTGTATCTAATGGACATCCCTTTGTGGTCCATTTTGGGAAATGCTTGTGAGCTGTATTTTATGTCATGATCATTTAATTGTTTGGAACCCTGACAAAGTGTCTCACAACCTATAAGCTCTGTTGGTCATGTAATGTGGGGCACATTCAGTTCCTTGTTTTGAATGCAAACAGCAGGGGTCAACCTGACCACTTTCCCTTCTCATAGTTGTGAGTGTAGGAGAGAAAGCTCTGATTAGTGAGCAGGAGTTGGCAATAGAAGGGTTAGCAAGAGTTAATGAGCAAGTGTTAGGGATGTGACTATATGGGAATTGTCAGCCAGTGCTGATGTGCCGACCCTTTTTAAAATGTAAAACTTGGGACTGGATCTACCTGGAATACCATTATAAATAAATAAAAAAAATTTTCTGTAGACTACAAATGTTGTTAATAATAATACCTAATTGCGGATGTTTTATCATAGTAGCCCAGTATGGCCTAAACATGTTCTCACAGAGTACAATATCAAATCGGTTTGAAATATCAAATAAATCCAAACATCTGCAAATATTTTTTTTTTTTTTTTTAAACAATTATCTGCCAATACTGATAATTATCATGCATCCCTGCCTAGCATGTGCAAAGTAGCGTGCGCAAGTGTGGTTTAGTGTGTGCGGGTTTGTGTGTACGTGAATCAACGTCCATTAGTTAACATACGTGAGCACCTTCTCTGCTGCTGGATGCATCATATACCCTGCCAAGGTTACTGAGCATAGCGCTACATTCACTGACCTTATGGAGCTCCGGCATTGCGCCATACAGTCCAGCCTCGGAGCAGCTCCTGTAGCCCCTGGGCTGTGGTCAGTGCGTTTAGTGATATGGTGTAAATTTGCTGTCCTCTGCTGTAGGCCTGAAGCAGTCAGGCTGCTGGAGCACTGCAGTCTGGGACACACTGACTAATTCAGCCATGTGCACTGAACGTTACGATGGACATGCAGCTACCCAGCTCATCTGGAACTTCTCTCCAGTGTCTCGAGGACTCATTAAGGACCTTCTTAATGAATCTGCTTCATTTCCAGTAATCGTGCTTCAAGTCCATCAGCCTCTTTTCAAAGGTACGAGTGTGTGGATGAATGCTCTGCATGTGAACTGTTTCAGAGTGAGGTTTAATGAGCTGTAAATGGCTGCGCGTCATTTGTGTTCAATCTACTAATGATTGTACAAATAAACTTGACAGTGATCTACAGTCAGATTCTCTGGATTTTCACGTAAATTCTGTATGTTCATGGTCATTTTTGTTTTTTTAATACTGAACCTTTTTTTTTTTAAACTGCAATTACTTCCTCAGTATTTATTGATCGGTCCAATAGTACAATGATTTTTTTTTTTTTTTTTTTGATTTTTTTTTTTTTTTTTTTTTTTTTATTATTCTGATGATTTTTCTCTGAGGACATGTCTTATATGGATATCAGTATGCAGCAGGTTTGTAGTGGAAGACCACTACAGGCTGTACACCATACTGCTAACCACAGAACAGAGGCCTGCTCTAATGTTGCTAGTCTTAACGAGCACTCTGTCACTCATGTCGCTGCATAGGAGGGTTGGTATAATATTGTCCAGTGTGAATGCCCAATAAATGTTACTGAAACCCAAAATAAAAGTTGAGTCTCCCCTGATATCGAACTTCTGTGTTGATAATTGACACCATTGATTGTAGACAATACAAATAACAATGTTTATTTTTCTTAATTTCTTTGAAGTGGAATAATGGTATAACAATACCAATTATATACATGACAGCGAAAACAGGCATGGCAATTATTTCTGTCATATTCTGTGAATATTTTGCAATTTTTTTAAAGCAGAAACTTCTTCCATGTCGTTCACAAATGTAGGTGGAAGTAATATTAGGAGTCATGCCCAAGGACTCTTATCAGCATAGCAGTGGCGTTCCTGCCTGTATGAGGAGTCAATCCCTCTGTTTGGCTTCATCATAATTGAGTTAAAAAGAAGGGAAATGGCCCGTGGTGGTGACACACATGGGTCAGTGTGTCTGATCTAAAAATGCAGCACTAAATTATTAGCGCCACATTACTTTATCTGCAAAAATTACATCGGCCACAAAGATGAGGTACGTACTTAGTTGTGTTCTATTAGGTGGGTTTTGATAGTTGCATTCACAATTCCTCAGCTGTTTATCAAATCTTGACAATGCAGACCCTAAATATGGAGAAGGTAAAAACCTACTTTAATTTCTGGGCCATTGCTTTTGGTCCATTTATCATTAAATTTATGTTCAATATAAAGGACAGTAGGTACAGTATTTTCAAATTGTCAAACTGAAAAATATCAAAGGACATGCACATTTTTGGTCAGACAGCAGCGATTTATAAACTGAACAAAAGTGACTGGACATGTATTAAATTGAATTCATTTTAAAAAAACTAAATTTCTTGACACATCTGGATTTTGGTTTACATCAGACTGTGCTCTTCTACATTTTTCAGTATTTTTTAACTTGTCCTCCATGTGCTTTGTGTTTTTGGGTGCTCTGCGCTCAGTGTGTCAGGAGTCTGATGAAAGTGGGACCTGTGTTTGCAATATTATTGTCTCTCATACCTGATGCTGAGTGTGCGTTGCTGTTGAAATTTGAAATGCCTCAGACTGATGTGTTCAATGTGTCTAAAAAGCACAAAATGTCATGAATACAATACTGAATATGATGCTTTAGTAGAGATGCTGTAATGAGCTAATTCATTCATGGTTGTGTTTCCTATTTCGTCGAATATGTGCAGTTTGTTGTGCTCTAAAATGTTCTTATAACGTAACACTAAGTCGCAGTCATGTTTGTAGTAATGATGATTTCCTTTATACTTTAGAGTATATTTACTTCATGCTGTTTCTGTTTGTTCAGAGTCACACGAAAGCAATGTGAGGTTATTAGAGCAGTTTGTGAGGAACAGGACTTCTTTATTGCCTTAAGCTTCTTAGAAAATGTATCAGCTCTGTGTCTCTGTTGGCAGAAAATGGCACTTTTTATTTTTCTGTCAGCCTTTTCATGTTAGCTGTGCTGAGCATGAATACAGATGACAGAAGCCCAAATGAGTCTCGCTCTCTCTCTCTCTCGCTCTCTCTCTCTCGCGCTCTCTCTCGCGCTCTCTCTCGCGCTCTCTCTCGCGCTCTCTCTCGCGCTCTCTCTCGCGCTCTCTCTCGCGCTCTCTCTCTCGCGCTCTCTCTCGCGCTCTCTCTCTCGCGCTCTTTCTCTCGCGCTCTCTCTCTTTCTGTTCCTGCTCTCTTTCGGGTCTTTTGTATTCTTTCTCGCTCCATTTTCTTTCTCTTTTTCTCCATTCTCTCCCTCTTTCTGTTCTCTCATGTTCCTCCCTCTGTAACCCCATTTCCTTTACTTCCCTGTCACCCCGTTCTCTTTCTTGCCATTTTCTTCCTATTTTCTACTCTCATGTTCTGTCATCCTCTCTCCCCTTTCTGTTCTTTGCTCTTTCTCTCAATTTCTCCTGTTATATTTTTGTTCTCTTGTTCTTCTCTTTCTCCCTCTGTACCATTCTGTCACGCTCTCCATTTACTCGCTCTCTCGGTCTCTCTCTCGGTCTCTCTCTCGGTCTCTCTCTCGGTGTCTCTCTCTCTCTCTCTCTCTCTGTCTCTCTCTGTCTCTCTCTCTCTCTCTGTCTCTCTCTGTCTCTCTCTCTCTCTCTCTCTCTCTCTCTCTCTCTCTCTCTCTCTCTCTCTCTGTCTCTCTCTGGTCTCTCTCTGGTCTCTCTCTCTCTCTCTGTCTCTCTCTGTCTCTCTCTCTCTCTCTCTCTGTCTCTCTCTGTCTCTCTCTCTCTCTCTCTCTGTCTCTCTCTCTCTCTCTCTCTCTCTCTCTCTCTCTCTCTCTCTCTCTCTCTCTCTCTCTCTCTCTCTCTGTGTGTGTCTCTCTCTCTCTCTCTGTGTGTGTCTCTCTCTCTCTCTCTCTCTGTGTGTGTCTCTCTCTCTCTCTCTCTCTGTGTGTGTCTCTCTCTCTCTCTCTCTGTGTGTGTCTCTCTCTCTCTCTCTCTGTGTGTCTCTCTCTCTCTCTGTGTGTCTCTCTCTCTCTCTCTCTCTGTGTGTCTCTCTCTCTCTCTCTCTGTGTGTCTCTCTCTGTGTGTCTCTCTCTCTGTGTCTCTCTCTCTCTCTCTCTCTCTGTGTCTCTCTCTCTGTGTGTCTCTCTCTGTGTGTCTCTCTCTCTCTCTGTGTGTCTCTCTCTCTCTGTCTCTCTCTCTGTGCGCGCCTGTCTGCCTGCGTGAACTCAATGGTCAGGATTACTCCTGACAATTTTCAGAGTTGGCGGCTTATTCGTCACTATTTAAAACAAAACATTTTATCATAAAATCAGGAGAAATTGGCAGTGACTTAATGAAGGATTGTAATATTAGGCTATAAAAACCTCATCTCACACCCAAGTAACGTCAACTGCTATGTAATTGCAACATGACCTTTTTATTCTTAGAAAAGTATTAAAATGGCCAACAACATTTAAGTGAATGCTGAATGTTGACACATGGGTGCAATGGTGGCGCAGTGGGTAGGCCTCCCAGCAGGAAAGGCCTGGGTTTCCTCCAGGTGCTCCCAGATTCAAAAGCCATGCAGTCAGGCCAACTGGAGATAATAAAATTGTCTGTGAGTGAGTGAATGTATGTCTGCATATCTGGTCTGCCATCTACCTGCCAGTTGGATGAGCTGAATGAGTGTAAGTTGGAGTGTAAAGTCCATCCTAAACCTTTCATTGAGAGTAGTTTCACCCAGGGGGGATACTAGTAGAGGGCTATTGCCCGTTTTCCATAATAAACAAAATATTACCTTTTGATGTATGCATCATATTTTAATAATAGTGGAGATGTGCGCTATTCTCCCTTTAAACAAACAGAACTAGCCAATTATACATTTATTGATTCCTAAAGGTTATAAACAGCTGTAACTCTATACAAATTCAGTATAACACATGAACCTTGGAGCACAAAGTCAGCAGTGGAATATGCACTTCGTCAGTGTGGATGGGTGGAGCTCAACTGCTGTAGTGAATAAGAGGATATACAGTTCTAGACAGGAGTTTGGGCAAATGGGCCCCTGCTCAAATGTTTTGTTGATTTTTCTAAGTGAAAATAGTTGAACACATCCTCTACAGAGCAGGCACCTCTGCAGATTTTAATACACACTTTCAGTGTTTATTGGATAAATTTAACATAATGGAATTAAAATGTAAATAAAAATACAAATAAAAAAAAGTAGCCTGGGCAAATGTTATGGCACATTTATATTTTATGTTATAACTAATATGTTAAACTAATATCAACAGGAAAATGGCATACTTTAACAGTGTATGTTACATAAAGTTTCCCATCTTTTCCTTTAATTCTAGTGGGAAAAGAGAAGAAAAACAGTCATAAAAAAGAACATGTATAGTGTGTGTGTGTGTGTGTGTGTGTGAATTGTTTTTGGTATATAAACCCACAAAGACCTAAGAAACGTGCCCCAGGGCACAAAATGAATAAATAAAAAACAAAAACGAAATACAATAAAAATGCAGGATATGGTCCCTTTAAAGCCTCTGTTGGTCAGCAGTTTGGAATTCAGTGCATGGCTGAACTGAATGATAATGAGACCATATTTTCATCCAGTCTTTGGGCTCATATCAATGGCTTTCAGACCTAAAGTGCAAAGGCAGCTTAAGAGAAAGTGTAAAAAGAAAGAAAGGGAAAAAACATGCTTGGTCAAGTTAAGTGGGAAAACTCCAACCATTTATCATGTTGTGCTCAAGCAGCTGCAGTAAATAGCCAGCAATGGGACGTGCTCATGTACAGAAAACTGCAGATTAACAGAGCGCAGACGAGTACCCGGCCTGCAGCTAACAGACTGTGTAATACATCACACCAACACCTGGAGCAGTAATAGATCAGCTGACTGAAAGAGCTAATTAACCTACAGTGTTAATGCTCTGTATGTAATTTCCATTCTCGTACAAGGCAGAGTATACAAAGATTTATATTACAATAATAACAACAACGATAATAATAATACATGTATATCATGACTGCAAAAATCTTATTCTGTTTTATTTTTATCTTTTTTGGAAAATGGTGACCCATTTACATCAAGTATTCCTTTTTTATTGCATCATCATCAAGTATCATGTTGAGGTTTACAAGACAGTAGTGTGTCCTGCTATGATGTTTGGTTTGGAGACTGTGGCTCTGTCTAAAAGACAGGAGGCTGAGCTGGAGGTGGCGGAGATGAAGATGCTGAGATTTTCGTTGGGAGTGACAAGGCTGGACAAGATTAGAAATGAGCAGATCAGAGGGACAGTGAAGGTGGAGCAGTTTGGAGATAAAGCCAGAGAGGCCAGGTTGAGATGGTTTGGACATGTGTTGAGGAGGAATAGTGGATATATTGGTCAAAGAATGTTGGAGATGGAGCTGCCGGGTAGAAGGAGAAGAGGTAGACCTCAGAGAAGGTTTATGGATGTAGTGAAGGTGGACATGGAGATGGTTGGTGTAAAAGTAGAGGAGGCAGATGATCCGCTGTGGCGACCCCTAAAGGGAGGAGCCGAAAGAAGATCATCAAGTATCATGTTGTGAGTATGTACATACAGTTGTATCCAAAAAGTTTTGGTCAAGTTATGTTTTATTAATTTTACATTGTTTCTTGATGTTTTGACTGTAAATACATTGACATACTCTCTACAGGAAACACACGTCTGCATGTTTTAATGCCCAATTACTGTTTATTTGCAGAATTTAACATATTGGAAAAACTATGCACGGCACATTTTATATTTCACGTTTTCATTTTTTTTCAGTGTGTTAAACTCAGCAACAAGCAGAACTTTGCACTACAATATGCAGAAATATGACATTATTAAGTCAACTAAACCCTAAATCAACAATCGACAAAGAGAAAAAGAGACTTGTATCAACGATATAAACCCTGATAGATCAGCAAAGTCCATCCCCATCAGATAAACAGTACTTAAAGCTTTCATCTTTGAGGGATAAGTAGATACATAGGAACATTTGCAAACCAAGAAAGCTTGTATTGTTCAGCTTTGTATTTTTGTAAAAAACTAAACTGCAACTAAGACTAAACTTCTCCCCCAAAAATAGAAGCTGTAATAAAGTCAAATTATTACTACAATTTGCCTCATAAAACTATTACTATTATTTTATAATAATTATTGGGAAAAGTGTCAGTACATTTAATGTTACATTTAATAAAATAACATTAAATAACTTATACTTCATAGAAATTTTAGCTGGACATTAAATAAATGAATCATGGTCTTAGTCTCAGTTAATACACGTATTATTAAAATATTCAGCTAATACATTTCTGAGTTGTTTGGCTACAACCTGAATTATTATTGAATTGAATTAGGGAACAGGCAGTCCAGCCAAGATCCCATTAGCAGAGACATAAATAAATGCAAGGACTTGCTTTTCTAATCCCCACCGTTTGCTCTGTTTTATTGATTTGAATGCAGATCTATTTATAGTGCAGGCACTATAGCCTTTTTTTCTAACAGGGTGTTTGTCTTGGTAGAATAAGCCAACGGAGCAGCTATGCTCCAGTAACAGAACCCTCTCAGCTCTGAAGATGTTTTCTCCCTGGTGTATGGTTGCACCGCACAAGGCTTGAAATTCTAAATGGGTTTTGGCGATTGATAGCCTTTCGGTCAGGCGCACAATTATCAGACACTGACCGATGGAGTCCGCTAGCCTTATTGCTTTAATAATGCTGTTTCATTCCCCACACCCAAGGTTGCATCTACAGTACAGAGACTAGATGAGAACACAATAGAACATGGATTTGAACATGCTCTGCTTCTGAGCAGCTGCAGGAAATTGCAGTGAGATTTATGCTGTGAGGTGAGCTTGGTGTAGTGGGATGTAGAGGCTGCCTCAAGACAAAGAGATCAATACAGAGAAATGTTTAGGGCATTAAACATGATCAGCACACGGTAGGTGTAATGACTATACCATGTTTGTACCTCGGGGATATATACAGGTACCAGCTGCCTCAGCTGTCGCTCTGGTCCAGGCACGGAGCTCAGTATTAGTCAAAATGGGTTTCCATGACAACAGAGAGGCGATGGGTGGCCAGGGTCTGTGTGGAAACAACCTTTGTAACCTACACATGACCCTCAATTAAAGCTCCAGTCAGGAAACTGCTGCAACATAGAGGCCAGCTTTTGGTACCTAAACAACAATGGCTTTTGAATATTAACACCCACCTAGTAAACGTACACAAATGTTCATAGTGTTCTCTTTCAGTCAACTCACAGCCAACGCTGGGGCTGCTTTCAGCTGCTCCTGCTTGGGGCGTCTGGGTATAAATCAAAATACAGCATAATGCTGAATATGGAGAGTGATAGTTAAGCAAAAAAAATCGTCCTCTTTCCCCAAATGTGGTTGACCAGCCAGGACGTTTGGTGTCTGCATTTTGCTTGTTTGCACTAGAGCTAATAAGGCTAAAGTAGTTAAAGGAAGATGAGTAGTAACAGACTTGTAATCAGATCACTAATACATTATAAAAATAGGGTGATAACTAAGAGGATTACATTAAAATCATTCTTGAGCACTATTCGGATGGGATTAGTTTTACATGAGGAGATGGGGTAATGTAAATTTTACTGGCATATCTCTGTGATTTTAGTCCCATCTGAATGTGCCGTGTCAGTCAGTTCAGTGGAAGTTTTGAGTGGTCCTTTTTAGCTGCAGTAAAAAACAGACTCTCAGAAACAGCAGCAATATGGCAATGAAGTAGCAGCAGTGAATACATTCAGTAGATCATTAATATATTTTTACTTTACTGTGTGAGTAAAATTAGTTTATACTCTGCTGAATTCAGTTGTTTTTCACTTTATTTGAAGTGTCCAAATTAATCTCTATAGAGATATATAAATATTCTATAAATTTTGTTCATTTAAATATTAACACTGCTCTCAGCAAATAAACACATACTACACAAATAAATAGATTTTGAAAATTTGTCTTAGGTGTCTAAAACTTTCGCACAGTACTGTGTGTATATATGTGTGTGTGTGTGTGTGTGTGTTCTAACCCCTGTTAACCTCATTTATCTACCACAGACTCACTAATTACATATATGGAAATGTATACAGCTGCACATATTGTAGCTTGTTTATTGCTTATTTCATAACATATCACTGTACAAAATCTGCACGTTGGAATGGTGCAATACTGTTTGCATACTAATGTGTATATTGTGTATTGTGTCTTAGCTCTAATAGTCCTTTTTCACTACTGCATAAGTAGTTGGCCCTTTGGCTTGTGTTAAGTTAAAGTCACCGTGCTGAAAATGTTTTTCTTTTTTCTGTAAAAATGCAAGTATTCAGATTACGTTACTTTATTGTAGTAATCTTCATATATTTTTAACAGGTAATCAGTAATACATGAAAACTCTCCCAACTCTGTGGATGCTTATAATAGAATCCCAATACTGAAATACACAAACCATGTCAAGACATATCATCTCAAATAGACTTGCTAACACTGTGAAAACTATTATCTGCAAAAATGGGCAAAAGTACTTTGCATAGATAAAAACAGTAAAAACTCTCATCTAAGTCAAATAACTGTCTGTATATTTGTCCATTCTTTGTTGTAGAGCTCACACTTGTCATAGTGTCAGAAACCACATAAGCATGTCTATTAGAGATTACCTAACAACTCAGTGTGGTTTGAGGCAAGTCTGTGACGCAGACAGCTGATTACTTCTAAGTGATGTTGTAGTGCTAAAACTAAGGAAGAAAGCTTCCCTCACCTTCAAACTTAAGACACCAAATATGTTCTGGCTGATCGATTACATCGAGGGAAGAAGGAAAATTGTGTGAATTAGAGTTTTTACTGAACTGTCACTTTAACTTACCATTTTGTAGCCTGTTAAACTGATATGTTAAAGCACGTCATAGACATATTGACCCGAATAATGAACTCTGAGGCACTGAGGCCCCATCTGAGATACAGCACCAACCGTCAGCTTCATTAAGCACAATGTGTTGAGAACACTGCCGATCAATGTACCGATCTTCTCTTTTCACAATGTTAACCTTGTCTGTCTTCTGCTGCACTAACAAGCTGTTAAATTTAGACCCCCATAGGTGAGACACATCAGCTGTGTACTGTCTCGCCCAACAGTTCAGCTTTGGTCAAACTAATGAGTAACAGTCAGTTCAACTACTTTAAGTGCGATTTAATCTGTAGCAATCTAGAACAATTAATGATGTTTTACTTTACTAATTAGATGATATTTAAATAATTGTGCATTAAAGATCTGCATGAGTACTTGAGCACTTTTATCATTCTACATACTGGTACCAGTACTCAAATGCTGAAATCACTACTTGGGTATTTGTTATATTTCGTCACAGAACTTCAGAGAAAATTACAAATGTACAGAAACCCCATTTTTGTTTTAATAGGACTGCAAGTTATGGTGAGTTCGTTCGAAGAGCTGGCTAGTGTGTAGGCCTATTACGCTTTGCTATCCCTGATCATGAGCTGTTAATGATGTGACTGAGGAGACAGAGAGAGCGCAGCTGGTGTCCTACCCAACATGCGGCCCTACTGCGCATGAACATATCATCAGTATAATATAGTCTTTTAGTTTTTCTAACTGGACTTTATTAAATAAAGTTCATTGATAGAATCTTATTGTAAAGGCTTACTGGAATTTCTCATGTATTTCTCAAGTCTAATACCTGACCAGTTACAAGTTCAAGTAACATCACAGAACACATCCTACGATGTAAGACCCAGCAACTTGAGTGACTCCACAGTGGAAAGCACAGAGACACCGGTGTTGATAATGGTGGGGGGTTGTGCCCACCATCTCAGGCTTTTGCATGTTCAGCAGCAGATGGTTGCTGCTGCATCAGGACACCAGCTGCTCAACTTCCTATCTGTAGGTAGACTTGTCACTGCTGGTTATGAGGCCCACCGCAGTGGTGTTATCTGCACATTTCAGGATCTTCACAGCTGATTAACCCTTATGGATATTCAAATATCACAATTAGTTGATATGCAAATTCTGATTGCACAGTTATAAACATAATTAGCTATGTAATGAATTGTGTTCACTTTCAATTTGCATTCTGCATTGACTTCAGACTTTATTCCATTTGTTGTGATATCAAGTGATTGAAAATATGGCAAAAGTGTATAGTTCTTTGCACAGGCCAAGACTGTAGAAATAACCATAACATTTCATTACATTCAAATCCTAATAAAGTATATTTTATTGAGAGTTTAGAATCTGCACTCTCCACACAATTTCTCTACTTGATCCACTGAGCTACACGTAGTGCTGGACAAAGGACTCAAATCCTGTAACTGAGTGAAAGTAGAGATGACTTTTGTAAATATTACTCAAGTAAAAGTAGAAGTGGGTTATTTATGGTTCTTCTTCAGATAAAGTACAGATGTATTTGCTTATAATGCAGCTGGCTAATTACTATCTAGAACATATTTTAAGTAGTTCTAGCTGGTAGTTAAATCATTTTGATTAACAGTTTCTTGAAAAAAACAATTTTTTTTAGTTTTTAAAATTGTTTATAACAAAGCACCGTTATTTCAAGTTAAATGAATAAGAAATATTCTCTGCACTTCTAAGTTGCTATTGATGGACACTTTGTCTTGTGTTCTTGAAATACAAGTTTAATGTTAAATTTAAAGAATTTAATGTAATAGATGAACATTACTACAGTTTTAAAACACACCTGCATTTCCCATCTCCCCCCAGTTACTGTTGCCATCAAGCTATTGAGCAACTAGTACTATAGTTAACAATTTAGCCAGTAAAAGTCTTAGCAATTTGGATCAATATATTCAAAATTTCTGAAAAGAGCTGGCAAAAGTTCTCTACTCTGCATTTAAAGGCTACATGCAAAACATCCTGATCTCTCAGCAGCCTTAAAGAGTTCCAATAGTCAAAAGAGTGTCATGCACTGATCAGTCAAAAAGACTTCTGAGGGTTAATAATGGATTTTTACCAGTTAAATAACATCGGTCACTTGGTATAAATAAAAACTTGGATGCACTTCCACTTCATGGAAAAGGTCAGGGTCTACAGCCTGAGGCTGAAAGACCAAACATTTATTGAAGTATGACTATTCAAGGAGCTACAACAAATTATTAGGTAATGATAGTTTCAGGCAACATTTATTACTGCCTGGCTTGTTAACCTGTGCTTCAAAGTAGTTAAAGGTCTGGTAGTTTTGGAGGTGATTTTATTTTTTGACTTTGTGTTTTTGTTTTTTTTTATATCCTCTCTTTTGATCCCAGTTTATCTGAAAGCCAGAGCAAAAGCAAGTAATTTTTCTTTTCAGAGGAATTCAAAGCCCAGCCTCATCAGTTATCAGTGTCAGCTCACCCGAATAGCTGCGCTTTATTTATCTCCTCCACCCCTATCTGGATGTTAGGGCCGTGAAAGCTGCCTGGACTAATGCGCTAAACTCACGTTCCCTCATTATCATGTCTTTGTGCAATAATGAATCGCATGCATTGTCTGTGCTGCAAATTGAAGTTTAGCTGTGGTTCTATTTTAGATGTTGCTTCCAGTTGGTTCTGCTGTCTGGGAGAGAAATAATTAATTGTGATACCAAAAAAAGTGGCAAAACAAAACCAGTTCAGATTACTTGCCACATAGTGTATGCAATGCTGCAAGCTGATTGAGGAATTGGACACCTGGTACAGATTTGCTGAGCTTCCCGGTTTCCAGTGAAAGTGAAGAAATGCTTATATTATGTCTTTGCATGTTATTGTATGATTAGGATTTATTATCAAGAACAGAACTAACATTCCAAAAATAGTCTAGTCTAGTCTGGTTTTACTGTATATACTGTAACTATCATGGTTAGTAGGTAGAGTGGCCACCTCAGCCCTGTAAAATTCCTGGACACTCAATGAGTGGCTTGATTTTTTTTATTCAATTCAGTGAGAGCCATTCTTCTGAAACCCATTCTTTGTAAAATAAAATGGTCTGACTGGATGAAAAGTGCTTCATAAGAAATGATTGGATTCTGAGACATTTGGTGTTAGCATTTCTTATGAAGTCCCAGTGTCCCATAATTTTCAAATGTTAGCTTTTCATATGTTAGCATTTCATAAGAAATGCTACCATATGAAAATGATTGGATTTCAGAGTCAATTTATTTTCTTTCCTGGACTAGAAATACAGGACAAACCTGGATAATTGGCAACCCAATTAGCAAGGCTAGTCTAGCTAGCACAAAGCAACTAAAACATTTAAGTGTCTGCAATTACTTTAAATGTATGGTGTATATTCAAGAACTCCTTCAGGTCTTATTGGGAAAATATCAAATGCATCTGGAAACTTTATACTGTTATTTCAACCTATCAGGAAAACACCACAGAAACTTTGAATGGTTTCTATGATTTTTTTTCACCAGGGTTGAGATTGTCAGTGTGGTCTAAGATCTATGTGGTTAACTAGCTGGTTATTCACCTACACTAGGTTGATAGGCCAGCTTGGTCAAGCTGAACCAAAATCCAAAACATACCTTCTGCTGACCATAGCTGGCAAACCTGTTTGATGAATGTAATGTTTTTATTCAGTGTTTTATTGGTATTTATCATGGAGCAAATGTTTACAACCTACAAGTCTAATCAATGTCACTGCTCTTCCTACAGATCACTATGGAAAACACGACAGGTTTTAAGAGTCGGTTTCACCCTCCACTGAGATGATGGTGATCCCCAGTGGATAATGTTCAAAAAGGCCCATGTCATGTGAAATCTAACTGTGCTAGTATTTGTGGCACAAAAGAATCCCGGACTTTTCTTTTTTTCCACCATTTGTCCACTTTTTGCTTAGCATTTGAGTGTTGATGTACCAGAATGAGTCATAATATATTTTCACATGACCATTTCCAACCTTGCTTTATCCTTTAGAAGTAATCAGGCTTTGTTTGTTGACATGTCTTTAAGTTTGATGTATGTAAATTACCTCTGTTCTGATTGGTTGCCTTGTATTGTACTTTTTTGAATAAGACACACAAGATAAGAGCCAAGGTCATTTAAATATATGAGTCCCAAAGACTCTGTAACAAAAGCAGTCTGTTTAATTCTAAGGGATAAAGAGAGTGTGGAAAATGGTCATATAAAATTAAGTATGACTGTTTTTGGTGCATACTTTATATGACCAAACATTTGTGGCCACCTGCTCATCCAATGTTTCTTCTGACATCATCAGTATCTACCATTTGGATAAGGCTGTAAACTACATGTTGGAACATTGCTGTGAGGATCTGATTGCATTCAGCAACGGGAGCACTAGTGAGAGCATGTATTGATGTTGGATGATTAGTTCTGAATCACAAGTGGCACTTCAGCTCATTGAAAAAGTGTTGGTTGATGCTTCATCTCTCCAATGAATGCAGTTCCACTGCTCTGCAAGCTCAATGCCAGAAGGCTTCATACCCCTCTAGCCTATGCATGGGATTGGACATGGTGACCCTAGGCTCATGTGTGGCAACTTCAGAACATCTTGTTCTTTTGTCAAAACTTTTTTTCAAAGAGACTATACAAGCTATGTGTGAGTTTGAACTCCTGTGTCAGGCGTGAGTGCACTTTAATGCTGGACATACACTATATTGCCTAAAGTATACGCTTGTCTGCCTTCACATGCATATGAACTTGAGTAAGATCCCATTTTTAATCCATAGGGTTTAACATGATGTCGGCCCACACTTTGCAGCTATAACAGTTTCAACTCTTCTGGGAAAGCTTTCCATAAGGGTTAGGAGTGAGTTTATGGGAATTTTGACCATTCTTCCAGAAGCGCATTTGTGAGGTCAGACACTGATGTTGGATGAGAAGGCCTGGCTCACAGTCTCCACTCTAATTCATCCCAAGGTGTTCTATTGGGTTGAGGTCAGGACTCTGTGTAGGCCAGTCAAGTGGCCTCACTCATCCATGTCTTTATGTACCTTGCACCGTGCACTGGTGCACAGTCATGTTGGAACAGGAAGGCGCTATCCCCAAACTGTTCCCACAAAGTTGGGAGCATGAAATTGTCCAAAATCTCTTGGTCTGCTAATCCCCCCTCCACAAACTTTACACTTGGCACACTGCAGTCAGACAAGTACCGTTCTCCTGGCAACCGCCAAACCCAGACTCGTCCATTGGATTGCCAGACGGAGAAGTGTGATTCGTCACTCCAGAGAACACATCTCCACTGCTTTAGACTTCAGTGGTGGTACTTTACACCACTGCATTCGATGCTTTGCATTGTGCTTGGTGATGTAAGGTTTGGATGCAGCTGCACCACCATGGAAACCCATTCCATGAAGCTCTCTATGCACTGCTCTTGGGCTAATCTGAAGGCCATATGAAGTTTGGAGGTCTGTAGCGATTGACTCTGTGCACTATGCACACTATGCACCTCAGCATCCTCAGACCCCTCTCTGTCTTTTACGTGGCCTACCACTTTGTGACTGAGTTGCTGTCGTTCCCAATCTCTTCCAATTTGTTATAATATCACTGACAGTTGACTGTGGAATATTTAGTAGTGAGGCAATTTTATGACTGAACCTGCACAGGTGGCATCCTGTCACGATATCACGCTGGAGTTCATTTTTTCATGAATGTTTGCAGGAGCAGTCTTCATGCCTAGGTGCTTGGTTTTATACACCTGTGGCCTTGGAAGTGATTTCAGCACCTGAATTCAATCATTTGGATGGGTGAGTGAATACTTTTGTAAATATAATGAATAGTGTACGTCCACAAAAATATCATATGTGGACCATCATATCTTAAGTGGATAAATAAAGTGCAAAAAATTCAAACTATTTATTGATTAACGATAAAGCACTGAGCCGTAGCAACAGACACTGGTGGTGATCTACTGATCAAAGATTCCGTATAGAAAACACAGTCAGATCTTTGGCGCAATGCAGTAGTAGAACCACTTTATTGATTCTCTAAAAAATGCTTAAATCTTTTAAGAGCCATTATTAAGTGTGAGTCCAAAGAACGTTTTTAAGGCCCTCAGCATGATGTACAGTTCTACATTAATTAGAACTGAACATGCAAGCCAGAGACCATTTAGGAGGCTTTTTACTAAGAGTGTAGTCTGAACTTGTGAATGCTGGTCCACAACAACTCCTTTGACTTTGTGAAAGCAGCTCTCTCGGGTGGTTGTTCATCATGCCAGAACTCAGAGAGCTGTGGATAAATCTCCCACTCAGAAACACAATTCTGCAAATACTGTGTTTGCCTCAAACTGTCAATAGCTTTTGACTCATGCCTCTTGAGCCCTTTGACTGGACTGACAGCTACAGGGATAAGTTTGGCTTGTTGGTCTGGGTTTCATGTAAGAAAAAAGCTTATGTTAAAGGGCCCATATCCTATATTTTTTTGCTCTTCATCTGTCCACTTTTTACCTTTAGAATTAAACAGGCTTTGTCTGCTTGTCTTTTAAGACTGTTATACACTCAACGGCCACTTTATTAGGTATAGTACTACTTTGTTAGTAAAAGGTTGGACCCCCTTTTGCCTTCAGAACTGCCTTAATTCTTTGTGGCATACTTTCAACAAGGTGTTGGAAACATTCCTCAGAGATTTTGGTCCATATTGACATGACGGCATCACGCAGTTGCTGCAGATTTGTCAGCTGCACATCTTTGATGTGAATCTCCCGTTCCGCCACATCCCAAAGGTGCTCTGTTGGATTGAGATCTGGTGACTGTGGAGGCCATTGGCGTACAGTGAACTTATTGTCATGTTCAAGAAACCAATTTGAGATGATATGAGCTTTGTGACATGGTGCATTATCCTGCTGGAAGTAACCATCTGTCGTCATAAAGGGATGGACATGGTCAGCAACAATACTCAGGTAGGCTGTGGCATTTAAACGATACTCAATTAGTGCTAAGGGGCGCAAAGTGTGCCAAGAAAATATCCCCCACAGCATTACACCACCACCACCAGCCTGAACTGTTGACACAGTGCAGGATGGATCCATGCTTTCATGTTGTTTACGCCAAATTTTGACCCGACCATCTGAATGTCACAGCTGAAATCGAGACTCATCAGACCAGGCAACAGTTTTCCAATCTTCTATTGTATAATTTCAGTAAGCCTGTGAGAATTGTAGCCTCAGTTTCTTGTTCCTAGCTGACAGGAGTGGCACCTGGTGTGGTCTTCTGCTGCTGTAGCCCATCTTCTTCAAGGTTCAACATGTTGTGCACTCAGAGATGGTATTCTGCATTCCTTGGTTGTAACAAGTGGTTATTTGAGTTGCTGTTGCCTTTCTATCATCTTGAACCAGACTGCCCATTCTCCTCTGACCTCTCACATCAACAAGGCATTTTCGTCTACACAACTGATGCTCACTGGATATTTTCTCTTTTTCAGGCCATTCTCTGTAAACCCTAGTGATGGTTTTGCGTGAAAATCCCAGTAGATCAGCAGTTTCTGAAATGCTCAGACCAGCCCGTCTGGCACCAACAACCACGCCACATTCAAAGTCACTTAAATCACCTTTCTTCAACATTCTGATGCTCGGTCTGCACTTCAGCAAGTTGTTTTGACCACCTCTACATGCCTAAATGCATTGAGTTGCGGCCGTGTGATTGGCTGATTAGCTATTTATGTTAACAAGGAGTTGAACAGGTACCTAATAAAGTGGCTGGTGAGTATGTTCTCTGTTCTGATTATCTGCCTTGTATGCCTCATTTAAAGAAAAGTCCAGGCTGAAACTCTTCCAACTTCAATGCGAATGGGTGGAGCTAAACTGCTGTTAGATGAATAGCAGATTTATGTAAATGTGTTTTGTTTTGTTTTTGTTTTTTTTGTGACATCAGAAACAATGTATTCAAAACAGGCAATTTTTTAGCTTAGTTTCCTTGTATGGACTGGGGAGTGACTGGCATGTATTACATTACTGTAGTAATGTTTATCTACTAAATAACATTTTTTAATAAAAAATATTTTGGAAAATTACGTTTTCCAGGTATCAGTCCTTTAAATATACATTCCACCTTTTTTCAACCTAATCTCTATCTGCTGCACTTGAAGCATTGCAAAGTAGTGTTCATTAGCACAGAAATGCAGGAGACATAGATTAGGTTACTATATTCCATTAACATGCTTTCCTATTGACCAGTAAGCAGTGAATTGTTATTACTGCTATCATTGGTGCTTTTCAAGACAACTTTCAATCTAGTCTTAGACTTGTATGCAGCAGTTGTTGTACAGTGAAAGTACTGCAGTTATGCTTACTCAGCACAGAAGCTTACAGAGACCTTGGGAAATTAATTGAGTTCTACAAGGTCTGTAGCCTTGTAGAAATATAATGAGGTGGGATTTATTGAGATTTATTGCCTTCATTCTTCATTTATAGTGCAAGAGAGATCAGATTTGATTCAGCCTCTCAGCAAAATCCAGACATTAGTGAGGAATTCTTGAAGACTGGACTTGTTCAGGCTACTCAGTATAGATTGGTATTGATGAAACTGTGAAAAGTTTGCAGTTTGCCTCTTATTAGCTGAGGTCAAGAAAGAGCATATTGGGTCTAAACTTTGCCTGAAATCAACTACAGTCTATTCACCTTATTCACACTGCTGCTGTTTTGCTTATGATACACACCATATTATGAGCTCCTTAATGGGCTCCACATATGAAAGCTACTTTTAATATACACTGACCAGCCACTTTATTATGTGCACCTCCTTGTTTCTACACTCATTGTCCAATTACCATGTACCATGTAGGTGCTTTATAGTACAATTACAGAATGGACCACCACAGAGCAGGTATTATTTGGATGGTGGATCATTCTCAGCACTGCAGTGACTGAGAATAGTACACCAACCAAAAATATCCAGCCAACAGTGTCCTCTGACCACCGATGAAGGACTAGAAGATGACCAACACAAACTGTGCAGCAGCAGATGAGCTACTTTGTCTGACTTTACATCACAGCAGGACTGCTGTGTCTGATCTACTTGTACCCGCCCAACACACACTAACACACTACCACCACGTCAGTGTCACAATACCTGCTGTGTGGTGGTCCTGATCATTGAGAAACAGGGTAAAAAGTTAGCAACACTAGCCTAAATAGTATAAAGCAGTTAAAACACTTGGATACCTGTAACCCTTTTACATTTGTGGCTCAGTTGTACTTCAAAGATGTACGATGACTCCAGTGTTACGTTTTTGTACTTAGCGATCTGTTACTCCTCATTATAGGGCAAAATTGTGACCAAAGGTAGTTACAATAGCTGTTCTTTCTACTGGTCACTTTGAAAGACACTACAGGTTCAGTGAACCCTTAGTCTTTAGATTTCACCTTATTTGCACTGCAGCCATTTTGCTCAAGATGTCAAACTCAGAAATGGAATGGGGTAACAGTGAGTCATTAGTTATGGGAAAGTGTCTTTGCAGGCCTGTTTGTCAATTTTTCAGTGCTGTCAAAACTAAGAGCAGTTTTTTAAAACCTCTCAAATTTTACCGCTTTTCTCATAGCTGCAGGATGACAAATTATACACACACACACACTTTCTAAGCCGCTTCTCCATCAGGGTCATGGGGTGGGGGTGCTGGAGCCTATCCCAGCAGTCATTGGGCAGGTTGCCAGTCCATCGGAGGGCAGACAGACGTACACAATCATACCTAGGGGCAATGTAACATGTCCAATTGACCTGACTGCATGTCTTTGGACTGTGGGAGGAAACCAACACAGACACGGGGAGAACATGCAAACTCCACTCCCACAGTCACCCGGCCAGGGAATCGAACCTAGGCCCTCCTTGCTGCCTAGGATGACTAATTACTCCTCCAATTAATAAAAAAAAAGTAATTAAAAAATGTGTGTGTGTATATATATATATATATATATATATATATATATATATATATATATATATACACAAACACACACACTATATTGCCACACTGTTGAAGTCGGTCGTCTGCCTTCACACGCATATAAAATTTAGTGACATCCCATTCTTAATCCAAAGGGTTTAATATGATGTCAGCCCACCTAGTGTTATAACTTTTGTAAGGCCACATTTTATTTCTTCCCCACAATGTTAAATCAAGCAAATAAACGAAGTGTGTTCTCTGTAGAGGGTGTGTTCACTTATTTGACTCAACTTTCAATCTACAAAACATGTCGTCTGAGCAGAGGCGCCCAAAGTCTTCAAGACCGAATCTCCTCCCCCCACATACAGTCACTGTGTCCACTGCTCCCCCTGCCGGTGGCTGTTTGTAAGTGCAGCTGAAAGCGCAGCTCGCTCCAGCAGCCAGAGCCGCCAGTGCAGCGCTGCTGCTCCCAGCATGCACACAGATAGCACGGAGCAGAGGAGGAACCTGGCTCTACACGCTTAACTCTGCACCTCATCATCACCACATCTCCCCCTCTCTCTGCTCCTGGACGACCTCCTGGTGTTTTTTCTGCGCATGATGGAAAGCTGAAGCTGGAGCCCTGACAATGCCCTTCAGCGCAGACATGATTTCCGAGCAGCACAATCATGTCGTTAGCACCATCGAGACGGTTCCCTCAGACACAGCCACAGCCTCCCCGACGCTCCTGCACAGGCTGAGGAAAGTCTTTAACAGGTAAGCAGACCTGCGCGCCACTTTCTCTTTCCTTTAGTGGGGGTCTGCTGATGGAGGGATCACAGTGAGCGCAATGCAAACTGTTCTACTGTGGGCTTCTCCAATTCCCTCCAACTTTTGTAATGCTGTGCACGTTTATGGAAACGTCATTGCTGCACTGAGATGGCAGCCTGGGTGCTGAATTTACTCCCAAGTCCCCTTTTTTCTCTCTGCACGGGGCGAGTTCAGCCATAAGCGCGCGTGCCATTAAGGGACACTGTGGTGGGAGATCACTGTGCTGGCAAATGAGCCTTTTGATTGTAGGTTAAATGTGCTTCAGGTGGTGAATTGTCTCGTCAGAATGTACAAAATCCAGTCGTTCAGTCATTCTGGCTCTGAGCTGGCTTTTAATCCAGCCCTCTTTGTCTTCAGAATGAGCTGTGAGCACTAGATGATGTGCCTTTCATTTCATCATAGTCTGTATTAATGCATTTATAAGGTGACTTAACTACAGTGTGATACTGCAAAAAATATATCTTGGCAAGTGACACCTGAAGGCAATATAACTAATATTTTACGTAGTTGTAAGACTATTAAACCTGTTTCTAGACATTATGGCGAGTTTCAAGTATTTTATTAAGTAAAAGTGCTTTGATAATTTTGATTAAATAAGTAAAATCTGAAGGAAGTAAAGTCTACCAGTGCAGTTAGATCATTTCATCTAATTAGTTGATTTCATAATATGGTATTAGTATTGTATAGTGTATGTATACTATAGTGTAGTATAGTTAAAGTATAGCATCATATAGTATAAAATAGTCTAGCAAAAGTATAGTAAAGTTTAGTGCATCATGGGTATAGTGTAGATTAGTATAATGGTAATATAGTATAGCTAAGGTATAGCTAAGTGTAGTATAAAGACGATGTGGTGTAAGTATGGTATATATTGGTATAGCTAAGGTATAGTATAAAATAGTGTAGCATAAATATAGTAAAGTGTAGCATAATGGTATAGAGTATTATAAACTAGTGTAGCATAAGTGTAGTAGAGTGCAGTATAAGTATAGTGTAGCATGAGTATAGTATAGTGTAGTATAGTTAAAGTATAGTTAAGTGTGATATAGTGTAAGTATAGTATATATTAGGGTAAATAAGGTATAATATAGTAAAACATTGTACAATAAGTATAGTAATGCACAGTATATTTATAGTGTAGCATGAGAGTAGTATGGTGTAGTATAGTAGTAATATAGTATAGTGTAGTATAAGTATAGAACTATAAGTATAGTACCATTGTAAGTATAGTAGAGTGTGCTATAGTTATAGTACAATTTAGTAGTACAGCTTAAAAATAATTATAGTATAGCATTGTATAGCTATGAATATAGTACAATATATCTATAAATAACATGAAAAGTCATGTCTCATAATGAGATGTATTAGATGTATTGCCTCTGGTTAAATTGCTTTCTCTTGCCATGGATTCATTGTCTGCAGTTTAGAGTTGTGGTCTGTGTTCATGCTTTTTGCTGCGGTGCCACAGATTTTTATTATTTTTTGAAAAACGCATGGATCGGCTCCATCATCTCCGTGGCTGAAAGGTCCTGAAGAGCGATACAAAGCACTTCTCTTTTGTCTTGCGGTGTATGTCCCCATCACTCACTTGGTCCCGCTGGTGCCGAGGTGATTTCTCTGAAAATGCCTATTCACACACTCTGCACACAGGACCTGTTGTGCGATCAGACTGAACAAAAATGATGAACTCCTCTAAAGCCGTCACTCCATCCTTCAAGAGCGTCTCAGTCTGAGAGCCTTCAACAGCTTGACTTTACAGACACTCGCGTGTGGAGCCTAATGAGGATGGCAGGCAGATAACAATCGCTGAATGTCTTCGCTGATAGCCTGTGATTAGACCGCGTCAGTGGTGGAGCACTGACCTCACTCATGCAGACTGATTCCAGTTGTGCATGAGAGAGAGAGAGAGAGAGAGAGAGAGAGGGAGGCTCAGAAAAATATAAAGATGGAAATAGTAAGAGACAAAAAATGAGAGGGTTAGAGAGACGGAGAGAAGAAGGTGGTTAAATAAAGAGAAGGAAAACTGGTGGATAGAGACAGAGTGGGAGAGAGAAAACTAGAGAGATGGAGCTAGATATGTGGAGAGAGAGATGCAGAAAGAGAAAAGACATTGTGAAAGGGAGCGACAGATGAAAAGAGTGAAAGAGACAGATATAAAACGGAAGGAGGAGGAAAAAGATTGTGAAAGAGAGAGTGACAGAGATGAAAAGAATGAGACAGATAAAAAGACAGATGGAAGAAAAGGGAAGAGATTGGTAGAGAGATACAGAAAGACAGATTGAGAGAGAGAGAGACAGAGACTGAGTTCTAAGGTAGATGGTCAGATTGGAGTTATGTGGAATGTTGTGTGTGTGTGCTGACAGCTGGTGGTCCTGAATCAGATTGGCACTCCTGTTTGCTCTCTTTGCCATCTGCTGGTCCTTTTCATCCCTTCCACTCGCCTTTATCTCCACAACAATGTCCGGCGGTGTGGAATCCGTGCGGACAGCTCGGGTTGCCCACTGGGGTCCTCTGGGGCCGCTGCAGTAGAGTAGAGTAGAGAGGAATCTGAATCTGTTCTAGAGCTGAACATGAGCTCACTGAGACTTATTATCCACAAAGAATGATTTATTCAGTAACAACTGTAATGTTTCGAAAGTAATGTGTACTTTATATAGCAGCAAGAATAAGCAATAGCAGTTTGGGCCTGCAGATAGATCAGCAGAGTTCTGTGATTATTATCATTTTGTAACTGGCGACATGCTCACATAAGAAAGTCCAGCTCTAAACTGGTTTTCTTTGTGGGGGAAATAAATGTTTCCTAGAATGTGCACTTTACCCCTGAAAGTCCTTGGATCCTCTGAATTTTGAGGTTGTTAAATAGTCGAAATACGAAAACTGCTACATACTCCGAATCTGCACTCAAAGTTAGAATGTGCACTAACTTTGATATCTGAGTAACTGGCCAAAATGGGCTTACCCTTTACGTTGTGTTAAAATGTCATGATCGACAGAGCAACAGAATGGTTCCCAATTACTCAGAAAAATCTTGTGACATTAACCTCCATTACAAGGTTTTTTCCTTCTCCTGAAAATGACCATTTAATGGATATGTGGTTTTGCAGTGATTTTTTAATAGAAGAATTGGTAGGGAAATTGGTGGGTTTTCATGTCAAATGAGTAATAAAGGCTGCTTTAGTAACAGGGGCTTAGCTAAATAGCTACCAAAGCTAAACCGGGTCGTATTGGATGGTACTGAGGACACACCGTCTTCTACACAAGGTTTTTTCCCTGCTAATGGAGAGTAGTTAGCCTAGTTAATGATATAGCCTCTGACTCCTCAGTCATGGCCTAAACTCATGCTAAGGCACTTATTTTTGTGGTAATGAAATGTAATATAAAATACTTGCTCAAATACACGACCAAAGCTCTCACATTTTATATACATGGCATTTTTGCTGACGCTCTTATCCAGAGCGACTTACAATTTGATCATTTTTACACAGGTAGGCCAAGGTGGTGTTAGGAGTCTTGCCCAAGGACCCTTATTGGAATAGTGTAGGGTGCTGCCCTGGTGGGGGATGGAACCCCAGTCTGCAGCATAGAAGGCAGAGGTGTTAACCACTACACTAACTAACCACTTTACTTTAACCACTTTAACCAACTTTACCATCCTGTTAAAACATATAATCACAAAATCATTTAATTATTAGCTTGTCTGTTTTTCTGTCCTTCTATGATGAAATATAATGTATATCCCAAGTAATAATTTCTGATACTGATAACCGAGTACTCGAGTACCCAAACTGATGCATACATGCTACAAGAAAGCTAACATGTTTGTGCTTCAGTCGCTCAAACTGTACCAGAGCCACTTACCGCAGTTGACCATGATTGCTAGTTTGTGAGGGATTTTGGTGTCAGTCCGTCAGTTCAGTGCATGGCAGTGTTAGTTTACATGAAGCATGACTGCCTAAACCATGTGGAACCAGTGGCAATTGTGGTGCGTTCTGTTTGATCTGTGAAGTCGGAATGTCTGAGCTCCCAGTAGGAAGTTTCACCTGGAGCGCCTCCACAAACCAGTTTTCCTATTCAGAGACTCAGGAGAGCTTCTCCAACCCAGACCTCCGAATCAAAGATGGCTGCACTGCGCATCAACAGTTAATAAAATCTGTAGTATTTTACTGTTTATTAGCACTTACGTCTATTTATGTCTAATTAAATCAGTTGTACACGCAGTACTGTCCAACATCTGTTTGTTACATTGTTGTTACAAAATACTATGTAATGCATAGTTATCAGCTGCCACAAAAAAGGTTTTCTTGGAGGCTTCTGTTTTGGTTTTCCGAATGTTTTACTGGAATGTGATCAGCTTGCATGGTATATTATTCCTAGCGCCAACATCCAACTTCCAAGCATCATACTAGCTTTGGAAATGTTTATTTACCACAGTGTGCGATATAGACGGTTTTAATGCCATTTATTTTTCCTATAGACAAAAATGCTTAGAAACACTTAGAATCTCAGTCCGAAGGAAACCTCGAAAAAGGTTAACTTTACAGGAGAAGGAAAAAACATGCTTTACTTTTAAGGTAAGTCAATGGAACCTGACTTTTCCATCCATCCATCCATCCATTTTCTAAGCCGCTTCTTTCCAATTAATTTTGGATCATTTCTTTTAGCGCATTCATCATGAAATTTACACACTATGTAAAGGGCAACAGGTTTTTTTTTTAATTTTGTCAAAAACTGAAAAACAATACAAGGTTGTCTTCTGACGAGTCCCCCTGAACTTTTGCGTACCATTGTTTGTAATCGACCTCTGTTCTGAGTTGCTGTACAAAAAGCAGTTGGGACTTAAACACTCCTTATAACTTCAGCCTCAATGGGTGAGGCTAGACTGCTGTAAACTGAGCAGGCACATATATAGATATATTTAAATATATTGCTTTTTTGTGACATCAAAAAACAATGATGTGTTGCCTCTCAGTTTAGTGTTTTCCCAGCTCTAATGTACAGGGTCAGAGAAGCTAATGAGCAAACCCTTACTGAGCTTAAGCAGCTGGAAAAACGTGTGCAGGACAGGGGTTACTCCTGGCTAGGGCAGATGTGGATGTATATGGTCATGTTTTGAACCTAAAGAGCATTGGAAACTGGCTTTCAGTGGTGAAAGCATTACTAGCATCAGTTCCTCACACTGGAAGGTTCTTAGTGATAATGTGGGCGCTGGGCACAGTGTGACACTTAAGTGTCTCTCAGAATGGCTGTTATATGGCACATTGAGAGCCATTCAGTAGAGGAGCTTCCATATTACCTCTGCTCCTGCTGTGTATATAGGCCAGGTGGCATTTATTTAACAGTATAGAAGAGTGACTTGCCTTCTGTAATTCACCATGAATGAGTGTGATGAAAAGCCTCTTTAAGAGCATGTAATGACATAGTGGCAATTATTGTAGACCTTTTCTGAATAGAGCGCATAGTAAGGAAACCCTGTTGGCACTGAGTAAAGGTACAAATACTGCTGGTCAAAATAGCTCTCTAGTTTTATTACTATACACTTATATACATATTTTTTTTCCTTGCTGAGATCCACTTATGTGGAAAAACGTTGTTTTTGCTATTGTACCTTTAATAATGATATATGTAAATAACCTTTGCTTCATTCAGAAACCAGTACAGCCTGAAACACTCCTCATAACTTCAGAGTGAATGGGCGGGGCTAAACTGCCAGCTCAAAAGCTGGATACAGTGCTGTGAAAAAGAAGCTCAAGCACAATTAGGTTATAAAAGACAACAATCCAAAGCACAGGACCAACTCCATGTCTGAATGGTTCAGAATAAAGGTTTTTAGTCTAGTCAAAGTCCTGACATGAACCCCATTCAGATGCCGAGACAGTCCTAAAACGGGCAGTTCACACTCGAAAGCCCACCAGTATGGTTGAATTAAAGCAGAGCGATAGGGAAGACTGATTTCCAGTTATAGAAAGTGATTGCAGCTGTGGCAGCTAAAGGTGGCAAAATGAGTTAGTAAGTTTAGGCAGCATTTACTTTTTCACATGTGTGAAGTGTGGAACTTTTCCCCTTCCTTAAATTAAATGATGATTTAAAGCTGTGCTTTGTGTTTCCCTAATGTTCTTCTTGTCTAATGTTGAAAATATTATATGCATGATATGTTACATCCTGTGAATGCATTTTTTATGACCTCACAAAAAAATAAATTCAGAGCTTCCATATATGGACTGCATGTTTTGAAACTTTAACAACATTTCCATTATAAATGACTTTTTTGTTTATAAAAAATGGCTTAGCAGTTTCCCTTGATATGCGTCCTCAATATAATTTTGGTATTAAAAAATTAAAAAATTATTAAAAAATACAAAAACTGTGCTAGGTAAACCTGTTTTGTATGAAAATGTTCATGGCATGCGAAACAAATGTAAAAGCCAAAATCCAGTTGGCCAAATGATTAGGGGCCTTGAACCAAATAACATTCAAATTTACCATAGAAATATGTGCAATCATTTGCATATCACTATTAATCCAAACCCCATTCCTATCACATACAAATCTTCCATCAAATGTGTAGTTGAAAACTGTGACTGGTGTTTGTTGCCATCAAGATATTTCACCATTTTCAGAAAAATCTAGTTCAAAACGCACCTTTGACTTCGCGTTTCATGTTCGGATGCTCTCAGGCTCGGGGATCTGTGACAAGTGGTGTCAGAAGCTGCTCTGCTTAGATGATCTGACACGCAAAGGCAGGTTTATAAAACTTCAGACTGAATGTGCGATGTAGCAGGTGATAATAATGCTCTGCATGGTTAGTAAAAGCTTGAGTGAAAAGGTCTCGTCCTCTAAATCTTTTACTCTCTGTGCAGTCTTTTCCGTGGCTGCCTCGTGGGTAAAATAGGGCTGATGGGAACAAGGCAATTATGGCGTACAGTAGAAAAAGGAGGTGGTGTTTCATTCAATGGCGGTCTTTTGTTTCAATTACAGACTTGGCTGAGTTTTCTGCTCTGCTCATAATAAGACGTATGGCTGGTCTATTGTGCAATGATGAAACAGAACAATCTCAGTAATTGTAGCGGCGCGGGTAGTAATCAATAAAAATCTGGTAAGCGCCTGCATTCTATTTTCTACTGCTACACAGATAAATGAGGAGAGAGATTCACTGTGTGGCTCTCACGTCGGGAGAGGATCCATTGGGTTTTAAAGTTTCTTTTTATATCCACACGCAAGATGGAAGAATGTTTTTGCCCACATTGTTCATGGAGCCTTTAAAATATTGACTGTAAATGTTTGAGGGAAAGATTTCAGGTATTTGTTAGAAAATGACAGCGTTAAATGAAGTTTTATAGGCCAAACTAGAATCACTGAAGTAAATACCATTCATACATATTTATTTTTTGCTAAAGGTATGTTGTAATATCATTTGGCAAACAAGATTAAATGCAGTTTTATCACGCATCTGATTTTCTACAGTGCCTTTTTATTCTTAAAATCAGTTCCTAATACTGATACCAAATCAATACCAATACAGTTTCTTTTTACATGTGACTTATAGAGGACTGATTTGAAATGTTATTTTCCTCACACTTACTTGCTAAAAGTAATTTTACAGCCTTAAAAAAGTGACCTTTGCCTGGCAACCTGGAACATAATAGGTGGAATGCATTTGCTTGCATTTAGGGGAATAGAGACTAGACTACGTCTATTGTTCTAGGGCGTCCAGTGCATTCACATCAGCAGTCTGGACTTCATGGAGACTTCAGTGCTTTTCTCATTTCCTGAGGCACCATGACTGTGCAGTGAACAGCTGAAGACTGTGAAGATACAGAGGAGAACGTAGCATCTGTTCCTTTAAGACAAAGACCTATAGAAAGTGTCTGGCTAGAAGAACCTTCGTCTCTTCATTCATTCTTGACAAAGCCAAACAAGATCTTTGCTTTTGGACACATTTGGACCTACACTGCCCTTAAAACCTTTGAAGACACTTGTTTTGTACTTGATTCTACTATTTTTTATATTTTTTGCTATTTTACTACTTTGCTGAGCCCAGTCTGAGAGAAGCACATCTTCACCAGCAGAGCCATGCCACCTGACATTAACTGCCCTGCCAAGGAGCACAGCTGAGTTTAACAACCTGCTGCTTATGGCTCGCCTCTTCTATCACCCTGCTACTGACCATCCCTTTGTTTTTTCTTACATTTTTACAATTTTAGTTTGATTTTCATTGACACTTTTTTAAATTAACTATTAAAAATATGAGTGCGAAAAAGTTCCATTTCGTTTACCAGTTATTCTTTCAGATTTGCCTTTTTTCACAAAAATGGCAAGATCGTCTATAGTTTGACCCTTTGAATCATCCAAAGTAGTGCAGGCTGAAGCCCAGCTGCAGTGCATTGTATGTTGCTTTGACAGAATTTGTGATTGTAGCCTTCTTCATCCAATGCAGTATCTTCAGCACCTTTGGCAGGCTGGACAGTACTCATAGAAGACCTATGGTTAAATCAATGAGCAGCAAACTAACAAAAACAACAGCAAAGTCGAAACTCCGGTTGCCTTTGAGAGCCTCCACTGTAACAAGAATCCATGAACTATAAACTATACAACAAACAATATATATATATATATATATATATATATATATATATATATATATATAACAAACTATAAAATGTAATGTACTTTAAATCTGTAATGGGCTGTGGGGTTGTGTAGAAGTATAAAATGTAATGCACTGTAAATCTTTAATGTATTGTAATGACATGGGTTTTGGTCACATGAAATTTTGTATGTCTGTCTGTTCTTTTGTTGTAGTGCAGTATGCCCTCATTCCAAGAAAAATTTCTCCTTTGGGAGACAAATAAAGAAACTAACTAACTAACTAACTAACTAACTATATGAATGAGAGTGAGCAATTACAATCATAGAGAAGTAATAGGAATTATTGGTAAACACACAAAATATATACACTCTGTGGATAACATGGAGCCGCTGTTGTTCTCACTGGATGTCACTGTTGTAAATTCTATATAATATTACTGAATTATTGAAGGTAATAAATACATTGTAAGGAAACTATGTAGAGCAAAATGTGTTTTTTAAAAGGCAAAATCTTTCTTTATCAAGTAAGACAAATACTATTAATCACAATTAACTACACAAAACTGATGTAATTAATCAAGACTGATTATTTTAATTATTTGAAAGCCTTAAAACTTTTGATGGGCAGTGTAACTTACAAGGATCAGTTTAAACAATGAATGCTTGTGCTTTCTCGCAGTTTAGTAGAAAATTAGCATGTACAGAGAACAAAACTCACTTATGAACATGTCTTGGAACCGACAAGTTGAAATACAGAGATGGATTAGAAGTCTACTGAAAGCAAGAGGCGGCCATGTCTTATAAATCGCTTTTAATGATTGGCTGACATTTGCAAGAATTAGAAGCACATCAAGGCATAGTGATGACTAAACCATCCTGATACCTATTTCTGTTCACGAAACGACTATTCTAGAAGCTTTCTCCACAGCGTGACTGGCCGTTTAATCATGGTCTCTAATTAGAAATTCAGTCTGGTCGGAAGGAATCTCACTGCTTTACTCAGCAGGGGCTGCGCTACAATTAAGTTGGCGCTTAGTCTGCATTGTGAAACTCCCAAGTCCTTAACGAGCCTCACAGTTTTGTTTACTGCATAATGCACATTTGTCTTGACAAGCTTCATAGAACATTTATAAGCAATTTAATCCAACTGCCTTAATCGGCTTTATTTTAGCAGGATGCTCTTTTTTTCTTGATGTGGCAAAGTGTTGCGCACCAGTTAGACAAGTTATTTGCTACGGCAGTAATTCTCAGTTCCGGGCCTGTGGACAGTTTTGTGGTGTTTTCCCTGTTCTAAAACATCAAGTTCAGCTTATGAGAGGTTAGGCTCAGTAAAAGAAGCATGCAGTACAACGTCTGGGCTATTCACCCACTTGCTATGATTTGCACTTGCTCAGATTAGAACCTCTTTTAATGACTGGTCAGCCTGCTGGAGCAATTACTGACAACAAATAAGTAGTATATTTTTACAGAGCAGTAGATTATTGAAATCAGGAAACTTGCAAAGTGAGAAACGTATTTTAAAATGCAGTTAAGCATTTAATAACTTGAGTTATAAATTGAATAAAAACTTACTAAATAAGTGCGGCAGTGACTAATAGATAGACAGTCTTTTGACTAAACAAGCAAATAATACATAACCCATTCAAAATATATGCTCCTTTCTATTAATTATCCTCGCTGCGTTGCTGCGAATTCAAATATCATCGCTCATTTTACGCAGGATTCCTTCTGGTGAAAATGATTAATCAAGGTGAAGCCAAGAGTGACACACCAATATGTCAGCTTGCTGGTTCTTTTATTTCACCTAAATTGGTTGCCAACTATGAAGGGAGGTAGGGTGCATAGTATGTCATATTTTTATCATTATTGCAATATGATTTTTCCCAACAAACTCATCATTAAGGGCTATGATGACTGAATGGATCAAATTACCTGATGCTTAAAAAAGAAACAGAAATTATTCATTTTGTCAATTAAAAGTTCATCATCATGACCTAACCTACCCTAAGGTTGACTGTTTAAGGGTTTGACTCATTAACAACATTCTAAAATTTTCCTGTTTTTGATTGGTCTATGTTCTGTGAAAATATTGTTTTCCATCATTATTTTCACTCTCCATGTACCATTTCTAACCCCTGGCCTGTGCTTTCTGCCCTGTTCAGTTCCTTCTGTTTCTCAGCCTTCAACAGCAGGTCTTTGGAGTTCCGAAGTATGGGCGGCACTTGTTGAATTAGCGAGAGGTCAGTGAGTGACTGCAATTGCATCAGCGCAACAAACCCTGCAGCTTGCTCTGATCCCTTTGACTGTGGTGCTCATGCAATATAGAACAGCCAAGGGAGCTGTCTTTTGACTAAACAAGCAAATAATACATACCCCATGCAAAATATATGCTCCCTTCGATTAATTATCCTCGCTGTGTCATGGCGAATTAAAATATCATCGCTCATTTGACGCTGGATTCCTTCTGGTGAAAATGATTAATCAAGGTGAAGCCAAGAGGGACAGACCAATATGTCAGTTTGCTGGTGAATGAAGGACACCCTGGGTTCAATTTGTCTCTGCATATGCCGCCAGGACACAGCCAGATCAGCTTTGATATGAGCGATGGTGGATCTCAAAGAGAAATCATGTATTTCATTACAGTTTCTTCCAAATTTTTTCTCCACTGGAATACATCACAGAAAAGTGCCACAATACCTAAAAAAGGGAGATTTTGATGTATGTTCCAGAAGTCTCTGGCTGTCATCCCTGGATTATCATGAGGCTTGAATGAAAGAGCTGCCGTAGCTATAAAAGTCCCGACGGCGTCTGGATCCCTGCTGTGAGCCGGCTTTTATCATCGCGACTCAAGCAGTAAAAAGGCTGGGGAAGTTAGTCATGCAACTCTTCAGCCCACAGTGCAAGCGTGAACTGCCATACGTGGACATAGAACTGCAGCCGCCTTCACCTACCTGAGGGCCTATTGAAGCTAGATTAGTTTTACCTGGAAAGATATTTAAAGGGGAATTCCACCAATTTTTCAAAATGCCTGCAAAATTAAATGGTTAGGATACAAACAAAGTCAAGAGTGGTTTGATGTGAAATGCTTCATTCTAGAGAAACTTACCTTGTCTGAATTGTTCACGGTGGTGATAGGAAACAGACATCTGAAGCGTTCAATGCCTCCAATTTAATCAATGCCTCTAGGTTTAGTACATTAAAAATGTTTTCAAATATGCTGGCTAATGCCTGAAACATTGTTTTATGGGAGTTCTGGCTTATGAATTTGGCCTAAAATGTACATTTTTAAATCCTCTTATGGCAGTAAGGTACACACTGGTAGTGAGTTGTATGATGAAAGAGAAATTTTTTTTTTCCAGATTTATCACTGCTTTACCATCCTCACTGTCACATATTAGAACTCAGAAGATGTGTAGGTTCACTGGTGGTTTTGGAAAGTAAATAAAATTGCTATATTTGTGTTACATTTACGGCATTTGGCTGACGCTTTTATCCAGAGCGACAATTTGATCATTTTGCACAGGTAGGCCAAGGCGGCATTAGGTGTCTTGCCCAAGGACTCTTATTGGTATCGTGTAAAGGTGTTTACCCAGGTGGGGATTGAACCCCAGTCTATAGTGTAGAAGGCAGAGGTGTTAACCCCTACACTATCCAACCACGACATCACAACCTCTGGTTGCTATCAATACCTCTGTATACAGATCTGATTCTCTACAATGAACAATTTCACATCACACCATTCTGAATGATTGTGTTTACCACTACAGATGCACTGATACCCCCAATACTTTTTCCCTTCCGACATCGATACTGATATCTGATTCTTTTATATTGGCTGATACCAAGTACCGTTACTGTACTAGCTGTGTCTAACCTAACTCACCTATAAGTCATATGTGCACAATTACATTTTTAAAATATTTAATTGGGTAAAATCTATGTCATCATCATTACACAGAGTTTGACGGTTCTTTCTGCTCTCTTAATAACATTATTTAAGACTGTAAGTGAGCATACAGTGGCAGACGAGTGGTTACTAAAAGAAGCAGCTCAGGTAAGCGACTCTGTTAGCATGTTCTGAACACCAAAGTTCTGCCATGAGCAATTTTACTGTTGCTTGTCGTCCCACATCACTGATTTATTGTTAAGTTCTGTCTATTGGTGCACATGCATGCATTAGAAATTGCGTTTAAGTGCCAATATCAGCGCAGATTCCGATACAGTATCAGTATCGGTGCACCAATACAATTCAACAAAGGAATTATGCAGAAAAAATATAGAGATAGAGGGGTAGGGTGAAGTGTTATGGCTACGTGGCCCTCCAAACTGAGGTTTTTCAGAAGCACACTCTAGAGTGTTATGAAGGAAAAAACGGCAAGATGGCTGCATGAGAGACCAAAGAAACTCACAAATGTAGTTATTTTCTCTGCTAAATAATATGATAACCATTGTATTATCTTCATTTAATGTTGTGCAGTTCTTACGCCAGAATGTGACTACTGCACCATTTAAAGTGGAACAGGAAAATTCGAGCAATAAGCTGGTGAATGTCACCAAAGCTTCATATCACTGATGAATTAGGGGTGAGCTTATACCCCCTCTTTGATGGCATGTGATGCCCGAAATTTAACTACAGACCAGCAGCGAGACCGCTGAAGTTTACCCTGCTTTGCAGCAATGCAGACTGGCAGGGTCGTCTACAGAGCACCGCTAGTAGCGGTTTATGAAGTAATGCTCTTCTTTATTTGAGGGTTGTCCCATTTCGTAGGGGAAAATTTCAACCACTACCCCTTGTAACTCAGTTCCAAGGAGCAAGATGACACTCAAAATAAAGGGTAGGGGTAAAAATAAGAAATGTGTTTGGGCCTCTGAATGACTTTCATCTTCACCATTGAATCATGTGGAAAACAAAGCTTGTTATTTTTCTTTGCACCTAGTGTATTCAGTAGTCCGCATTATATATAATGGATACACGATGGCTTGTTAAAATTCTTGAGCTGAGTGTGTACCACATTAACTCAGTGAAAGCCAGCAGAGGAGTTTAAATCACTCCACTGCCTTTTTATGTTGCTCAGGACAAAAACAACAAACTGCTAGGCATTGATAATACATTCTGTGCAGAGCAGAACATGTTTTTCCCATCATTAGAAATAAGAAAAAAGATCAGGTACAGAGATGAAATATTTTTGTCAGCTGAAGTTGAGTTAGCCAGAAGCCATGAGAGATTAGAAGGAGGAAGGAAGGAAAGTGGAGAGAGATTCAGTGAGATTCATCACCCCTTGCTTGCTAATTGTGAAGGCTGGGCTGAATGTGTTCGTCTTTAACCCCTTAAACTGCAGGCTTCTTATTCGGTCATTAATCTTAAGATGTATTCAAGAAGTGCTATGTGTGACCCAGTACACTAATATTTATGTTTATGGTCCTGTGTAAGTCAGAAACAACGATTCTTTTTCCAGTCTAAACAGCCAGTAAGTCCATAAGTACGGGTCATTTGTTTTTCCAGAGTCAGGGAAAAAGCAGAAAACACATTTAGCAGAAGCCAAAACTGCCAAAATATAGTATCCCATTTTTTCAGTATTCATTGTGTCGACACTTTACCTCTATTACAACTTCCATTCTTTTCAGGAGACTTGGTGAGAGGTTCTAAAAAGAAATCTGCAGGCATATTTTTTCACATTTCCAAAGTTCAGTCTTAGAAGTTGGTTGAATTTATTGCTACTCACAATCCAAGTAATCCCAGAGACATTCAATGATGCTGAGGTCTGGGCTCTGGGGTGGTCAGTCATTTATTCGTAGAACACCAGCAACTTCTTTGTTTGTTTTGCAAATGTTTTCTTTTTCACAAGAGCTTCTTGACAGCTACACATAGTGTTGTGTTGTCTTCTCACAGAAGGATGGACAGAAACTCCTGATTTTGTCAGATGGGGATAGATTTGGTTGTCTATCAGGTCTTCCATGGCTCATTTTCCTGAACTCCAGTTTTGAAATTTGCATTTATTTTCCTTTAACTTTATCCTTTCTTATACAAGTAGATTGTCTTATATTTGATCTCTGACTTTTGCTCAGTGCTTTATGTTTTGAGAGGGAGGAATGAAAATGGGTGCCCACATACAGGCCCTTCAAGTTAATGGCTGAGTACAGAGACAGTGTGGACCACAACATGCAGCACATTATGACTTCCCCTTGCTAAAATACTAGCTACTCTCTTGGTCTTCATGGTGTAGCTTTCAATGCAGAGGATTTCATCATTAGTCAAAATGTACCATATGCAGGCAGCACAAGGCCAGTGCGGTTCAAGGCTTCACATGCTGCATTGCTGTAATAGTCTAGTGCTTTTAGGAAATATTGAACATGAATTGATGGGAACATTAAGATTTGTGAGTCAGAGGTAGAGAGGTGGTCTGAGAAGGTTTCTGAACGTATGTGGCAAATCCTGTCTTCAGGGAAATCTACAGAGAGGAATAGAATGTCACTGAGAGTGGTAAAGGTCTCTGTCTGAAGATGGCAGTCAGCCAGTATTCCACCACACATTTCCCCCAGTGGTGTCTCCATGACTGCCAAAGAGTGACGTAAGGCAAGGAGCATCCACACATAATCAAGGCATTGATGTGAGAGGCACTGTTTGAACCCTTCGCCATGGCTCTAAGGGTTATTCAGAGCAGAAGCACAGGCACTAGACCTTTCTTTCAGTTCCCTTTAGTGTTAGCCAGACTTTTCATACAATGACAGACTGATGTACTAGGTGGTAACATAACAACAGCTCATTAAAAACATTCATTACTATAGCCCATATGCCAAATGATAACACTTTTGAAAACTATTTCACCCCCATTTTAAAAAGTGTTACTCAGTCATCAGGAGATCGCGAGTTCAATCCCTGGTGATGCCACAGCCCTTCGTGGCCAGGAGTCAAGAGAGCACAATTGGCCTCATTCTCAGGGTGGGTAGGATGGACCCTCCTCACCCCCATCACTCAGCACAGTGCTAGTCAGCGCAGGCGTCTGTTAGCCAAAAATCCCAAAAAACAAACAAACAAGAAAAACAACCTGTTACTACAAACCTGTGCATTTGTGAACTCCTGTTGGTGTGGGTGCAACTTTCATGCTAGTAGCTCTGCCTGCTGGAGAAAATTCGGACTGCTACGCATTCACAATATATTACTGAGCTCCAAAGCCATGTCCAAATGTCCTACATACATATACATATTAAAATCCAGTGTGTTTTATGTCCTTATAGCAGAGACACTGCTAGAGTCTTGATTTTCGTAGAACACAGATGACATGTCATACTCTGGCAGTGTGACATGTCACACCAGACACTTGTGGACATAAAATAAACCGTAGAGTTAATTGAAAGGAGGATTGCTTCCGAGTGGCGCAACCGTCTAAGCGTTGGCGCTATCATCAGGAGATCGCGACTTCGATCCCTGGTGATGCCACAGCCATCCGTAGCCGGGAGTCCAAGAGAGCACAATTGGCCTCGCTCTCTCTGGGTGGGTAGGGTGGCCTCTCTTTCTACCCCATCACTCGATACGTGATACTAGCCAGTTAGCTGACGTAACAGATCTGGCGCCTTTCTCTGAACGTGTTTGGCTGTCCAATGACGTTGTGTGAGCAGCAGTTCGTTAAAAAGCAGTGGCTAGTTTCACAGGCCTCGGAGGAAGCCTGTGCTAGCCTTCACCCTCCTGGCATTGATAGCATTGTGTGATTGGGGGAGTCCTAAGTAGTGGGTGCACTTGGAGAGGGGTAAATCCAAAAAAATGACAAACGAGAAACAAAACAAGGTCATACTATTATAGCAGTAAAACAAAAGATAGGCTTGGTACACACTGACAAGACAGAGGCAATACTTTGCAAAGAGAGAATGAAACAGATAGGCCTAACCCAGGTGAAAGCAATCAGTATTTGGTGTCTTGGATCTGCGGGTTGATGGATGATTGGCTGGCGGAGTCACATAACAACCTGGGGATTCTTGGGAATTGGAGTTCATAAAGTGCTTGGAGTTTGACTGAGAGCCGGGAAGCGTGAAGCAGTGGAGACAGAAGAGAATTTATCGTAGTAGATTCATTGTAGTAAATTATTCATTCCCTGTAATGATCTATTGTTTCAACAGCAAAATATAATAAAATGTTACATGAAAATGTTATTTCATATTATTAGCAAACTGCTTAACATTAAATTGTACTTTATCAGTCGTCCCAACACAGTGATGATGGCCTTTGAAATCTCATCATCGGCTTACTTGTCAGTCATCACTGATATCTGATTATATCGCCCCCTATCATTAACAAAAGAACAGTGTAATTTGAAATAATTATTTTTTGTTTGTAGCTCATTGAAAAAAGTATAGAAAAGTGCAGATTCTAAGGCACAATCCCTTTTCTTATTTTTACCCCTACCACTTGTTTTCGAGTGTAACCCTCCCTCTTGAAACTGAGTTAGAAGGGGTCTTGGTTGAAATCTCCCCCCTATGAAATGGGACAACCCTTCAAGAACCGGAGACCTCATCAGTTGTCGTCAGCGACTTTTACGTAAACAGACGAGACGAGGTTTTCCGGTCATTTCCAATACGCCCCTCCAGCTGTGGTGATCTCACTTGTGTGTCACGTGACAGGACAGGTGAATCATATTTAAACTAGCCAGGAAAAAATAACCAGGACGTGTTTTCCTGCTTGGTCTCCAGACTATAGCAATAATGGTTTATCACACTGACGTTTATCCGAAGGAGACTGAAAAGCACCGGCGCTCGCGATTCACTCACAACTTCAGTTTTACGCATCAATCAATCAAACAAGTCACCGAATAAAAAAGAGCGCAAACAAAAAACCACATCACTTCATTAACAGCTACTAGCGCTGCTCTGTAGGCGACCCCGCCAGCCTGCAGTCACCGCAGAGGAGGGGAAAGTTCAGCTCCTCACTGCTTAAATACATTTAGGGCATCATCCGCCTTCAAAGAGGGGGGCGATTATTTATTATCACCGCCAAGAATTCTGCTGTGATATGAAGCTGAACTTAGCTTTCTAATCACCAGCTTCATGGTCGATTTCCCGTTCCACCTTAAATGGTGCAGCAACCTCAGGTACCAGAACGGATCTGCTGCACCATTTAAGGTGGAACGGGAAATTTCGCCCGGTAGCGACCGAGACATGAGCGCCTTACTAACGATTTTATGCGTGTTATGAAGGAAATGACCATATGGCCATCGGAACCAATGGTTCTTACAATACAGCGTCTTTTTAACAGAGAAATACTCACATTTATGTGTCTCTTTGGTCGCTTGTGCAACCATCTTGCCGATGATTCGCAGGGCATTCTGGGAGTTTTCTCATAACACTCCGTTTGTAGCGCCTCTGAAAAATCTCCGTTTGAAGGGCCAAATAGCCCCAGCACTTCACCCTGCCCCTCCATCTCAACAACAATCGGGACAACCCTACCCCTAGACGTGAACACACAAAACGGAGGGGTAGGGCTAAGTGTTAGGGGCAGGGGGTGAAATGGGATTGGGCCTAAATGTTCAGTCTTATCATATATTTTAGGTATTTTATTCTGATTTGGGTTTGATGAAAAGTTTTGTGCTTATAGAAAAGTTGCAAGTGCAGACTTGAACCTTTCATTACAAGATGTAAATGTAATTCCTTACATAACTATATACTTAATCATGTAGTTAAACTGTATAAGAAAACAACAGTTACAGCTCTCGATTCTTGACCTTGAGTGTTTCCCAGGATACACTGAAAAACCATGCAGGCACAGTTACATGAAAATGAGCTCTTGAGATGGAGCTAGCCAGTTTCTCGGCAGAGTAGCAAGATAAGCTCAGCTGGGCCGTGCACATGGCTTTGCTGATGAATAGGGATCTGTGGAAGAAACAAGTGGGTAGAATCCTTGACTGGCTGGGTCTAATTAGCTCCCTGGTCTAGCCTTAAACTACACAATTATTCTCAGTTGATTGGCTTTCTCTTTAGCTCCAGTGCCCCTGATGGAGTGCCTCTGTACATCACCAGTGGTGGCTAATGAGGCCTGGGCTCAACTAAGTGGGTCAGGCCCTTGGAATGACCACCATGATCTCTCACCTGCTGCAAAGTACTGAGGGGGAAGTAGTCCCTTAAGGGAAGGTGTGGGTGTGTGTGTGTGTGTGTGACGGACACAGTGAAAATGCCTCCAGTAGATTACAGATATGGGAGAACAGCCAGTAAATACAACAGATGAATGATACTGGGGTCATATTGTGATTTTACAGTAAATATAATATTTTAAAAACATAAGAAAAAAATTCTCAGACAACTTCGGCTATAAAAAGGGTTCATTCACTGTTTTTATTTATAAAGGAATAGTTTGTGAAAAATCTATGTATGTGATTTGCCGCTTACTCCAAATGTAGTCGATTAGCCAAGACATGTTTGGTATCTGACCTGTCCAGGGTGTATCCTGCCTTCCGCCCAGTGACTGCTGGGATAGGTACCAGTTCCCCCCTGTGATCCAGAAGGATAAGCGGCTCAGACTTACTTTACTCTGCTTTAACCTTTAGCTCAGCTATAGTCGCTTTTCTTGCATCTCAGGAAACTTTTCCACAAATTTCTTGTAAAATGTCTTAACGTTCGACCTTTTATGAAGCTGAAGTTGCTTCTAATTCACCAGCTTTTTGTTCGAATTGTCCCATTTCACGTTAAATGTACTGCTGCGGTATTTAAGGTGGAATGGAAAAATTTTAAAACGTTGTTATAGATTAAATGTGTGAGGAAACCACCTGAGGGATTATAACTGCAAATAAGTCATCTCCAAATTTTCGATGTTCATCTCAAATCTCACTCTGTGCTCTTTCATTGTCTGCATTGCTGTGTGTCCAACAGTCTGCCTGTCAGTCTTCAGCGTTAAAGGTTGGTGAATTAGCAGTGATGCCTTAACTCCAGCGTTTAAGACCATGTATTGTGAAAACTGTGTTAGAACTGTGTGTTATAAAGATTTTACAGCAAAGGAGGATTATTTTATTTTACTTAAAAATCTAGTTCTGCTGTGGAGCTGCAGCAGTAACAGCGGAGGGATTATTCAGGCAAGATTCTCACACCAAGCAGAGCCATTGTCACTGATGAGAAGGCTAAGTTTGAGGCTAAAGTGTTGCTGAAGTTTAATAAAGACTCTGAATGTTTTATCTGTGTATAAATTGATCAGGCATAACATTATGACCACCTCCTTGTTTCTACGCTCATTGTCCATTTTAACAGCTCCACTCACTCTATAGGTGCACTTTATAGTTCTACAATTACAGGCTGTAGTCCATCTGTTTCTCTGCATACTTTGTTAACCCCATTTTACCCTGCAGGGGTCAGGACCCCCATGGATCCTTACAGAGCAGGTACTATTTGGGTGGTGGATCATTCTGAGCACTGCAGTAACACTGATGTGCTGGTCTGAGTTGATCAGACTGGTGTTCGCTAGTCATCATGATTGTTTACCTCTGGAGAAGCCGCATGAAGCTCTTTTGCGCATGCGGGTCGGTTTAGGAGCTGATCTGTTCAGACTGATGTCGCATACAGATCACATTTAAAATATGGTGTGAACAAGCAACCAAAAAAATCTGATTTGGTGAGAAAATCAGATTTGGACCTCTTTTACCTGCTGTGTGAACGTAGCCGTAGACAATCCTACCTTGTCGGTCCACCTGATCAAAGTAAGTCAGAGATGATAGCTCAACTGCTGCTGCACAGTTTGTGTTGGTCATCTTCTAGTCCTTCATCAGTGGTCACAGGATGCTGCCCACAGGACGCTGTTGGCTGGATATTTTTGGTTGGTGGACTATATTCAGTCCAGCAGCGACACTGAGGTGTTTAAAAACTCCATTAGCACTGCTGTGTCTGATCCACTCAGGCCAGCGCAACACACACTGACACACCACCACCACGTCAGTGTTAGTGCAGTGCTGAGAATTACCCACCACCCAAATAGTACTTGCTCTGTGAGGGTCCATGGGGGTCCTGACCAATGAAGAACAGGGTAAAAGGGGGTAACAAAGTATGCAGAGAAACAGATGAACCAATGTAGAACTACAAAGTGCACCTGTATAGTAAGTGGAGTTGATAAAATAGACAATGAGCATAGAAACAAGAAGGTGGTAATAATGTCATGCCTGATCAGTGCATCTTGCTGAAATGTTTAAATTGGAGAAGTTTTATTTCAAGAGTTGACAACACTTTGCGCAAAATTCTCTGGTTTGTATTCAGTTATTTTTGTTGATTCCAGGAACAACCTGGAATGATTGACTTTGCCTTTAGCCTTAATTTTTGGTGGATATCACGCCTTTGGTTGGTGATCTTGTATATTTGCAACTTTTCAATTGTATTCAATTGTTTCTTTCTGGCACATGATTAAATGCAGTGTCTTGTTCACACTATCAGTTGGGCTTGTTTGGAGATTCACAAACAAACATTCTGACAATCGCGCTTTGAAAGTAGCTAAAAAGTAGCCATTACTTTTTAAAAAGTAGCTAAAAAGTAGACACTACTTTTTCTTGAAAAGTAGCTAAATTGTGGCTAGCTCCAACTTTTAGGAAAGTAGCTATTAAAGTAGCTAACTACAAATTTTTCAGTAGCTATCCCAACCCTGGATATTACTGTGGCAAAGCTAGCCAGCCTACTTAGCTTATCGACATAATTTGAAACGTATATAAAGATTTTAGCATGCATTTGTGGAAATGTTTTGGGTGACTATTGACTTCCACTGTTTGTTTTCACCATTAGCCTAGCAGCTCCAGTTCTAAACTAAACAAGCAACATTTGGACACCAAACATGTCTCAAGTGGAAAATCATGTAAATTAGATTTTCACGAAACTGTTCTTTTAAGGGCTCCTGTATTGCTCTGTGATATGATCAGGATGCCCCATTGCAGTTATATTGCCACATATTGTCTGATATATTGAAAACGTGTTAGTGAACCTACGATTTGAGAAGGTTGACCTGCAATATTGTTGATCCAAAAGTATTTATGAACACCTGTGATTGGTCAGGACGCTTTTAGCACACTATAAAGCATTCAGTGATTGGGTAGAGGCTCATTTGCATATGGCATACCTCTGCAGTATCAATATTGTGAAGGTTGATGTCAAAGTAACAAATTTAAGAACAACGCACTGCAGACATAGTCCGTACAAAAGGAGAGAAAGGCTAGGTAGGAAAAAGATGGAAGAAGTGTGAAAGAAATGAGCAAAGGAAAGAAAGAAGGAAAGACTGGAATAAAGACAGAGAGAGATAGAACAAGCCCACTGTTAGCTTCTCTTCCTTGATGGCTGAGTGTAGACTTGTTCCATACAGTGCCTGCAGTTAATGAATGGCTGTATTTGTGAAGCAGTGATTCTCCAAAATCCCAGCCGTCTCCTCATGGGGTCATGAATGCTGGAACAGGAAGAACAAAGACATTTTGTGGGAGAGGGGGATGAAATCACACACAACACACACCAGCTCTGTCCATGATGGGCTGGCAGATAGTAGAGGCTCTGAAACCCAAGGATGGCCATTGTGAGGTTCAGTACAAGTAAAATGTCAGCTCATATCTGTCACTGGCCATGTTGTCAATATCATTTGAGCTCTTCTTTATGACTTGGAAGTCTCAGGGTTTAGTTGAGGATGTGTTTAGTTCAGTTAAACAGAGAAAAGTTTCATTCCTCAAAGTGTTTAGTATTGTCATTACCCAAAGATCATCATCGAGAGATGGGTCAGATATTAATGTTGCCTAGATCATGACAATAAAAGCTTTTTGGGTAATTATTTATTATTTATTGATTTGGTAAAGGTGTTTCAATTATTGGCTTATTACATTATTTATTTTGCCAGAATTATTCTATAAGTATTTATTTTTCCATTCATTCTCTCATTCCATTCATTTACTCAGTCACACTTACTGTTGAACAAAAATAATCATCTGTAAAATGCTTTATTATTTATTATATAATTTATTATATAATTATATATTTATAATTTATTTATTATAGAATTATAAAATTATAAGGGATTACATGCAGTGAATTACATTTACGGTCAATTCCATTATTTACTGAGTGGTTATATTACATATAGCATTATGTTATGATCTGTTTAAACTCAATGCAATAATTAAGATAAAAGCAAAATATATATGTAACATGACAGAAAGGGCCAGACGATCGCAGTAAAAACCAAAAGATGAGGCTTTAATATCAAAGGGTTTGACAAGAATCGTGGTCAGTAAAAAGGCATGGGTCAGATCCCACACAGCAAAAAGATACAAAAAGGCAACCATAAGCAGTTAACGACGATTAAGAGACCCTTATTAGTCCCACAACGGGGAAATTTCACCTTCGCATTTAACCCATCCATGAAGTGAAACACCACATACACACTAGTGAGCACACACACACTAGGGGGCAGTGAGCACACTTGCCTAGAGCGGTGGGCAGCCCAATCCGCAGTAGCAGTTGGGGGTTAGGTGTCTTGCTCAAGGACACCTCAGTCATGTGCTGTCGGCTTTGGGAATCAAACGTGGATGGTGACCTTCATTTCACGAGGCCCATGACTGCCCCAATGATGATGATGATGATAATGAATTGATTTGTGCTTAATAATTTCACTGTATTTTTAATTGTTTTCTTTGAAATTGAACCTGAAAGATTTCAATTGTAATTTTTATTTTTTTATCTAACATCCTTCCCTCATGGCCACATGGTGAGCAGTTGGATACCATTGTTTTGAAGTTAGTGTGGAACATTAAAATTGTTACTTCTGGAACATAACATCTTCAGAAATAGAGCAAACATTTTTGTGTTTTAAGAAAATATTATGATTTTATATGTGTACAGCTGTTCACAGATGTGTTTGCTTGTCACATATTGGCTAGTGGTTTTGTCACTACTGTTACTGTTGAAACATTTGGTAACATTTTGGCAATATTATAATGTTGTCTCAAGATGACAATTATTTTAATAAAATAAACATAAGGCACAGAGACATTCAAAAAAGGATTTTGGTCTAAAATCCAAATCAGTTCATGGTTTGACATGTGCTGACTTCAGACCAGTTCGGTAGAATGATCCATAACCTTACATCTCTTCAGACTGCTAGGTTTAATAAGACTTCCACTTTTTATTAACCTCATATCCAGGTACATTACTGTTCAGAGGTGAATCATTACACATATATACACATCTAAGGACTCAATTTGATTGTTGATATTTTATGTTGAAATAAAACCAAAGCAACCCCTACCTGCCTCCTTTACTCTTACAGGATGCCCCTAGTTTTGATCACTGACAGTGGTTCCAAATGAGCGACCCTCATAGGAGACATTCTTTTGAGGGTCCTCTATTTCAATATTGTATTGACATTCTAGTAACGCACCAGCCTCACTGTGAGGTCTCTGTGAAACTCATTAATGGCTCTCTGTGTCTCTGTGTCTGTCTCTTGCCATATGCGGTCACTGTAAGTTAAATCTGGGTGTCAAAATCAATTCCAGCATCATTAGCAAGTGAAATCGTCTCCCAGAGAGACTTAGAAGACTTCTTCCCTTTGCTGCCACAGGCTGAATTGAATTTCTCTCTGAGTATGGCAGGTGTGTTGTTATCAGCAGGCAGAGCAGAGATGAGTTGTGTTGTGTAATACACTCTCACCAGAACCCCTGATGCTGTTGACGGAGACGCTAATGCGCTGGAGCTCCCATTAGTACGACTGGAGGCAGGAATCTGCTAAATGGACTCCAAAAGGCTTTAAAACCATGAATTATGGATCGACTTAGTCAAGTCCCAAGTACTGGTGTAGTGTTTTGGAGTCACTCATCCCATCATGCTAAAAGGTTTGAAAGCATATACCAGATTTTAGATGTGCTTGCAAAAAAAATGCAAGCTGCAGATTTTACTGCTGGCTTATTCTAGAATTGTTCTTAGAAGTCACAGTCAATGCCACCGATAACAAACGCGTGGTGTAATTGTATAATAATTACTTCTCATTTGTAGCTCATTGAAAAAAAAGGTAGAAATTCTGTTAAAAGTGCAAATTCTAAGTTTTCAATCAGCAACACAGTTGTGTTTGTACGAAAGTCTGGAGAGGCCATAAGCTGTTGCTATCATTTTCTGCATTGTTCTCTTAAGATAAGTAAGTTGTCATTTCAAGATAACAATTTTGTAAACATAACATGATAAGTAACGCATTATTTCAGGATAACAATTTTGCTATTTTGAGATAACAAGATAAATAACTCACTATCTCAAGATAACAACTTTTGTTATCTTGAGATAACAAGACAAGTAACTTGTTGTTTCAGGATGACAATTTTGTTGTCTTGAGATAACAAGATAATTAACTTGTTATCTTAAAATTACCATAAGACCAGAAAATTATAACTACCTCATGGCCTCTCTGGACTTCCGTAGTGTTTGTAAGTGTAAGAGGAGATGTTTTATTATGACTTGAATTTGATGAAAAACTATTGTTGGACCTACGTTTTGCATTAAAACATCTTTTCTTGGGCAGTAACAATATAACTTATCATATTGTATCAGATCTTATCGCAGCATATCATATTGTAGCGCTGTATGCAGGTAGATTGGCTTGAGCTGAACATATTAGCCTGAGGCTAGAGCATTAGATGGGGACACTACTTTGATGGGGGCACAGCTTTTGTTTTACATATAAAACATATTAACTTAAAGGCAAATTTTCCAGGAACTCTGAATTTCTGCTGTATCAAAAAGTGTTTCCAATCAAAGGACCAGTTGTGACAGCTTTGTAGGAGTCGGACGCTTGCAGAGAAAGCGGTGTTTAAAATGTTTAGTAAAGGATAATCTAAAAAATTAAGTACAAAAAACAGGCCAAGGGTCATACACAGGCAAATATACCAATGGAGACTGACTATCTATCTATCTATCTATCTATCTATCTATCTATCTATCTATCTATCTATCTATCTATCTATCTATCTATCTATCTATCTATCTATCTATCTATCATCTTTATGTATTACTGTATTATAACATCTAAAAAACTGTGAAATCCGACTTAACATTTTTACATTATTATTTAAGGCTTTTATACTGTGATAGGAAATGAAGTTGCTTACAGAAAGCTCTGATTCCACTTGCTGATCCATTTTGCAGTGACCAGTGGGGCCCTGCACATGCACAAAAGAATGTAGGGTCAGATTTTAATGAGGTAAAAAGGTTGTTGCCAAAAACTTTGAATATATCACTGACAAGATGAAAATATATGTTTATGCAATTGCATGTAAATAGTATAGCAAAATAACAAAAATAATTCTAGACTTATAAGGATTAAGTCTAACTTATAAGGATTTTACAGAAACAGGAAAATGGGAAAGTGCAGGCCTTCCTTGCCTGGGTGGTGATGTATTGTGGAGGCTATAGGGGTTGCCAGTGTGAGATTAAAAATACATGTTCTAAAGCAGGTGGAGGAATGAAGGGCTGTCCCTAGCACACATCCTGCCCGTCCGCCTCTCTGTCAGCCTGAGGTCAGACGGGCGCGTGGACAGCCGCTGTGACTTTTTGAGGCCGCCTCCGCAGCAGCAACTCTGTGTTCGTGCTGAAAAGCCAGCAGGTTCAGGCCCACCACTGGAGCCCGAACTCTGGTTCAAGGTGTCTGTGCACGTTGATTTGCGCGCTAGACATTTACAGTAGGCTCTGACGGCTCAGCAGGCTGATGGAAAATGGCCTTTCATGCTCACTGGAACAGCTTGCAATGGCAGCTGCCACATTGCTTGTGGTAAATAGCGACAGATTTCTTTTGCCTGGAGGAAGATAAAGAAGATCGGGTTTGTTTCTTCTTCTAGGCGTTCTTGCTGCCTTTTTTCACAGTGGCAGACGTATGCAATATCTGTGCTGCACTACAAGTTATTTTGTTGACAGTGCTGGAAAAAAAGACTTGCTTAAAAGAGATTTGCATTGCTAGTATGCTTTTGTATGGTGCCAGAACTGTTTCTCATTACTCGTCCCATATGACAATGTGAAGTTGGTTATTTATAAGCAGGCTGGAGGGTCGGTGTGTTTCTGCTCAACTAGAAAGGTGCTGATTGATTATTTTGCCTGACCTCCGGCTCTCCAGTGTGTTTTGGATATTGTTCGATGAGTGCATTCCAGAGGCGGGCCCAGCGTTCTTGAATCATGATTATTGGGAGACCCCAGGCTGACCTGCAGACATTTTATTCCCATTTGTACCACGGTGGTCCCACCTCAGCTAGACTCACTCACAATTTTTGCTTTCTTGGTCTGCTTTTGATAAATAATGCAACTTCACCAGTCATCTATTAAAGACCCCAGGCATTTTTGTGTGTGAACGGAGTTGTAATAATACAGATGAAAATGGTATTATGGTACTGTTCAGTGTTCAGATGTTATAGAGCAGGGACTGCTAGAGCTGTAAAATCTCATTTAAAGTCGTGTTTTTTTATAAGCTTAACTGTTTTGGGCTTCACATTTCTACATTTTGTCTGAAGTCAGAAATGAATTTATTCATTTAACTTAATCCATCAGAGATCCTCCCAGAGGCTGCAGTGCACAGAATACAGTGGGTGAATATGTGTGTATCCTGTGGAGCTGCATTTCTCTGATCTGATGCTTTTGCTGCTGTCCTTGACTTTCTCTCCAGGCTCTTGTGACTGAGATGCTCTGCTTATTTCCTGACCTTCATTGAGAACCATGTGGAGAAGCAATGCTTCTAAAGTGTGGCACGGAGCCATCCGCCCCAGTTTTTTTACCGTTACATCCGATGAGAGCAATTAGGAGTCTGCAGATGATTAGACCCAGGGTGGCAAATTAACACCTGGGTGCCACCAAATACACATAAATGTTTACACTGGATTGGTAGAAGTGCTACATCCACCAGACAGAGTAAAAACATAAAATAATAATCAGACATGACATAACTTACAGATAAATCCAATAGCAAAGGTGAGTATGTAACCCCTGACCCTGCACTTCAACTATATTCTCCAGTAATCTTATAGCTAGCAATGGGCTACAATGCTTAGGTCAGGGGTGCGTAACTCCAGTCCTGGAGAGCCCGTGTCCAGTGGACTTTGGTGACTTACCTTCTCAAAAACACCTGATTCATTAAATTTTTTAATTGCCAGGTTTAGAGGGTGTGCTGAACACTGACTTTCCATGACTAAAACTGTGCACAAGTTATGCCCTCTCAGTTTAAAGCTAGTCCCCCTCAGATTTCTGACTCCTCAGAAAAAAAATTATATATATATATAAAATAAGGCCCATGATGATGGCAATGATCATTTTAATGTAATTCAGCTTGCGCTCTAATACAGGCTGAACCCAAAGGCCCGGAGTTCTTGGAACCTTTTTTTTATCTCAAAAAATAAATTTGACTGATAATTTTGATTATTAGATCATCGCAATTTTTGGCCAATGGCAACACCAATGCAACATTTGCATGCTGCTGCATACCATCGCTGTTTTATAATAATTCTGCAATGAGGCTCAAGACTTTTCTTGTGTTTACATTTTTAATGACATGTAAATACAGCATAGGCCTGCTCAGCTGTTTCTGCAGATTGCACAAACTGTGCTAGTTCTTAGCATAGGCTGCTACTTAGCAATGTACCTGGCTGTGGTAAAGGAGCAAAAAAAAAGAAAATAATGATAATAAAAAAAAGAAAAATGATGACAATGTCAATTTGCCCCACTAGTTCTAGTGCTGTGAAAGGTAGGCCTGTGGCTAATTACCCAGTACCCGATGTGACATTTTGTCCTATATGCAAAGGAAATGTATAATTTTCTAAATATTTGCATCATACATATATTTAAATATTTTAAACATACATTTAATATATTTCATCTACATATGTGCATATATATATTGGCATATACATACAACCTCAATTTAAAAAATGGGGCACTGTGTAAAATGTAAATTAAATAAAAACAGAAAGCAATGATTTGCAAATATTTTATTCACAATAGAACACAGAACATATCAGATGTTAACCATTTCATGAAAAACATTAACTCATTTAGAACTTAGAGAAGAAAAAAGTTGGGAAAGGGCAACAAAAGGCTGAAAAAGATGAAGTTCAAAATTCTTTTTGGAAACGATGGATGCCATGTCCTGCAGAATCAAGAGGAGAGAGACTACCCAGCTTGTTATCAGCACGCAGCTCTGATGGTATGGAGTTACATTAGTACCTATGGCGTGGGCAGCTTACACATCTGGAGAGGCACTATCAATGCTCAGTATGTAAAGGTTTTAGACTATAGCTCGCTAAATATATCCGTCTTTCATGGCATAGTGTTAGATTCAGTGTTATATCAACTTAGGAATCAAATTACATTAATCCTCCATTTAAATAAATGTAATACTTGGTAGTTACTATTAGCTCTGTGGTGGACTGGTGACCTGTCCCTAGTGTTTCCTGCCTTCTACTCAATGAGTGCTGGGATAGGCTCCAGCTCCCCTTTGCAACCCAAGAAGATAAACGGATTAGAATATGTGTGTGTGTGTGTGGGGGGGGGGGGGGGGGGGGGGGTATAGTATCATTATTTCAGTATTAGTAGCAGTGGTAGTATGACATACAATTTATATATTTATACAACTTATGTATTTATCAGCAAATTCGGCAAAAAATAGAGATTGAGAAGCTTCTAAAACCTGGGGATTTAAACGCTGCTGTCACCGTATCTCCTTCTGAAGTTTCTGTTTGTTGATATGTGTTTTGATGGTGTGAAGTGAAAGAGGGCAGCTAGTGGAGTGAGAGAAAGGCAGGCGGGGTTGCTGCTGACCTTCGCTGGCGGAAACATGTTTGTCTGAAGAAAACACAGGCAGTGGAGCAGGAAATGAAGGGTAATAGAGAAGAACAGTGGCTGCCTCGGCCTGTCAATAACACCTCAGCAACCACTGTCCGCTACTTATTACCGCACAAAACACCACATTATTTGAATTTTTTCACGCAATGTACCGCATCCCTAGTTCCGCCTCCACTGCCTACCCAGCTCGGCTTATATAATTAGCCAAGTCTTCAGTTTTGAGACTTTGACGATCAGTCTACCTTTCTCTTTCAGATAAGTGCAGTTTTGTCAGTTTAAATTATTCATGAAGGGAGTATGCCTGACTAACTCTTTATTACTGTTGAGAGCAGATGAATTATTCATGAAAAAAGAGGCATCAGATTATATCTAGAAAAGTGCCCAAATAAAATGTCTGATTGCTGGAGAAGAAAAAACTCAAATGAGAGAAATGTTATGTATCAGTCATCTTGACTGCAGGGAGCCGCTCATCTCTGGAAAAGCAAAAAGATCATAGAGTTCAAAGACCTCACGCCATGACATGTGTTATACCTCAGGATCTCTAGCCTGTGAAGATGTAGAGTTCATTACCTGTCTATCAGATGCTCTCCTTCTGCACTTTGGGCTCTGCGACATTAATTATTAGCGCTACGAAAGGAAAGAGATGTGCTAAAGGCATGTGCTAACCTGTTATCTGGAGAGGCCTCCTCTGACACTTTTGAGTCTAGTTATCGACTCAGTGCTGCTGGCATTCATGCTGCTTTAATGTGCTCTTGTTTTGATAGGATGGTCCTGTTTCCCACTTGCAAAGTCATAATTATAAAGTTCAAGTGCTTTGTAATGGGAAAAGTTCTTGTGCATGTTTCAGAATTTATTTTGGGTCATTTCTGAGTGCCGGTATAGGACCATAAGGTCATTAATGAAAACTAGCAGTGCTGTAGAACAGGGGTCTCAAACTCAACCAGTAGAAGGGCCATATTAAAAAATCTCTAGAGATTGGGCTAGAGAAAAAATATTTTTACTTAATTTTTAATGAATGTTGTGCTGTGACCCAAACTGGCTATTGTTTTTTTATTTCTTCAAAATATGCAAAAACTTCAGCTGTAAAATACAGACACTTGTAGCACACCTTGAAATGTTACATGGACACTTGAAATATTCAAAAAGTAAATGTCAACAGAAGCTCAGTCTTTTAAACCAACCTAGGACTTGGGCTTAATTTCCGAGCTGGCGAGCTGATGTTGTGTTTATATTGGTTGAACTGCAGCTGATAGGCATCTGGTGACATGACTGGTTTTCAGTTGTGTAGAATTGTGTGGAGGTGTAACCGCTTTCCCATAGATTGTCGTTGGGGTAGGAGTCAGTCTGCACTTTACATTGCAGTGCATGCTGGGGGCTGCAGTGCAGCACATTGTGAAACGGGATAATATTAATAGAAAATTAAGATACTTTTGTTTGACTCATGGGCTGTAGAGTACAATGCAAATGTTATTATTTAATATAAGGTGTTGTTAAAGTCGGTTTGCTAGCTGAGCCTGTTTGGTAGCTCTACTGCTAACATTAGTCAGCTAGCTGGATCTAGTTTGATTTCAGTATAAATAACATTTCCTTCCCTTGTAAAAATGTTAGCTGGCTAACTAGCTACCAAAGATCTGCAGTTTAAATACACAGCAAGGTCATGCTAGGTGACCTGCATTCCAGCATCCAGAACCCACTTGCTGGTTTTACTGATGACCAGCCATGGTGGTTTTGCTGTTTTCTCTAGCAGCTTAAACTTCAGGATGACCTCTCAAGTTTATGACTTAAAGGAACACTCATGTGCAGTTTTAACTTTGGAAACTTGTATAATGGTGATAGCGGTGCAGGCCCATCCCACTGCTCTTTATGATTTGGGTCTGCAGTCTTGCTGTGGAGACATGTATTTATTTTGGGGTTTTAAAATCAGTTGAGATTTTCATGTTTTTATTCACTGTAAGTTGTGTCATTACCTCATATAGAGAGCCCAGTTGGGAGTTGATTATGATTTAATTAACATTGCATGTCACTATGCCTAATGAATGCCTAATTAAGCGTTTCGTAACTAGTGAATGCATAATTGATTTAAGAATAATGTCTTTTCTCACTTGATTACAAAAACCCCTGAGATTGATTTGGCTGAATGATCCACACAAAATCAATTCTGACATTTATAGCTGTACTTCCTACTTATAGCTTTTGATTTGAAGATTAGTTCTTTCATACTTACAATCAGCGAAGAAGATATTTTATGTACAGTCATATGCAGAAGTTTGGGCACCCCTGGTCTAATACATGTTTTGTTGATTTGTGAAAATTAGTGAACACACCTTCCACAGAGAACATTTAAATGACACATTAACTGTTTATTGGCTGAATTTAACATAGTGAAAAAAAGAAAACCACAAAATATAAAGTTGTGGCACATGTTCAATTGTTCAATTCTTTTTCACTGTGTTAAACTAAGCAAATAAATATAAACTGTGCATTAAAACTGGCAGAAAATTGTCATTAACAAAACATGCAGTTAACGGAGTGTGCAAACCTACGACTGTACAATTGAATACAATTTACAATCTGTTATTTTGGGGCCATTTTTGGCCAAAGTTTTAAGGGGCAGAAGTGTTGAAAATGGGTGGAAATTTTTGCAAAAATGTGGAAGGTGCATTTTTGGCCTTTATTCCTGGTTATTTCTGACTTGCTTCCAGTCCTTGTGCCAAGCTCTAGTGTAAAGGTCCCTCCTTCTTCCAAATGGGGCTAAGCGCTGCGGCTGCATGCCAGTTCCTGAGCACTGCTCCCATATGGTGCTGCTCCACGATGCTTGTCACCATAGTCTGGCCAGCACAGGACAGACCATTGCCCTGCAAAGGTTCTGTGGAATGCTGATGTTAGTGTTTACAGTCTCCATACTGCAGAAGAGTGTCCAGTGGCTTTGGAGGAGGTCAAAATGCTCTTTGTGCTAGGCCTTCTTCCTCGGAGCAGTGGCAGCGGTGAAAAGTCCCTACAAAAGGAATGCAGTGGGTTGATATGAATATAAACACTGTTATAAAAAGTACAAGAATGGCAAAGCCATGAATTTGTGTCTGGTTCTTTGCGCTTGGTATCAGTAGGTGCATGGTGCTTATTTGCACTTTGGACAGATTTCACTTAATTTATGCAAATGCAGATAGGTGACAAATAAAGGAATAACGACTAAATGAATGGAGAAACATAACGAGTGAAGAGGTTTTCAAAAAGCTGAACCGCATGATACACTTAAGCAATGAACATTGTGCCTTGCTTTGTAATGTGTATAAAATGCTGAGCAGACCTAGCTGACCTAAACTTTGGATCAAAATGGCAAGGGGAAAAGATTAATATGACTTTTAAGAGGGTTCATTATTGTGGCATGGATAGCAGGAGCTTCAGACTTCAGGCTGCTCAGTTGACTAGTGTTTCAATAGCAACAGTGACTAAAGTAACTTCTGAATGTAGATAAATGAAATAAGGGCCATCAATAAACAGGGTAGGGTTTCTATAAAAAAACCCCAAAAAGACAGAAGACCACCTGATGGAATGTCAATGTCAGACCTGCAGTGCATAAACACCTCATTACAAAGGCAAACGATTATATGAGTGTTCACTAGTGCTGATGCTGGTCTACAAAAATTAGGGAAAAATCTGCAAATGGGTACATTTGCACCATACACCAAGAGGACAGTACAGGTCTGATATCTGACACCTGCAGTGAGCTGGTCTGGTGGCTCGGTTAGGCTGTAGGGGCATTTTGCTGGCATGGTTTGGGTCCATTTGTTTCTTTTAGTATACGTGGTCACTGCAAATCAATGTAGTTATTGTGACTGATCACACTGATCCTGTAATGAAACATTTCTTTGATGTTGAGAATGATCTCTAGGATGACAATGCCTGATTCATAGTGCATGAGGGGTCACAGAAGGTTTGATGAGTATTAATGGTATTCCTCTCCAGCACACTTGCAGAAACTTGTAAAATCTTCACCACGGTGGTGGTTTAGCACCTTACTAATACACTTTATGCTGATTTCCTTTAGTTTGTCACCCATCTGTATATAACGAAGACTTTGACCAATCCCATTTCTTATTTTTACCCCTACCCCTTGTTTTCAAGTGTCACCTTGCCCCTTGGAACTGAGTTACGAGAGGTAGTGGTTGAAATCTTCCCCTATGTTTTTATTTTTTCAAAATAAAAAAGATATTACTTTATTAACAGGCCGCTAGTGCTCTGTTGGCGACCCTGCCAGGCTGCAGTGATAGCAAAGGAGGGTAAAGTTCAGTAAACTCACTGCGGGGCTTTAGTTAAATTTAGGGCATTATATGCTTTCAAATAGGGGGGATGCAACAATGATTTATTATTGTCCACCCCTAATTCGCCAGCTTGTTGTTCAGATTTTCCCATTCCACCTTAATCGGAGCACACTTAACACTCCGTTTGGAGTGTGCCTCTGAAAACCCCCTGTTTGGAGGGCTGTGTAGTCCTAACTCTTTGTCCTACCCCTCTATCTCAACAAAAATTGGGACACCCTACCTCTGGGTGTAAAAGTTCAAAACGACGGGGTAAGGGTAAGTGGTGGGGCGAGGGGTGAAATGGGACTGGGCCATGGTGGCCATTGTGTATTTTAACCCTTTCATTAAAAGGGCTCACATCAGACATGTCATGTACAGGGCGTAGATGACATTTGAAATGAAAGATATAGTATTTACTTGGCTGTATTGTCTGCTGAGACTGGAAAAGCTAATACCATTCTTTGATTTTGGTAAACAGCAGAATTCCATTTTTACTAATATTGCATTTTACCCACAAAAAAACTTGCTAACTAGACATGTCAAATATCAATGGAAACAGGCACTCTAAGAACAGCAGTTCACATCTCTGCTAGATGCATTTCTTTTCTCTGCTAAAGTAAATAAATAAAAACATTAGCGGCCTGCCTTCATCTTGAGAGTAGCTGCACTGCCTTTAGGTGCCTTAGGGCTACCTGCTGATCTTCAGGCACTGTTACATTCACATGCTCGTTTGTGAGAATCTTTTATGTCCTTCTGTGTACACATTGCATTGCAAGTTGAGTAATTAGCATTCTCTTTTGTGGATACACTTTGCAGTGCAGCTATTGGGAGCTGGAGACTAAAAACAGTTTTAAAAAATCATTATAAAAAGCCTGTAGTTGCTTTAAGGATACAATCCCTACACATCAGTCGTGTGTTACATTTGTAAGCTGTTTTGAATTTTCAAGCCTGTTTAAAGTGTCCTGAATGTTTAAAGAGTAGTCGGAATGCATGAAGTAGCAGTTAATTGCTGAAAAAAGCCTCTCGTTTCTTTGGGGCTGGGTTCATGAAAGGCAGCACTACAAAAGGGTGCATGAGAGTAATTAGATGCTTCTGTTTTCCAGCACATCTACTAAAGCGCACAAGTCATGCTTTTGCACATACAGCCTTGTTGAAAGTTTTATGTGCTTGTCTCACAGCATGCGTTCCATGTTGACTCGGCTCAGCTAAGAACCGTATCCTTTGTGCGTCTTATTACACGAGACCGGAAACCATTAATTAACTCTGGTGAAGAGTGCTGGCCTATCATTGTACTTCAGAAAGACATCCACTGTCGCTTTGTCTTCGGCCTGTCCTCCTTTTTTGGAGCACCACTCCTTACCTGTCATGTTGACAAGGTTATTACACATTATTTTTATATGCTGGTGCCTGCCTTATTACAACAATTAACCGCAACGCTTACTGATTAAAGACAATAGCGAGTACTGGATTTATCTTGGCCTGATAGGTGGTTGATTGACAGCTCCTGAATGGTAGAATTGTAAAGCGGAACGGAGGCGTTCATAAGCATTAGTAAAGCCGATTCCCTGGCTTTGCTGTCTGAGGAGTTTCTAACTGTGTCCTAGTTGTATGCTAAGCAATCATTTGTATTGTTTTTTTTTTTTTTTTACAGATTCTGTACTATGTAGTCTATTTAAAAGTACCAAATTTTGCTCCAAAGATCCAACACAACTGATGAGAACTGGTTGATTTTTTTCACCATGGTGTTGATGGATACGGTTGTCCCACCATACATTGCGAAATGCAAGTGGTGGTCCTCATATGTGGAATATTCATATATTTTTTCCTTTGGATTTTTATCCAGATTTCTCTTCGGTTTGTTCATGTCCAATTCCATGCATTAGCTAGGTCTCCCTCTATCACACAGTGCTGCCAAGCTGGGAGGGTGAAGGCAAAACGCATGAAGCAGCACTTTTAAAACTCCTGGTAATGCATCATCATTGGACAGATAAACATGCTTGGAGGAGAATTTTTTTTTTTATTAAATGAAGCACTGCAAATATATCTGAAACATAACCATGGACTATAACAATGAGTTAACAGTCAAAATGGCAAGATGAGAGGCTGGTACAGTTTTGCCAGTAAGTAGCCTTACAGTTAGAGTATCAACAAAACCATCAGTCACAAATAGGCACTTTTTAAGAAGAGTGACTAACCCATACATATACACATGGTCCCAAAAATTTATAGCAGGGTATTATGTCCCACTCAGAACCCCTGTAACCATTTTCAAAGTACAAGAAATATTGCTTCCAGTTCTGTAACATCCCCAGCTGCAAAATAACATCTAATGAACCAGCTGTTTTCAGCTTAACATGAAACCAACAGAAAAGAAATAGAAAAGAAACAGTTTTCCTTTAGTTACTTTGTTGTGTATTTGCCCCCCTTTTTTTTTTATTTTTACCCTCACACCCCACCTCATCCTCACTCAGCCCACCGCGACTGGCTAGCACAACCAACCACCACGCCACAGACATGGCCCAATAGACAGAAAAGGGTTGGAGGAGAATTTTAACAGCCAATTCTCTTATATTAGCTAATAGTTGTCTAGCATGTTGTCTAGCATTGTGCTGAGTGATAGAGGAGAGGGAGGACCAAACACTTTATTTTGCCCTCAGGTGATCCTAGTTGGAAGATTTTGATTCAGTCCAAAAACATAGAAACTATTAAAAGTTTCTGTTGGTTCCTGGTGGGTTTCTATTGGTATTTTGGGTTTTTTTCTGCTGAGTTGATTCCACAATGAAATCAAATGATTTAACAGGTTGCCTGCGCTTGTTTCTAGGTGGTTTTCTAATAGGATCTAAAAGAGTCTCTGACTGTAATCATTTAGCATACATATACATTTGAGTGTGTGTATACATATTTAACCCTCTGGGGTCCATGAACTTGCTCCTGCATTAAATTTGAAGTTTCTATGTATGTTTCTCTGTCTTTTCATTAATACACTGTTACATACAATACAGGTACATTACAGTTTCTTCTGTTTTTATAATGTCAAGCTTGCAACAATAGAAGAAGCCTTTTTTGGTGCTATATAGAACCATATACAACACACTCTCCATCAATCCGATGAGTCATTTCATCATGCAAAGACTCATTTAAGCATGAAATGGGTCTATACAGAACTCTTGGTTTTATATAGACATTGCCTTTACTAAAGAAGCACTTCAAGAGCCATCTTTTAGATAACCTGTAATGTGGTAAAAAGACATTTAATATGTATTTTGACATTTCATAGAGATTTTTCTGTAGCCTACCTTTTACAGTTCTTGGAAAATTTAGAAAAATAATAAATATAATTTAGCAGTAAAAAGTATTTTGCAGTAATCACCATGTTCCATGTGTAACTGCCAACTAATCAGATTGGCCTGTTCCCTCTCGACGTATCAGAGATGAGCTCTGATTGGAGCTCTCTGTGTAGTTGTCCTCGCATTTTTCTGTGTTAACAAAATAGTCAGAGGTAAATACAAAAAAGAACATACTTTTTTGCCAGGGATTGATGAAATGAACGTTTTCAAGGCTCAGCCAAGCCTATTGTGCATAGTCAATGCATTTATTTCCTGCCTGCCTCACTGTATGGAATGAAGTGAGCAGTTGAGTTATTCCCCGGCAGAGCGGCTGCTCTTCACAATGGTGTGATAGTCCACCAGCGTGCATTTGGAACACAGGCTGTGTTGTTTTCTGCTGGTATGAGTATGAAGGGTGGGTGTGAGGGAATGCACTCCAGGGTCTCCTGACGGAAATGAAATCTGCCCCCATTATACACCACTCGAGAGACTGCTACCTGTCTCAGCTCTATAAACAGCTCCACAGCCTCATGTTGTTCATCCCCGATCAAATCAGGGCTGCCTGCAGTACCATCCTCACTGCACTTTGAAGAGCAATTAAGATCTTAACCTCTCAAGCCTTTTTAAAGGTAATTACTGTGTGTCACTGGAAGTTCAAAATGAGGTGCTTGCCTGCATATCATTAAATGCAGCATCTGCACGTTTTACATGTGTGTATAAGTGAAGTGCTTCTAGCACACGTTAGAGTAATTGTCTTTATTTCAGAAGAAGCAAATCCGTATAGCTTTTCACCTGAATTTTGTCCAGTTGATGTGGCATGGGTATTGAATGAAATAATTTTTGTAGGCATGTTTACTTGTTTACTCGCTTTATTAGCCTTGTAGCTCCAGTGTAGAGCTAAAGAAGCAAATTCATCTTGGTTGATGGATTATTTTGAGGCTTAATAGGGAAAATGTGTAGTTTGTAGGGCTGGGAGCACTTATTGACAGGGCCAGAGTGGTACTTGACACTGGGAGTTACATGATGCAGACCAGCCCACCCCAAACTCCAAATGCATTTGATGCACACAGGTAGCTAGGTAGTGATAAAATGAAAACTGGCAAAAAGTTTTATCATAAATGTGACATAATCATTACAGTCAATATGCTGAGAACAGATGTTTGCTAAATAAGTTAGTAAGATCAGCATTTCTCATAGCCCACCTGCTCGGATATGTCCTCATCCTCCTAAAGTAGGTTTTTTATTATTGTCTTCTCAGTGCTTTAGTTTTTTACAGTGTTGCTGCTGCTGTCTATCTTCACAGGATTCAGATATGAAAATAGCTGCATAGAAATGGAAAAAAGCATTGAATCTTTAGAGCACTGCCTGTTCTGTCAGCCAGTACCAGATTCACACTACTGCTCTACATTTGAGATGCTAATCTCTCGAGGCCGATGTTTGCTAGTCAAACTTCCATTCCACCTTAAATAATGCAGCGGTTACATGCTAGCGATTGTATATGTGTATGTATGGAAATGGTCAGCAAACTGGGCTGTACCACTTGACGTGGGGGCAGCTGATTTAACCTCCAAATTACTGAAGATTTACATTTGCATGTTATATTTACAGTTTGTGTGAGTGTTTATATGCATGAGTTTTTGTATTAGCTAACAGTAACCAGCCCAAATTGCTACTGACCCACTCTGGCTTGGCTTATTAATTCATCATGAAGCTTTTCACACCAGTTTCAACACCGATTTCACGCATTAAAACCCTCACATCAAGTCCAAAGTGCTTTTATATTTAACACTGAGAATGTGGGAAGAATGTGAAGAGAAAGATGAAATGAATTTAAGTAATAACAGTGATGGATTATCATTTTTCTTTTGGCAAGTGTGACTCAAATAACAACCCATTCTGCTAAAAATAGTTCAACAAACAGTGCAAGGAGATCCAGCGACTCGCAGGAACTGAAGCTCTGGTGGAAATTCAGGGCCTGCTTCACTCGATTTTTGATTTTGGATTTTTTTGTGGCAGTGTGAACAGAAAAAACACACCAAATCTGACATTTATAATTCCCATTTGGAACTGGGCTTTTTTACCTGTAGTTTGAAATATTACTTTTTGGGTATTACTAGAACTTCACCTAAAGATTTGGAACTGCATTCCATAACTGCCGGGTTGAGACAGACTCTCCTGACAATGCGGGAATGCAGTGGAATTTTTTGTGTGGTATTTGTAACGGTGCTCTGATCCTTTCACCACAGCTCCCTAGCTTGCCGTAAAATCCCTCTTCTATTGCTGTGAGACCAGCCAGTTGACTCCCTGCACTGATGTTTTAAACAAAGCGGGACTGGCCAGCACGCAGATTAAAGCGTCTTTCCTCTCCCCCTGTGAAAATTCACTTTGTGCTCTCCTAATCCCTTGGTGAATTAGTTAAATGAAGCGTGCTCTGTGTGAGGCACTCGGTAAAGCTGGGACAGACCCAGAGACCCCACAGGGAGACTTTCCGGCCTTTTATTAGAGCAGAAAAGACGTCTCGAAGACTTCAGCCGATTCTAAACATGTACAAGTGTATTGAGGATTTGTTTGTGTAGATGCTTCACTATTGCGCTGCCATTTAAACAATAGTTTGGTGATTAAAAAAAACATGAATAAATAAATAAATTTACATAATTTACCCTCACCCCAAAATATAATCAGGAAAGTAATGGAAGCTCATAGTCCACCAGGTAGCATCGTGCAATTTGCCTAAATCATCACACACTTGTACCTGATGCATGATACTTAATGGTGGCTACAAACCTTTTATTACCTGTTTGAAAGTGTGCGAAAAAGAATTGATTCTCTCTTGAAAGATTCCAAATCAATTCACATTATTGTCATTGAATGTATCGAATTTTAACGAATTTAAATTTTTCTTTAAAATAAGTGCACACAATTCCAAAGACATTAATATATTGGTGTAACCCGAATTCTTGGAAGAGGGAAAAAAGGATTTTAGTAACGCCAGCATGTCAACAGGGTGCCATCAGCAGGCAAGTCACTTTTGTGTGCATCATTTAAAGAGAAGAAACAATTATGAATGTGTGTGTTTGCAGTCATAACTTTCAAAAGCGAAAAAGTGTGACAGAATTAGTAATGTTAAAAACCATATGTCAGTAAGAGGTATAAAGTGTCATGTAAGTAATTATGATTAATGATTAATATTCTATTATTATTCTTTGCAACCATTAATATACAGTCCTAAATTGGCCACATGGACTGATTAGCCACCTTACTTGCTAGTTATGTTTACTTAAAAGCTAAAACGGATAGTCTACAGTTATATAGAATTATATGTAGTTTAGTGAAGCTACATGTTCTTCATGAAAACACTCATTCTACTTGCGTACATGCTGAAGACATTAGAATTAACACCACACCTAACAAATAAACAATCCTTACTGCCCTCTAAACTCTAACTTGGTGCCCTCTGTTAGAGCAACAAGCTAATGGTGTCTTAGGAAATGCATTTACTGCTTTGTTTTTTTTTTTTTTTTGGTTTCATTTGCATTTATTTGCCTCAACCTAACAAACCTGATTCACATTTTGTTTATTGCAGCATGTTGTAAGTGTGAAATCTGTGGAATGACTGTGGAAAATAACCGCAGTCATGATCACCTTCAGTACTTGAGATCATCTTAAATTATTGCGATTATGTAAAAGGGATGTAAAAATCCATCAGTGTATATAAATGCATCAACAACATAGCAACCAATGCGGTGTCATCGATGTGACGTACAAACATTGATGCATTCACATTTATTTTTAAACCTGTTCCACGTGATTCCTCTCTCTCCGCTGTATGTGGCAGCACGCGGTGTAAGCTTGTTACAGTCTACCAAATAGAGCCTTGCATGCATGTCTGTTTTCAGATATTAAGGCACCTAAGGATGCAGCAGCATTCTACTAGGCATCCAAGCAGTAGAAGAAAAAGAAAACGGAAGTTTTACCCAGCACTGTGGGTAGCAACGGATGTGGAAACATTTTGGGTTCAGGAAAAATAATGTGCAGACAAACAAGACCTTTGCTGTTAGCAAACATTGTAAGTATGAATTAAGATTCTCATTACGGTTATACCACAACTTGCCTGCTCAATGAGGACAGACGCTATTACAGAACAACAGATTCTGGCGTGGTGGGTAGCACTGTCGCCTCACAGTGAGGAGGGCCTGGGTTCGATTCCCCGGCCGGGCAACCAGGGTCCTCTCTGTGTGGAGTTTGCATGTTCTCCCCGTGTCTGCGTGGGTTTCCTCCGGGTTCTCCGGTTTCCTCCCACAGTCCAAAGACATGCAGTCAGGCCGATTGGACATGTTACATTGCCCCTAGGTGTGAGTGACTGTCTGTGTCTGCCCTGTGATGGGCTGGCGACCTGTCCAGGGTGTATCCTGCCTTCCGCCCGAAGACTGCTGGGATAGGCTCCACCACCCCCCCGCGACCCTGACGGAGAAGCGGCTTGGAAAATGGATGGATGGATGGATGGAGGAACATCATACTAGACTAAACTTCCTAAATCTTAAGACAACCCAGGCAAAACGGTAAAACAAAAACAGGCAAAAAGTTAGACAAAAACAGGCAAAAATGTAAGAGAAAAACAGGGAAAAAAGGTAAGACAAAAACGGGCAAAAAGGTAAGACAAAAACAGGGCAAAAAGGTAAGACAAAAACAGGGCAAAAAGGTAAGACAAAAACAGGCAAAAAGGTAAGACAAAAACAGGTCAAAAAGGTAAGACAAATACAGGCAAAAAGGTAGACAAAAACAGGGCAAAAAGGTAAGACAAAAACAGGCAAAAAGTTAGACAAAAACAGGCAAAAATGTAAGAGAAAAACAGGGAAAGAAGGTAAGACAAAAACGGGCAAAATGGTAAGACAAAAACAGGCAAAAAGGTAAGACAAAAACGGGCAAAAAGGTAAGACAAAAACAGGGCAAAAAGGTAAGACAAAAACAGGCAAAAAGGTAAGACAAAAACAGGCAAAAAGGTAAGACAAAAACAGGGCAAAAAGGTAAGACAAAAACAGGCAAAAAGGTAAGACAAAATCAGGACAAAAAGTTAAGACAAAAAGGTAGGGCAAAAAGGTCAGGCAAAAATGTAAGACAAAAACAGGCAAAAATGTAAGACAAAAACAGGCAAAAAGGCAAACCAGAATAACAAAACAGATATAAATGCTCAGTAGCTCTATAGACAGAAGTAATACCTCGCAAAGACCCTATCCTACAAGCCCGGGCTTTATACTAAACTAATCAGTGAGCAGCAGCTCATGTGATCCCCAGGGGGTTCTAAGAGATGTCCAAAGAGACCTCAGAGCCAAAGGGAGTTGTGACACAAACAAAACTAAAGCACGATAAACATGAAGTCAAGAATATTGTGACAGCACTTTGTGCTCTTCATCAGAGTGTCACTGCTCTCCAGTTTTAGTTTCCATTTCCCAAACGCTTTAGCCAACCGCGCTAACATTATTCCTAATAAACAGACGCACGTTCAGCTCTGTTTCTTCCTTATTTGTGTAAGGTGTAATATCACTGTAATATCTGATGAGTTTTCATCAGCGTTAACACCGAAAGGGAGTAAGAGGGGTTTTTGAAACACTGTTAGAAAAAACCCTGTCAAATAACCGTTTTCAGTGTAGATAAATGTTGCGTCGTTACGCTAGTTATAGTGAACTGTGCTGTCTGTCACTGTGTCAAAATAGATTGTTAAAACAGACTTTATGACACCTCTGGGACTGTCTTAAAGTTATTCCAGTATTTAGGAAATTGTATCCAGTTAGGCTGTTTCTGTAATACTGTTTTCTTATCTGGAGTTAATGGATAAGCTAATGAGCTAAAGTTCTGTAATAGCTTCTGTCCTGAATTCAGTCCTAACTTAAGTTGACATGGTGACTAAGCAGATAAGTCATCTGTTATACAGCCCCTGGTCCATAACTTGGTTTTACTGAATAACCCAGAAACAGCATACAAAAACAAAGCTGGTACTTGGCTCTCAGCGCTAGCCGTTTAATGTTACTGCTAGGCCCACAGTTTATCTCAGCACGTAGCCCTGCACATCAAAATAAGAGTCCTCGCCACAAAAGGCTAAATTACCGCTACTCTGCAGAACTGCTAAACTGAACTAACTCAGGCATGATCTGACACAATATCTTTTCATATTAACTGCAGAATCATTATTGAACTGAATCGTGTATTCAGTACATTTTAAAGTACTGAAAATTACTGTATCTTTGGCTAAAATACTTGATTTAAGATTGCATTGTGATGAAACTTGTGATTTACACCCCTATTATGTAATTATTCTGACAGGCCTAGTCCCAGCCTGACCTGTTAGCTACTTTAGCCTCTAGAGAAGCAAACTTCAGTACCAAACTTGCTTAACTATTGTTTTAAACTTTGCTAGTGTGCTGCACTGCCATTAAAGCATGCATTAGGTTGTCCAGAATGTAGCGAGAGAGGGCGAGAGGAGAGTTGAATAATGAGAGTGGACGGTGCATACTGAGCAGTATGGAGTATGATCCAGGCTGAGACAGAGACTGCAGAGCAGTGTATAATTTATCTACCTGCTCCCTGCGTGTGCTCTCAGGTGCCCCATTAGTGGATGTTTATCTGGGTGATTATCTGTAGGAGTAGAATCACCTCTGGCCTGGGCAGCGCTGGTGGCAGGGGCACAGATGGCACGAAGGGACGCGCTGCAGCAACTCCTTCTGTACCACGCCCAGCTGGGTCAGCCGTCAGAGTCACTCTCCTAAATATAATCCCCGCTTTATGGAAGAGCCCCGTCTATTATGTGAGTGCCATGAGTTGCGGCTCATGTTCCGAGAAACATTTATCTGTGCGATTGAGAATGGAGTAAGCTGACAAGCTCCGGTGGGAGGTGACCTACTTCCTGTCAAACCGTCATTTGCTTAGGCCTGTAGGATCCTTGGTTATGTGTGTACATGTTTGTTTCTGTACATTTTAAAGACAGAAATGTTCTGACTTTATTGGAAAACCAGACAAAAAGAGGGCTAACCCACAGAGCCAACAAATGGGCTTGACTTTTACAGAAGCCCCATGCTTTGTTTTTTAAAACTGAAAGGGCAAAACTATTTATTATTGGTTAGTAAGGTTGATTTTAGTGTTAGGCGTAGAAAATTACATATAGGTACTTGCTGGATATGTGCACACCTTCAAATTTGGGAGCCATTATTTAAAAAAACAAATATAAGGGATTGGTTTGGTTTTTTGTGTTGTGTCATTCCATTTCCCTTCTCTAATCAGTTCCACACTGGGATAATGGACACATCAGGATGACGCATCAAATATTCAACACCATTGTTTCACTGAAGGTGCACATACCGCTGCCCATGTGTGCCACCAGCGCTACATGAGTAGAGTGTGAGATGAGCTTGAAGTTGATGTTTATCTGTACTTTTTTGCAATGCTTCTTATGTGGTATAGCTGAAAAGGCAAAAACATTTCTTCTTGGTTATTTAGGCTAAGGTTCGGGTTGCTAACCTAACCATAGTGCTGCACAGTGTTCTCATCTCATATGTGGTGGCCTTTAGGTGGCTGCAGTAAGCTTGTAGTCCGTTTAGATAATCCATGTCTTCACAGGTCACCTAGGAAAAAAACACAGTAAACAATTAAACAGGAACAAACTAGTGATCAGCGTCATGTTTATAAGCCCTGCTAGTGTGGGAATATTAGTGTATTGCTATTGTTCACTTGAAATAAACTAATGATTTTTTTTCCAGTCTGGTTGTAAATGAGTTTCTAGCTTTACTGAGGACTGTTACCACGTTAACTTAGATAACTTTCACCAGGTACTAAGGAAACATAATATACAGGCTCTTCACTGCCCTCAGGTGGGGTACAGACAACTCATCTCAGTATGAGAAATTATAACGTTAGCAGATTATCTATTAGATTATCTATCTATCTATTATCAGAAATTCAAAATAACTATTCAAGTTTTAGACTTTCATTACTATTCAAAAATTCTGACTCGTCACTAGTTCACTAGGACACAATATGGGACATATGATGATATATAGGTACTTACGTGTATATATACACAATACAACATATTACTAGTGTGTATATATATATATATATATATATATATATATATATATATATATATATATATACATATTATTTTACACATATTACTTTAAACATGTAGGTCCGTACATATGAAGAGTTCATTTGCAAAAAACACATATTACCATTTTAATTTCATTTTCATGAATAAATTTTAATTTTCATGAATCCTGCTGTTTTATTGTGCGTTATTAATCAAACTGATGTTGGGTTGTTTTGATTACGTAAAATAACTCAATAAAATAAAGGTAACTTACAAAATTAAACTTTATCATAGTTTCTTTTAAGAGCAATATTTAACATGCTTTAACATAAAACAATCAGGTAAAGAGCTGAAAATCTCAACAAAAACAGCCCATCAGTGGTAATTAATGTTAAACATCTGTGAGATCATACCATGAAAAATCCTAAGACTGAATTTTAAATGGCTCTCTGCTCCCTGTAAAGTGCACTATGTGAGCTATGATATTTTGCCATTAACTAATATATTACACTATATGTCCACTCTCTGTATGGAGTTTGCATGTTCTCCCTGTGTCTGCGTGGGTTTCCTCCGGGTTCTCCGGTTTCCTCCCACAGTCCAAAGACATGCAGTCAGGCCAATTGGACATGTTACATTGCCCCTAGGTGTGAGTGTGTGAGTGACTGTGTCTGTCTGTCTGCCCTGCAATGGACTGGTGTGCTGACCACTGGGATAGGCTCCAGCACCCCCCGCGACCCTGAGGGAGAAGTGGCTTAGAACATGTGCGTGTGTGTGTGCTGTGTATATCCACTATGGAATTGTGCACACATGGCTAAATCCAAAGTGTTTTTTGTTAGACACACTGTGCTTTGATTAGATGCAGTAGCCATTATTTTAAGACCTACATGCTGCACTTCGTAGACACAAGGGAGCCATTTGAGATTCTGCCTAAAACAGTTTGTGGCAGTGTTGCGTCACCTGACACCTGACCTGGAATTCGCTGAACAGATTTATTGGGTTCTGCTCAAGAACAGTGCTGGTGTTTGCAGTGTTGTGACAATGAACAATAATGGCTTTTGTGACTAAATGAATTTAAGGTTCAGAATACGCTATGTGTTAAGAATAACCCATGGCCATATACATACATAATATATATATATGTGTGTGTGTGTGTGTGGGACATATTGCTATTGCTAATGCTATTACATATAGATACATGTATGACTCCACATCCTGACACTGGATAAAAACAGGTATGTATGTGTGTGTGTGTGTATGTGTTGACAGACCTGGGTGCCGGGGGGGCTGCTGGCATCTGTCAGTGTCATGAGAGGAGCAGAGAGGAAGCAGGTGGATAAGGCTTAACCATGGTTCCACTCACACATAGCGCTTGCGGGCTTCTTCAGCTCATTACTGTATTCATGATACATCCCCCCCCTGCTGACTCCCTGCGAAGAGTGGCAATGTAATTTTGAATATGGAACTTTCTCTCCCTTGTTACCCTTCATCCCTCACAGGGAACTAAAAACTGTGAAACATAATAGCAGGATCACTAGCAATAACAGAATACTTCTGTATAAAGTAATGCACTGAATCAGCATAGATACCGACCCACATTCAGTACTGTAATTTTATTTATGTTTATAAAACTGTACAGCCTGTTGACGAGCAGTTTACTGTGTCAGTTCAGAAGTGATGTGTACTTACAGCCTCATGTTACACATTGTAACGAGCGAGGAGGCGGACGCATACGCTGAGATAAGCGAGATCTATTACGGGCAAATCCAGGGTCATAGTCAAGACAGTACAGGGTCATAGAGCCAACACAGATAGATCGAGGGGCAGACATAACATAAACCAGAATAAACACCAACACAACAAATATCCAACAGAGACCGAGACCAAGACCAAGACATCAACACAGAGATTCAAACAAAGACCAGCAAACCCAAGGGCCAAACACAGGGGTTAAATACACAGAGATAACGAGGGTCAGGTCCAAACAATCATGGGCGGAGTTACAAAACGAGGGGCAGGACTACAGATACCAAAACAAATGCACATGGAAGACCAAAACAAAGGAGCACATGGAGTAGTGGGAGGAGCCAACCGTGACAAACGTTTAAACACAAGTTTAGAAACTTGCAGAAACACCTGTGGATTTTTGCAGATTTGAAGCAAGAGTGGACCTCTCTCTCAGAGATGAAAGTTTTAAGTGCTGTTTATCTGATGGGGACAGTGTTGGTCATCTGCCAAGTCCTCTACAGGTGTTAGGGGTCAAATTTTTTCATCTTCAAAAAAACATTTTAAAAAATCTGACTTTTATGCAGTACTGTAGATATTAAATTGAAGAACTGTTATTGTTATTGACCCTGAGTTCTGGAATTGGAATTGGTATCAGAAGAGAAAACCTGCAATCAGGGTGTCCCTATAAATTAGTATATATCTGTAAAAGCAGTTACGGTGAGGTTCCTTTTATTTAGTTATTTGTCTTCTTTCAGTGTGTTTAGCGTATTAATAATTCCATCAAGACATTTTCACAGGCGTCATAAGTATAAAAGTATAAAAAAGCTTTATAATTATTGTTGCCAGACTCCTAGAAATGAGACCAAAGGAAATGTATTGGTTAAAATAATGTCAGTTAATAGAAAATAACATTTCCTTACGTTTACAGTTGCTTCTCTGTAATGCCGCCTATACTTCTCAGTATTAAAGCTGCTTTCTCCCTCCCTCCTTTACTAACTCTCTCTCTTTCTGTCTTGCTCTCTCGCTGCCCCTGGCTCTCGGCTTTCTTTGTTGTGTTGTTGTGGATGTGCTGTGCTATCTACAGGGAGGAGAGGGTCTCTCTCAGTATCTGCCATGAATGGGAATGAAATTAGCCCTTGATGGAGCCTATATTTACTCCTTCAGAGGAGTCTCCCTAGGTCACCCCGCTGATTCGTATCGATCCAGACAGATGTAATTTGGGGGAAAATGACGTTTGTTTTCAGGCCTTCAGGCTCAGTCCTGAGGGGCAGGCACCCAGACATGGAAGCGGGGGGAAAAAAATAAAAATCAATCCTTGTAAACATTGTCTTTTTTCCCTAGCTGCCACCTTCCCTGTGTTCAGCCATTGTCCCGGGACCCCATAGCTGCTCCATAATTAAGCCTTGTAGACTTTTGCTCTGCTCTCTCAAAGAAAGGACTGTCAGCGTAGATTAGCAGTGGAATGCAGCCTTTGAAGAATTGACCTTGATGTGTTTGTGCCGCTTGTTGCAGTTGGAATCGTGATCTGCCTTTGTTGTGGAAAAACACCCCTGTTGATTTCAGCCAAGCTTGCTTTGATTCTCTGTTGGTACAACCAAGAAGGCAGTGGTCTCTGAAATATTCAAAATTGTTCTTTTATTTCTTTTAGCTCACTGAACGACATACAATAAAACAGAGCCCTTAGAATGGCTGTGAATTGGTTGCAGGCACAAGCTGAATTAATGGGTGCAGTAGATCATCACAGCCGTGATGTAATTTGTGATGACACACAACCTTGAGTTTGCAATCTGATCAAAAATGTGCACAGATTTGGGGCCCCTGGTTCTAAGCGAAAAGAGATGCATTCTCTACAGACACACAGTCACAGACGCAGTTAATGTTTATTTATTGAGTGTAACATGATGTCCTGTGCAAATATGGCCTGTGCAAAAGTTCTGGTGCATTTTATGTTTTATATTTTATTTTCCCCACCATGTTAAACTCAACAAATCAGTTCTCTGTGGAGGAAGTGTTTACTTATTTTCAATTACAACCCCAATTCCAATGAAGTTGGGACGTTGTGTAAAACATAAATAAAAACAGAATACGATGATTTGCAAATCCTTTTCAACCTATATTCTATTGAATACACTACAAAGACAAGATATGTAATGTTCAAACGGATAAACTTAATTGTTTTTTTGCAAATATTCACTCATTTTGAATTTGATGCCTGCAACACGTTCCAAAGAAGTTGGGACAGGGGCAAAAAAAGACTTGAGTTGAGGAATGCTCAAAAAACACCTGTTTGGAACATTCCACAGGTATCAAATAAAAAAAAATCTCTACTATTTCTATAAATGTTGTATCAGATAAAATATAGAAACCACTCTTAATTGCTTAAATGTCTAGGACGTACTGACTAGTGTTTTATCACACACTTCTATAAGCTAAGAATAGCTCTGTCCATTTGAATTAAAGTCTCTGTAGTTATTAAATAATAATAGGCATTAGTGTATAAGGGATTGTTGAATAAAGAATATAAAATGACATGATTTTGTTGGATTTTCATTGTAGATAACTGCAGCAACTGCAAGAAGGTGAAAGGCTATTCCTCAAAACATGCTTGATCTGTGTGTCAGTTCTGTACAGGTAGATGTTTAGCTCAAAACCCCGCTCTTCACTCAGAGACCGACTGACTCATCGCCTGCCTTGAAAGATTAATGATAAATGCATGAAACACTGAAATGAGCTGTGAGTCATATTCACAGGTAATGTAATTTATTTTCCAATTTAAGTCACAGATCTCTTTGGTATGTTTCAGATTGAGTTATAAAAATGTATAATTACATTTTGTAATAATTATATGTTGTTGATAAACATTAAAAGGAAAATAACTTTAACAATCGCACATACAAAAATGGAAAAAATGAATACATTAGATTAGGCCTGTTTGGCCAGATTCTTGCCAATATATATTTTCTTTTTTAACCTGAAGCTTATGCTGTGTGGACTAAATGAACTCATGCACTCACCTGCCTCATCTTGTTTACATCATAAAATTGCAACACAGATTGGCCAAAATAAAAGCAATAAACTGGCAGATTGATGATCCTGTATTTACAGCATTAAGCTGTAGATTAAAAGGGTGTATCTCTGGCAACTGTATATTCTTCTGCTTCATTTTTTCAAAAGTGGGCCAAGCCTCCAAACCACTACAAAAAGCTACTACTGCCTTTTTTTCTTTTTGATGTTTCTGCTGTTTACTTTTCTCTAATCATACGAAGCATTTTTGAATGTATTCTAGATCGTAGTGTCCTATTTTAGGATGCTCATGCAAATACAAATGCAAATGCGTGTACCAAAGTAGCCCTATTTGTGATGATGTCTTCTTATACCAGATGAACTCTATCATTTTGGCTTCTGAGGATGTGACTGTTTTGTGATTGTTCAGTCCCTCAGGTCCTCATCCTGTCAGTCAGCACCATTTGTACTCCAGAAACACAAATACGCCAGATCATTCTAAACTCCTGTGTGTTTTGTATTTTGTGGGATATGACCTGTTAAGGCTAGGTACACATTTGTCATGCTTGCTTTTAAAGCCCTGTTTTACAGTCCTGGAGGGCAGTACAGAAAGGCACCTCTATGAAAGTGTTCGACTTTCGTTCTCTTTGCATCAGCAAACGAGCAGCGTATTCTCTACCGTCCTCACTTATCATCCCATCCCTTCCCATGACCTTGAGCAGGAAGTTTCAACCACACCTCCAAACACACAGACAGATACACTCTGGCCTCCCCCGAGAACTGATGTGCTGACACCACATCTGGCAAAACTTTGAGAATAGTAACAACTGTAGTTAGATTGGCTGAACTGAATGGATTTAGCAGTATATCTATTTAAAATACTGTGCATATGTCAGAGAACACTCACCATTTATTTGATTTCCAGTCTAAATGGTTAGTAAGCACAAGTTATCCATCTTTCAGAAAATATTTCTTGAGGATGGAAGAAGGAAAGTAAGTGAAAAGTCCAAAAGGTTTAAAGTCCAAAGTGTAGTTGTCTGACTTCTGGTCATTTTGACCTGTTTCCCAGGTAGACACACTCTTTATGGCCTTTGAACAGTATGTTGGAGTATGTGTGTATGGAGTGTGTTTGGACTAAACCAATATGTCAAATGCCCAGATTTGCATCACTGTAATGATATACAGTACTGTGTGAAAGTTTTAGGCATCTAAGCAAATTTTTGAACAGTTTACCTCAGCAGTGAGTTTATCACAATATACATCAGAATAAAGTCACATTCAAAAATTCAAATAAACATAAAAACAATAAAAAGTAACAAGAATTTCTTGAGTCCCTGTTTTTCCTTGACACCTTCACAGCCACCACAGAGACGTGTTAATATCATCAATTACATCATGAGCACAATTTACTGAAGCACTGATTGGTCAAACCAGGAATTGCTCTTTAACTACATATAATACTGTAATATTGGGCTTCCTTGAGGAGAGGCTTGGAAATGTTTAAACAAACACACTAACATCCATAAAAATCACAATTTATTATTTATGTGATTATCATTATGAATTAATATTCTATAAATTTTGTTTATTCAAATATTAACACTGTTCTCAGCAAATAAACACATACTACACAAATAAAACATTTTGAAAATGTGTCTCGGGTGCCTAAGACTTTCTCACAGTATTGTACATTAAGGCCATTAAGTACAAGTTATTCATTTTGCAACATCAGAGAAGAAAGCAGACAAATATATTTTACAAGCCTCAACAACAAAATAATAAAGAATAAATAATAAAATAATAAATAATAATAATAAAAAAGTAACTTATTTTCCAGTATTTATTGTGTGCACACTTTGCCTTTCAAACTATTTCCATTCTTTTCAGGACACTTTATTTTAGTTTTTTTAAAGAAATCTGCAGGGATGTTTTTCCACATCTCCAAAGTTCAGTCTTAGAAGTTGGTTGTATTTTCTGCTTCTCAAGATCCAAGAAATCCAAACACATTCACTGATGTTGAGGTCTGGACTCGGGGAGAATCAGTCTCAGTCTATTGTTCTCACAGGACTGTAATGTAGATCTATTGCAGAACCTTGCTGGTGTCCATCCAGTATCTGGAGAACATGCTCTTTTGTTAACTGGATGTATCAGAACTTGTAAAATGATGTCTTGCGTTACTGCATGACTCAAAGCTTTGTCATTGTAGTCACTCAGTCTTCTCACAGTGGAAGGATGGACAGAAACCCCTGTGGATTTGTTCAGATCTGAAGCAAAAGTAGAGCTTGATTTTCTCCTTTCTCTCAAAGATGAAAGCTTTAGGTGCTGTATATCTGATGGGGATCTACTGTTTATCTGTTTATCTGTCCCACTTTCTCTGTATCTTTTAAGATCGACGCTGTTCCAACTCCATAATGTTTGGTCTGATGAGGGATGGTGTGCTTGTATACAGCTTTTTGATCTGGCATTTTCATACGATCTTCATTAAATTATGATTTATCCCCCAGAGGAATGGGGTGAAAAATTGCACCTCCATCTTCTGTACTTCTGCTCAACCCAAAGGCACCCTTTCGTATATCTTAAGGCAGGCCCCCAAGCATGAATTCAATGTTGTTTTGACCCACACTCGTCTGTTTGTTTATTTTTTTCTCATCCCTTATTCCCATTAATTTTTGCCTCCCAAACAAGCCCAATTATTTCTTTGCCCAGCAGCCACGAAACTGCATGCACTCACCCAGCATAGGTCCCCAAGCTCTAATTCCCAGTCGTACTGACCTGCACTGCTCTGTGTGTTGTTTTTCATCCCTTGTTTGTCCCATAGACTCCCGTGCATGTTTCACAACAACTACCAAACACTTAGCCACCCTCTTACAACTACTCAGTTCACACCCCTCATGTCATAGCAACTGCCTAGGAACACCTTACCAACAACCTAGCAACAAGCTTCCACTGCTCAATTATTCTGCATTTTTTATAGGAAATGCAATTCTTATAAGTCTTATATCTCATCTTGTCAGACACACGTCCTACAAAATGAATAATTTTCTAATCTTACTTAATGGCTGTTTTGACTGTAAATTAAATAAATAAAAGGTCCATCCATCCATCCATCCATCCATCCATCCATCCATCCATCCATTTTCTAAGCCGCTTCTTCGTCAGGGTCGTGGGGGGGTGCTGGAGCCTATCCCACCAGTCTTCGGGTGGAAGGCAGGATACACCCTGGACAGGTCGCCAACCTAAATAAAAGGTCGTCTCTGACTTTTGGACATTACTGTAATGTAGATCTATTGCAAAATCCTGTTGGTGTCCTCCCAGTATCTGGAGAATATTACTACTGTGGGAACAAAACCTCACCCAAATCTCCAAAATAGTAACTTTACAGGAGAGGGGAAAAAAAAAACTTGGAGCCAGTGGAGCCAGACTTTTTTCCAAATCATTATGGGCCATTTCTTTTGGTCCATCCATCATGAAATTTCCAAGCAATGTCAGAAACTGAAAAAATGGAGATACAAGGTTTTATTCCGACAGCAGTGATGTGCTCTTTTGTTTACTTGAGGTATCAGGATGTCTAAAGTGTTGTCTTGCATGACTGAATCATGTAAAGTATCCGCGGTGAATGATTTGTGTCTTTGTTGTTGCTCATGCTGTGGGAGGGAAAGCAAGTGTACATCACTGGACGTCTCTCTGCATTTTGTTATAGGATTTCTGCCTCAATCATTTTCTGTCCTGTGATGGAAAACTTTACAGTAGCTATAATCTAAATTCATTTAAACCTTTGCCCAGGTAATGCCACTCTGGGCACTCTGACACAGCCACAGAAAAGGAAAACGCGTCCATATTTCATCTGAAATATAATTGCTTCGGAGGAAAGCAAATTGGTTTCTATCTAAATGCAAATTTTTTTACCTCTTGTGTAGTGTTGTACAATAAGATCGCACATGTGGGTTTAGTTCTCCCCAAGATGCAGAGAAAGCCTCAGATATGTGGCAGTGATTCAATATTTAATCTCCACAGACTGATGAGACCAAAAACATGGTGCTGTCTCAAAATACTAAATACTTTATTCACACTTTAATGTCAGCCACAAAGTAAACTGAAGAACCCAGACAGTCCAGTGTAAATGAGTGATATCTCACACTGTGATTTTTAACAATTTATGGAAATGCCAGTAAGATGTCCTTAAAAGCAACCCATCTAAGTATGCCACCACTGTGGAATATGCAAATGTTGAGTATGTTGGACCTTTTCTTTGACAGAAATGAACAGATGAGCTGGATCAGGTGTGTTAGAGCTGAGTAATGTGGTAATATTGTCTGAGATAATCTTCAAACATTTGGAATTACTAGGAGTTTTAACAATTTTTGCTATTTCACATACAATAATCACTTGCATAATGTGCATTTAAATAGTGCAGAGATATTTTTAGATGCTTCCTTCAATATTTTAAGAATTCTGTGAACAAATGTTGTCAAATGATCAATAATATACTGTACTTATTTATTGACTTGATTACTTTTTGGATCAGATTATGTGCCTGGATATGAATTCTGGATATTTAAATTACTTTTTACTTAATTCTCAAATTGGTACTTGAGTCCTTGGTTAGCTGTTTGAGGTGGCAGGATTTGAATACTACTTGGGCATTAGTTTATCACAGAGAGACAGAGACAATATACAGTGAAACGGTTATTTATTGGTTTAACAGGACTCTAAAATGTGGCGATTTTTCTCAAGCAAGTCTACTACAGGACACTTTGCTACTACAAAATATGAGAGCCTTAATGTGAGACCACCCTTAATGTCAAACTTTGCATGAGAAAGTGGGGTAATGTAGGTTTTACTGTTGTTTTTCTGTATGTTTTTTGTTCCATCTGAAAGCACCGTTTTACTTTCTATAAAATCAATAGTAGAAATCACCTCAGATTAGATTAATCCCGTGCAAATCGACATGTCTTTGAAATTTTATCACAGTCTTCCCCAGTTCCCACAGTGCACAACGCAGATCATTAAAATATGCACAGCTTAGAAATGGAAAGAAATTAATTTTATGCAGTGATGTTGACTGTTAGCGGTGAATTCTCAAGCTAATGACAACATTAATGATACAGCGCATTTACTAAAGACAGCTACAGATAGTTAGGAAAAGGTACGTGTTTTTACTCTTTTGTGGGGTACAGGTAGTGTGAAACTGAAGTAGATGCTCCCATCTCTGTACTAATTTGTATAATGCTAAATATTGGCAGTTTACTTGTATTCACTGTTAGCAGCATTTCTGTTTTGACTGGCTTTATTGCTTGCACTGGTTGAACCTACTGATGTAACATGTAATAACCTGCACTTCAGCTGGATTAAGCATGATACATAACACCTTTCATGGATAATAAAGAGAACACTTAGAGGATCTTATGTAATATTGTATTGTCTCCTGTCTGATCTCTCAGTGTTATCTCTCTGTCTCGTAAACATAAATACATGAATAAAACATTTTTTCGGAAAATAACAGAGTAATGTGTTAATAATGGAGCTTAAGTGCTTGGCTGAACATGTGTAGCAATAGTGCCCAACTAACTAATAGGTAATGAGTTTAGCTCCTGCTGATTCTCCTGCAGAGTTTTATTGCAGCTCTAATCACATCCCCCGATTCCTCCATTCAGATCCTCTGAAGGCTTCATCAACTTAATCTGGTGTGTTATATTAAGAGTATGTGACTAAAAGTGTTAAGTGTGTGAAGCCTTTTTCTATTTAACACTAGAGATCATACAGTATCACTTTTTCTTTTCTGATACTGATATCAATATAGACTCGCCTTCTCCTGCTTTAGTTGAACTGTTTTACAGATTTAACCCTGAGTTTCATTACCTTAAAACTCAACCCTGGAGTCACTCACTTGTGAGGTTTTACACTTATAGAGTTGCAGAAATTAAAGCAGCACAGTATGGAAAGTTTATCCAGGCTTGCCAACATTTGGGATGTTTGAAAACATTGATATTTGTAAATGAGCTCTGTTTTGATTTAGGCTCAATAGGTGGATAAATGTGAATGAGTTGGTTCTCATTAGTTACAAGTCAGTAAATTGAAAAGGGGCTGTTTTTGCAACTTAGTTTCCATACATGGACTGTATGGCCTGCAAATTGACTGATATTTTTGAAACTTTTCAAACTCCTTTATTTAAAAAAAGAGAGAAATTCCTTTTTAAAACTTACATTTGGACAGCTAATCAACTTATTGTGTCATATTATTTTATGTGTATTTTTTTTTCATTTGTCCGTGATCCATTGTTGCTGCACTGTAGTTTAACCTGCACTATCCTGTCAGGCTTTATTTGGCACTTTATGTGATGATGGGCTGGTTCAGGTCAGTTTCAGACAGAATTCTCTTGAGCTCAGGTCAGTTTTGTGTGTACAGCATTGTCCCGATTGGCCCCTCCCAGTCCTGTCCATGTGTTCGTGTTTTGGTTTAGTCCATGTGCATTTGTTATGGTATCTAGTCCTGCCCCTCGTTTTGAGACTCCGCCCCTGATTGTTTTCACCTGTCCCTCGTTTTCCCTGTATACTTAAGCCATGTGTATGCCCCTTGTGTTTGCTGGTCTTTGTTTGATGTCTCAGTCTCCGTTTGTTGTGTTGATTCTGGTTTTTGTCATGTCTGTCCCCCGATCTGTCCGTGTTGGCTATATGAACCTGGACTGTTTTGACCACGACCCTGGATTTGCCCCTAATAAATCTCGCTTATCTCAGCACATGCGTCCGCCTCCTTGCTCCCCTTTACAAGTATTCAGTTCTAATGCTGACATTGTTTGCTTTAAAAAATCCAATCCAGCATTTTCTGATGATTTCAGCCTGAAAGTGATACTATTGATTTATTGCCAGTGCTATATAATACAATATGATTACAAATGTAATCACTCCAAACCAATGGAACATCATTTTTAAACCTAATCTTTTTCAGCAGCATCTGTAGAATACAAATAATTACCACTGTATGCTACAGACAGAAATAAAAGGACAGAAAATCCAGTGACCAAAGTCACCTGGGTTTTCTGTACAAAGGAATCAGAATAAATGGATAAATATAATGGATCCAAAATACGTACATTAGAGTATAGTAGCACATTGTGTAGTGCAACCACTTTATTTGCCACTGAACATCAGATACTTGTTTGCAGGCACAGCCTCTCAGACCATGCTTAGCCCTTTGCGTTCCTGTGCCATTGTTTGTGCTGCTTTATTTGTATTTAATGTGACTGAGGTAATTACTCTCACTGCATTCGCTTGCATCCAGCGACGCCAGCAGCATAGACCCATAATTAAACGTACGTGAGAGAGAATGAGAAGCTAAGCTGCTGTAGTAGCCTGAGGGACAGCAGCTTGAGCTGTAGGATATCAGCTCCATCACAGTAATGCTGTTATCACGGGACTGGCCATCACTCAATTACCGCCTAAACCAGCGGAGTGCTGCAAAACTAATAGCACCTCGATTAATCTCAAACAGAGTTACCAACAAGCCGGAGAGATGTAGCATTGCTTTCCATTTGATAACCAAGACGAAGAAACAGTGTTTTTTTAGAGTGTTTGAACTGTCAGCTTGGTGTCCAGCAATGGCTGCTGGAGTGGATGGGTGCCTGAGGCTACGCTCGACTTTTACCTTCATCTGTTTCCACAGGCTATGTGGAACTTTCCATCGTCTTAGAACTTGGGTCTTAGAACTTCAGTGTTTTTGCATCTGTCAGTGCGTGACTGTTAATTAAAAATTTAGAGTTTATTTTTGTGAAAAAAATCTTCTATCTACCTAAATCTCTCAAAAGAGATTTTTTTTTATCTGTTTGACTTTTTCTATCTGTTTTTAGATGTAGATTCCTGCATGAATGTACTTTTGACTGCCAAATATGGAACAATGTTAGTTATTTTGATTGAGATATTTTTGCTTTTTGTTTTTCTGGATGGGTTTTTATTGGAAGACACTAAAGTCAACTGTTCTCTTATACCTTAGGGGTGTAACCTTCTAAGCATTGGCTCTATCATCAGGGGGGGCACTGATCACACAGCTATCTGTGGCTGAGAGTCCAAGACAGCACAGTTGGCCTCACTGTCTCTGGATGGGTAGGATGGCCCTCTGGTCTCCTCCATCATTCAATATGATGCTTGCCATTGCAGGCGTCTCTTAGCTGGTGTAACAGAACTGGCGGTTAGCGTTCACCTCCGAGCTGTCCAGTGATGTTTCATTAGCGGCAGTTTGAAAAGATGTGGCTGGTTTTACTTGACTCAGAGGAAGCTTGTTTTTTCCCTTTGCCCTCTTAGCACTGGTGGTATTGTGTGACTGGTGGAGTCCTAACTTGTCCTTGCTGGAAACAACTAAATTGGGGAGGGAATTGAAAAAAAACTAAAAGAAAGAACTGTTTACTTTTATCAGTAAGAATCAGGACAGAGTTCTTTCTGCATAGGCTGTGGGTAAGTCTAACTTAGCCAACAAATGTTACTTGAATGTTTTGTTGTCTATTATAGTCACTAATTCACAGTCAGTTGCGTACTTTAGCAAATGCTAATGATGCTTGGATGTGTGGATTCTCCTGTCTATATTGCACTGTTAATCAGTGAAGCTGGAAACGCCCACACAGTCCGGATCAGACAGGGCAGTAGAATTTTACTTTCTTTTGAAATAATATTTAGCATTTATTGTTTTCACAACAATGACAAACCTACAGGATCACTGAGATATTTTTAACATTTGCATTCGACTTGACTTTTTACCACGTCTGTGTGTTCAGTTACCAACGTTGTGTTACTCTAGTAGACTAGACTAATCCACACTCAAGTTAAAGTGTTGTTGAAATAATTATTCAGATAAAAGCACAAAACTAATTAAGGGGATCTGTTTTGCACCATTTCTACGTTCATTCCATTAGAACTGTAAGACTTTAATTTGAATATTTTATGATGTTTTAGAATCGTCTATGACTTCATTCATCTTTCTGTAAATGTTCTCTTTTTTGCAGTGTCCTAGTCATTTCAAAGCTGTGAAGCTGTGCAGGCCTAGCATATTAGAATAATTTAATACGTTTATCTGCAACAAAATGGTTTTTATATTGTTGAAAACAGTGATTCCATACGTTTGAAGTGTAGCGATAACTCACGTATTCTCTCAGAGGTATCTGTTGGTCAGTCTCCTCTGACCTCACACTCACAGCAATAACCGGCGGTGGTCTTAAATCCAGGCAGAGGAAGCTCAATCTTTGTGGCCAGCTGTTAGAAAGAGCGGAAACCATGCTGCTTATCACAATGACGGTGAGTGTGTGTTTACCCACACTGACGTAAATATAAAAGCAGACAGGAAGTGCTCTGCCTGAGAGCTCTGGAGAGGCTGCCTGGTTATGAGGTCACAGGGCTGGCGGATATGAGATGTGGGCTATAGCTGTCTGCAAAGGAAAGGAAAGGAAAGGTGCTTATAACATGCTCTTTAGAACCCAATGCCAGGCTAACAGCACTATTAGTGTTGTTAATTTATTCCAAGAAATGCTCATCTAGCATTTCTTAGGAAATGGAGAGGTTGTCCCCATTTTGCTGCAGTAACAGCAACTCTACTTTTCTAGGAAGGCATTTCTTTTTGGAACATTGCTATGAGGATTTGATTGCATTCTGCCACAAGAACATTAATAAGGTCAGGTGCAAATGTTGCATGATTCGTTCTGGATCATAAACTCAGCTCGTCCCAAAGGTATTGGATGGAGCTCAATCACTCCAGAGACCACATTTCCACTGCTCCACAGAACAGTGCTGGGAGGCTTTAAATCCTCGTAGCCGATGTCTGACACTGGTAATGGTGACCTTAGGCTCTCTTTCTAATGGTAGTGCTTTTCTATGGAGACTATGTGTACGCCACTTGTGTCACCCTAAAGAAGTTAATTAGAAGTTGTGTCTGGAAACTTTAGGACGTACACTGTATTCATGTTGTGCAGCCCTGCAGGACATTCAGTCAGACCCTTTATAGGGCTTGTTTTATAGGCTTGATTTTGTGACGTTAATATCAGTAATATTGATATATTACACATTAGGTGCAAAGATTTTTAATAGAGACTCCTCATTAATAGTGTAATTTATTGTAGACGTGATCTGTGTCCCAAATACTGGCCTACAGGGTCATAAAGTTAAAGTTGTCTCATTAAATGACTCGGACTGCTGTATTTTGAACAGTCTCAACAGTCTGTACTTGTGTAATGCAACTCTGTTTTTACACTTTTTATGTGTTTAATACTTGTGCAGTTTAAACTCTTTTAAACTACTTATGTTCTCATACATTTTACTTCCTATTCCTGAAGGAAAAATGCATAATACATTGTGCATGCATTGCATTCTGGTTGGTATTGTATTACAATGTCTTATTTAATAGCACTATGCATAGTCTATGCCTGGTTCCCTTGTTCTGCGAGGTTCAGTAAACACTGATCTAGCCTTGTTTGTTGCGCTGATGCCCTTGAGGAGTGTTGTTTCTATCCAATATATACTTATTTATTCTCGCTGTATGAGAAAACCAAAATAATAACTTTTAAACAATGAAAAATGTAACAGGAAGTTATAATGATGTGAAAAAGTTTTTTAAGATAACACCAAGCATCATTTCTTAGTACAAGATGCATAAGCAGTTGCTTGGGGTCCCTGAGCCACAAGAGGGCCCACAAATGTGTGTTTTTTAAGGAGCCTTTTTCAAGGCTTAACCATTCAAGGTGCCCATATTTGAATAATGAAATTACACGATAACAGAGAAAATCCGCAAGATCTACAAAATCTATTCATTTGTAGCCTGACAATTTTTTGTGCAACACTGGAGCTCTATATTTATTTCATTTAGTGTTTTTGTTGTGGTTGTTTTTGCTTTTCCACTGTTAACTGAACGTTCACTCCTGTTAACTGTCACCCCATTTTTGCCTGCAACGGCATACCCAAAGTAAAAGGAGCGCTGTTCCTATATACTTCGGGCTACAGTCATGATCTTGGTCTCATTTGAAAGCTAACACTATCAAGGTTTTTTCCCAACAGTCAATAAATGTGGGAGATACTGCCGCAGAGTAACAGAGCCTAGAATGGAGGAGTTTATTTCCACCTGACTCATAGATCTCTAAACTGATCTTTGACTCTTTGCTTGTTATGAGGACCAAATATTTGGGATTATGATATCTCTGTGAATAGTGGATCATAAAATGGTTTGAAGGAAATAAATACAGAGATTTCAAGCTTGCTTGCTTTATACTGCATCACGGTATTGCTGGACAATTTCATGCATAAATATGATGTTTAAAAAACAGTGATCAGTGATCTACATAAGGTTACCTCTTATGGATACCTGAATATCAAAATGACTTAAAATGCACATTGCTAATGGCTGATGGCATCCATTTATTTTATTTATAATTATTTTAGTTAAATCATTCAATATTTATTTTATTTATATAGTCAGTTTAGTTGTTCAGTTTCTGATATATGTTGTTAATTAATGCTTTAACATGACATTAATTCAAGTTTTAGTTTTGCTGATTGAAATGAATAAAATTCCAGGTCATTTTTTCAAACAAAATAACATGAGTAGGATTGATGGTGGCCCCCAAGAAGAATGGCGTTTAAGGTTTAGCAATGGTGCTGACCACAACAACATGGACAGAAGACGCTGGTGTTCTTATTGAGTCTTGGCTTGTACAGTATGTTGATTATGCACTGTGAAAGTGGACTGGATTAGACTAGACTTGGAGATTAAAAGGCTGTCTCTTCTTCTAGATAAGAACCTGAAAGTGTTTGCTGCTTGTTTCTGCTGCTGTCCTGTGCTGTAATGTGTGCACTAACGGGTGTCCATATTTTTCCTCTCCACAGAGAACTCCTCCTCACTCTGGCTCTGGGCCAGGTCCTGTCGCTGCTCATCTGCGGGATTGGCCTGACCAGCAAGTACTTGGCTACTGATTACCATGCCAACACTCCAGTGTTCCAGAGCTTTCTGAACTACATCCTGCTGTTCCTGGTCTACACCACCACGCTCGCAGTAAGACAAGGTAAGGGAGGCCAACAAACCATGCAAAATGTAAACAAAATATTTTCCGTAATAGTCGGAAAATGCAATTCAACTTTTTCCAAAAGTTTCACCCCCAAAAGTTATAAGAAAGCAGTTATTTCTTTTGCCTTTGAGCTTGACCTCTGTGGGAGCTCTAGCAGAGTTTTCAAAAAAGGCAGAGAGTTTCCATCCACAAATCTGTCAGTCATGCTATGGAGGCTGCTTTCTGAACTCCGCTCCAGAGCAACAACAGACGAACACCTGCTGTCCAGCAGGTGATGTTTGATTTCAGGCTTCCTGTTTGGAGCACAAAGACCACTGTTGGTGAATATTTATCTTCAGTTCAACAATGGATGTCGCTGGATTGATGGTGGGAGAGAAATCTGAATTATTGTCATAATAAATACATGTTACAATCGTAACAAATACAGTAAAGAGGGAAATGTTCCTGGTGGTTTAGGTAGGCTGCAATAGAGGAGGGAAGTGGTCCCTTTCCCAGATGTGAGTTACTTTTATCTTCATAATTGTTTCATGTGGCCATAAATGTCCCTTCAATCACCAAAATGTTCTTCTCATGACTCCTTCCGTCTGTTAGAAGTACTCATACACAAGATGTGCAGAGCACAGAGACAATCAAGGACAAGCAGTTGAAAAGAACGTCCTTACCCAAGACAGACTGGGCGACCTTCATGATAATTTTATTCAGACTCCAACAAAAGATGTTCCCAGAGATGGAACAGACTGATACCAGTGATGTCTCCCATCATAATGAATGATACATATTGCACATAGAATATAAAGATACTAATTAAAACAGATGTACGGATGCAATTAGAAAACCTCATAGAATATCTGCTGTATGTGGTGATGATGTGTATTTGGTCATATTTTGATATCACAGATAAATGGTACATGTAGGGATGTCTCGGTTCATCTTTTTATCCCCTCTGTTGAGTGTCAGCCAGTATGGCTCCAATCTGATATTTGCATTTTCGTAGATAGTAACACAGCCATAAAATGGAAGATATGCTAGCCTGCCAATTAATTTTTAAAGACCATTTTATGGCTGGTTTAGTATTGATTATGATCCAGTTTGAATGACCTGCCTGATGATTTGGCTGTTAAATACTTTATTATTCTGCAGGAAAAATCAGTTCATTTTTAATATACACATAGTAGTGTATATGCTGAGCTCATATCGTGTTTGTTTTTTTTGTGGACTGATGTGAAATACCCATTTTATATGCTGTGAATACATTATGATTTGATATTGCTCTATTGTTTGTGCAGTAGCTACTCATTCTTTGTTTTGAACATGCTGTTTCTGCAAACATCAGTTCAAAACAAGAAAGGCACAGAGTGAAAAACATGGTGGGAGTGTATTTTGTATTTTGAGTCTCGTGGGGCCAGACATGATGTCATAATGAGAACACACGACTGGAGACCATCTGAGACATAACCTGAAATCCACTGCTAACAAAGTTACACCCAACAGATTCACCTTTGTCTGTGTTTATAACCCTCTGGGGTCCACAAACTCAGCATCAAATTTGATGTTTCTATATATGTTTCTCATAAATAGCATAAATTTTCAAAAGTTCTAGAGTCACCCTTTCTTATCGTGAGATCAGATGTGACATCTAGAGTTATGAGGCTATGAAGAGGGCTGAGATACATGTCATCTGCCTCACGTCATCTGTTTACATTTTGTGTGAAACTGACCAATGGACACTCAGGAAATGGCTAAGGACTGACCCATCACACCAAAAAACCCTTCATTCTTCATTCAGTCTGCATCAGAGACACATGCGAAATGGTGTACAAAGAGTTTACAGTGTCTGGAGTTGCTGCGGTGGTTTGGAAAATAGCAACTAGGAAAATGGAGCATTTTGGGTGTCATGTCAGGCCAATTTAAAAAGACATGCAAAAATCAAGAAAATGCCTGTGTAGTACAATTGATATTGCAAACAAAACAAGCTTGCAAATGGAACATGATAGTTTTTCTCTTACAAGAGGTCACATTTTAACTGCATGTAATCTGTTCACACACAACAGCCATTCTAACTTAAGTTACACCCATTGTGCTAATAACGCTAATGACCATGTTGAGAGCTCCATCACCCCCTACTTTGAACTCTACCTTCAGGAGAAGTTGGGTTGGTTTAGAAATTCCACACTCAGACTCAGACAAACTGTATTTAGAGCATACTCCTCTGGGAGTATGGGGTGCCGGGGCTACTACTCCGGGCTATACAATCTCTGTACTCCCGGAGTGAGAGCTGTGTCCGTATACTCGGCATTAAGTCAGACTCTTTCAGGGTTAGCGTTGGACTTCGCCAGGGTTGTGCTCTGTCTCCACTCTTGTTCGTGATATTCATGGACAGAGTGTCAGGGCGTAGCCGGGGTCAGGAGGGCATTATGTGTGGAGGCCGGAGGGTGGCGTCTCTGCTATTTGCAGATGATGTTGTTCTTTTGGCGGAATCACATGGATGCCTCCAACGCTCGCTGGAGCGGTTTGCAGCTGAGTGTGAAGCGGTTGGTATGCGGATCAGCACCTCCAAGTCTGAGTCCATGGTCTTGGCCCGGAAAAGGATGGCATGCCCACTCCAGGTAAGGGGAAAGGACTTGCCCCGGGTGGAGGAGTTTAAGTATCTTGGGGTCTTGTTCACGAGTGATGGGAAGAGGGATCGTGAGATCGGCCGTAGGCTGGGACAGGCGGCAGCAGTAGTGCGGTCACTGTACCGGACTGTAGTGGTGAAGAGGGAGTTGAACCAAAAGGCGAAGCTCTCTGTTTACCGGTCGATCTACATCCCAACCCTCACCTATGGTCATGAGCTGTGGGTAATGACCGAAAGAACGAGATTGCGAATACAAGCGGCGGAAATGAGCTTTCTTCATCGGGTGGCGGGCTACACGCTCTGCGATAGAGTGAGGAGCTCGGTCATCCGGAAGGAGCTCAGAGTAGAGCCGCTACTCCTCCGCATTGAGAGGAGCCAGCTGAGGTGGTTCGGGCATCTGATCCGGATGCCCCCTCGACGCCTACCGGTGGGGGTGTTCCAGGCACGGCCTACCGGGACAAGACCCCGGGGTCGCCCTAGGACCCGCTGGAGGGATTATGTCTCCAAGTTGGCCTGGGAGCGGCTTGGGGTCCCCGGGAATGAGCTGGAGGAAGTTGCGGGGGACAGGGTCATCTGGGATTCTCTGCTCTCCCAACTGCTACCGCGACCCTGTGTGGACTAGCGGGCAACGATGATGATGATGATGATGATGCATTTAGAGCAGAATTTCTTATGATTTTTCCCAAATGTTCTCATTATGATATCACGTCTGGCCTGTGAGACTGATTTTGTACATGCTTCTGATGGTCATTCACACTAAGTGTAGACTTGTCAAGTAAAGCAGACTTGAGGCACAGTGGTTCCTGCAGTATTTAAATGAAATGTGGCTTAGAAACTTCTGAAAATGTGCCTCACTTCTGTGATTTTTGGGTAATGCTCAGTCATGTCATCTCCACAACAGTCGTGTAGGCAGAATGTGTTCATAAGGCTGCATAACACCTACGCCTTTCGTGACAACTGACATAAACCTGTATTTCGGCATCACTTGAGGTGAAATGGCATCAGAATGGACCAAAGCATCTTTAATGACAACTGATACTGTGAAGTAAAAAGATAAAAATTAAACTTGTGTTGATCTTAATTGTAATAGTAATCTTAATCATGACAATAATAACAATTAATAAAAATCCATGTTTATTTTCTGTTAAAAAAACAGCTACTGCCAACATAAATAGCACATTTTTCATGGCTCTCTAAGACTTAGCACTGTACTGTATATATGCTGAGTATTGTCCTTTTTGTACCTAAGAAGAAAGAACTTTCCTAACCAGACAGTGTTACTTTTAGCATGTCAAGAACGCATATAAGACACTTCAGTACGTTCTCACAGATAAAAGTCTCAGTGTATTTTTAAAGATCTGAACTTGTGAAATGAAATGTGTGTCCCTGATGCAAGTCCTATAAAATCCCCTGCACTCATGATCATAAATCTTTTTTTCCAGGCAGGTTCTGTTATGATGTGCTTGAAATGTCATGGGAGGATGATTAATTTAGATATAGCGTTGTGTTTTTGAGTGGCTCCTTGAGAATCAATTTGGTAAGTATCTCATAATAATGCACAACAATTTATTGTACAGTCAAAGTAGGTTATGGAGCTGCTTTGATATATTCGTACTCTGTTAATTAGGAGAAAATGAATAATTCACACTTTTGAGTAAAACAATTAGATGGCGATAGACTAGATTTCAAGGTTGTTTTTTATTTTTGAGAAACACATTTTCATTTCAAAATGTCCTTCACAAAGCAAATGAAGTTCAGCCTTGGGTGTTTTTATCTAATTCACACTGCTGGTCAAAAGTTTGGAATTACTTGCTGTGTTTAGAACTTTTTGTTATTTTTTTTACATGAGAAATAATGTTATATGCATTTAAATATTGCAAACTGTTTTTGATACCTCTGAGAGGTGTTTTAGTTGTTTTCAGTGTTTTTGTTCATTATTTCAGGGATTCTGAACAGGAAATAAACATTTCAAATGTGATGAATTCTGGATATAAATTTTATTATTTTTATTTAACACCTGTGAAAGTGCACAGGACTAACTTAGTGGTATAATTTTATAGACTCCTCTGCAATTAAATTAGTCTTCTATTGTTGAAAACAGTGATTCCAAACATTTTAACAATGTTAAACATAGTTCACAGAACGGCTGGCAATGCATCATTCTGTTTACTTATTCAGTTTCTGTGTTAGGAAATTCTATTTTTAATTTTTTTAATTTGGTGTTATTAAAGATGCCTGAACTATAATACTGCACAAAAGTCAGAGACCACCCTATGCTTCTTTAATTTCTGACCAAAATGGCCATTAAGTCCAACTTATTCATTTTCAGGAGACATTACTGAGAAGATTAGATCTAACAAATAATATAATACAAAAATAAAAATAATGAAATAATAAAACACATTTTTCTGGAGTTCAAAGATGATAAAAAGTGATTAGAAGTTACAGAGAAAGTGGGACCCCTAAAAATTGTCCCCACAGATACAGTACAGTACTTAAAGCTTTTATCACTGAAAGAGAGAAGAAAATCAAGCTCTACTCTTGAGTCAGACCTGAAAAAATCTGCAGGGGTTTCTGTTCATCATTCCACTGTTAGAAGACAACTCAACACTGAGTCTGAAATGATCTGTTGCTGACAAGAAACCCTCAGTGAGAAAAGAAAATAGATTAAAAAAAAAGTAATCAAACAAAGAAGCTGCAAGTCTTCTCAGAACAATGAACTGACCAGCACAGAGGCCAGACCTTCACATCACTGAATGTGTCTAGTGTTTGAATGGTGAGAAGCAGAAAATGCAACCAACTTCTAAGACTGAACTTTGGAGGTGTGGAAAAAATATTGTACAATTGACTGTAATTGTCTGTGATTTCGATTTTGTTTTGACTGGAAAACAAACGAAAGGTGGTCTCTGACTTGTTTGTACTGCTCTTTTCAAATGTAATTAGACTTCTGCAAAGTTTTATATCCTGTGAACTGTCAGTGTGCCCACACAGAACACACTCATTATTTCAAAGCAGGCGAGCCATGGAGACCGCGGGTCCAAGCAGGCTCTGCCAAATTGCTTTTGCTCTTTTTGTTTTGCCCCAGTGAGTGAGGAGTGTTGATTAGCGCTTCAGTAAACACAGCCACACGCTACGCAAACTGGACATCTGTGGTGAATGGGGTCTCCTCTCTCCTCCCTCCTCTTGCTCCACGCCTCACGGGTCTGAGTGACCCTTCGCACCCTGCTCAAATTCGATTTAAACTGTGGCGCTGTGGAATTGGGGTCAGCAGAAAAAGGAGGAACTGGAGAAGGGCAAACTGGCTCTGCTCCAAGCCTCTTTTTCTCTCTTGCTCACAAGTGCATCACTTACCGGCGGAAGAGACGAGACGTGACTCTTCATATTAATGTGGCTGGCCAGTTATTAATTACACCGGCCTAATGGCTTCGGCTGATAGGAAAGTTTCAGGCGAAATGCATTCTGGCCCGCCTGCCGTTATTAAAGCTGATTTATATTATGGCAATTAAAAAGCACTGTGCTTCGATGATCAGACGAGATGCTAGATCCACACTGCACGGATTTTAATTAAAGCATGGAAAGCTTTTAGTCACTTGACAAGTCTGTTGGAAAGCCTCTGAGGTAAGGCAGTCCAGTGTTTGCTTTTTTGCTACAAATTTCATTCTTTTTTCATTCATTCTTTTTATTCTTCCTAAGTCAAAATCACTATTTGCAGAGATGACAGATATTTTCACTGGCACTTCCAGACACCAAGCCATTGAATTTGTGGCTATGGCATACGCCAATCCCCTGGCCCCTTGTGGCCATCACCCGGGCCAAAGTGGTAGGGTGCATGACACAGTGGCCAAGATTATAAAAATATTTTAACATGTATACATAGTACAATTAACAAGCATGTTTCAGTACCAGAAACAGCTAGGTTCCTTTTTGTATTATACCAGTCTAACTGGGGAATGACTTAAAGAAATCCTGTTTTTCACAATATAGTTAGCCAGATTTAAGATTTTTATCGTTCAGTCCCACTGAACCATCTCCATCTTCATCAGGGTTTGATCAGTCGGTCCTGGCTGAAGATTGCACTGTAACAGCGCTATGTAACATGGACATGCTGTAGCCATTCCATTAACATTTAAGGGAAGATGTCGCATGCTATGAATTGTCAGGACAGATTATATATATATATATAGTACAGTGTGTATATAGTAATATAATAGTATCATGTTTCCATTACCAGTATTTGTCATGACAAATATCATAATGCTACAGGTGATTTGCTACGAGTCCTCCATGTTTACCCCATTTTTTTCAATATGCAAGTAATTTTTTCATCACTGAAGATCATTGCACTATGCTGTAGAGCAGGTGTCGGCAACAGGGCTCTTTCACAGTCCTGTTGTGGCAGAATTAGATTTTTGGGGTAAAAATTAAATAATCCTGCTTGGCAGTAAAATAAAGCTCTGCTGATCGTTCTAACACAGTTTTAACAATAATTGGTCTTAAATGCTGGAGTTAATGGAGCTTATAACTGCCAATTCACCAGCCTTTGACCCTGAAGGTTGGCGTACAGACTGCTTCTCACAATAGCAATGCAGAGAACTTGTCTATCTAGCAGTTAACAAAAAAGGCAAGAGAGAGACCTAAGAGAGATTTAAGATGAGCATCTAATGGAATGGATTTATTTGTGTTGTTAAGCTCTCAGCTGGTTTCCTGATACATTTAATCTGCATCGAGAAACTATCAAATACTAAAAAGTCGTAAAGCGGAAGTCAGCTTCTAGTTCAGATTTTCCCATTCCACCTTAAATGTGCATTCTGTCACCTCAAGCACCATTCAAGGTGGAGTGGGAAAATTTAAACAAGAATCTGGCAAATGAGAAGCTGAATTCAGCCCCGTAAAAAAACGAACGTTGAAAGACATTCCGTGGAAAAGTTTCCTACTGGAGATGCAAGAAAAGCGGCTATAGCTGAGCTAAAGCTTAAGCAGAGCAAAGTAAGTGTAGGTTTTCATTTAGATATTTTTTTTAGCTTATAGTAGTACATTAGCACATATTAAGATACATTTACTGCCCAGATGTACTAGAGTAACGTTCTAGAATAATCATTGCGTGGCACAACACCCGTTGCATAATGACATATGTCATGATAAGTACTACTAATGGTAACATAAATCAATAAATGGCCTTGAAACAGAATACATTGCCGATCTACTTGAAATATGCTAACCTAGTGGGCCTCTCCAATCACCAGGGACTGGTTAGAATCAGAACCAAACAGGTTGAGGTAGCATTCAGTCATGCTGACTCCTGCCAATCTGAAGTTAAGCTGCCCAATACAGTCTATCATATGATGTGGAGTGATATTCAGGAATATTGTTTTTGCCATCATATGATATTAAAACTTATTCACAGTCTTTTTCCCTCCTATTGCTTATATTCCTTTTCAATAAGCTATGAAATACTGGGATATGATGTTGCTTCTTTGACTGACATTGCTGCTTCAGCTGCTGTATGTTTAATTTATAGATGATCTACACTGCTCAAAAAATTAAGGGAACACTCAAATAACACATCCTAGATCTGAATGAATGAAATATTCTCATTGAATACTTTGTTCTGTACAAAGTTGAATGTGCTGACAACAAAATCACAGAAAAATCATCAATGGAAATCAAATTTATTAACCAATGGCGGCCTGGATTTGGAGTCAGGCTGATCCAACTTTGATGTAATGTCCTTAAAACAAGTGAAAATGAGGCTCAGTATTGTGTGTGGCCTCCACGTGCCTGTATGACCTCCTTACAACACCTGGGCATGCTTCTGATGAGGTGGCGGATGGTCTCCTGAGGGATCTCCTCCCAGACCTGGACTAAAGCATCCGCCTACTCCTGGACAGTCTGTGGTGCAGGGTGGCATTGGTGGATGGAGCGAGACATGATGTCCCAGATGTGCTCAATCGGATTCAGGTCTGGGGAACGGGCGGGCCAGTCCATAACTTCAATGCCTTCATCTTGCAGGAACTGCTGACACACTCCAGCCACATGAGGTCTAGCATTGTCCTGCTTTAGGAGGAACCCAGGGCCAACCGCACCAGCATATGGTCTCACAAGGGGTCTGAGGATCTCATCTCGGTACCTAATGGCACTCAGGCTACCTCTGGCGAGCACATGGAGGGCTGTGCGGCCCTCCAAAGAAATGCCACCCTACACCATTACTGACCCACTGCCAAACCTGTCATGCTGAAGGATGTTGCAGACAGCAGATCGCTCTCCACGGCGTCTCCAGACTCTGTCACGTCTGTCACATGTGCTCAGTGTGAACCTGCTTTCATCTGTGAAGAGCACAGGGCGCCAGTGGCGAATTTGCCAGTCCTGGTGTTCTCTGGCAAATGCCAAGCATCCTGCACGGTGTTGGGCTGTGAGCACAACCCCCATCTGTGGACGTCGGGCCCTCATACCATCCTCATGGAGTCGGTTTCTAACCGTTTGTGCAGACACATGCACATTTGTGGCCTGCTGGAGGTCATTTTGCAGGGCTCTGGCAGTGCTCCTCCTGTTCCTCCTTGCACAAAGGCAGAGGTAGCGGTCCTGCTGCTGGGTTGTTGCCCTCCTACGGCCTCCTCCACGTCTCCTGGTGTACTGGCCTGTCTCCTGGTAGCGCCTCCAGCCTCTGGACACTACGCTGACAGACACAGCAAACCTTCTTGCCACAGCTCGCATTGATGTGCCATCCTGGATGAGCTGCACTACCTGAGCCACTTGTGTGGGTTGTAGAGTCCGTCTCCTGCTACCATGAGTGTGAAAGCACCACCAACATTCAAAAGTGACCAAAACATCAGCCAGAAAGCAGAAAGGTACTGAGAAGTGGTCTGTGGTCCCCACCTGCAGAACCACTCCTTTATTGAGTGTGTCTTGCTAATTGCCAATCATTTCCACCTGTTGTCTATTCCATTTGCACAACAGCTGTGAAATTGATTGTCAGTCAGTGTTGCTTCCTAAATGGACAGTTTGATTTCACAGAAGTTTGATTTACTTGGAGTTATATTCTGTTGTTTAAGTGTTCCCTTTATTTTTTGAGAAGTGTATTAGTGATGCAATTGTGTTGCATACAGGCTTTCAACAAGACACACGTTTCCTGGTGGGGGAAAAGTCCTCCATGTCCTGTTATTCTAAGTTTAGCGTGACAGACATGGGGTGGTGTCTCCTGTTGCCATCTGCTCCTGAGCAGTGTGAGGGGAAGGCAAGCAGGGCAAAAGCAACTACCTTCCAACAGAACAATGACTGACCAGCATATGGTTCTCTCCCCTATTGTTTGAGGAATCAAAACCAAATGGACTGTGGTGCCAGCGCTCTCCTTCCCAATCTGTCAGCGGTGAGCCACGGCTTGCCAGGTGGAGCCCATCCAACAGAAACAAGCGAACTGCGATAACCGCTAAAATCACACAGAAGCTAAAAACAGTTGCAACGAGAAAACGTGTAGAAAAATGGTGCAAACCTTGCACAGAAACTGTTATTGGTTTCAGAACGTGTTGCTTGAATTCAGTTTCATTGTTCTTGACTGGCAGAGGAAGCATGAAGCACAGTAGATATACCTTGTGCAAAAACATGCATGATGTGCGGTGCAGCCAGTTATACAAATACTCTACATAAATAGAATACATGCTGTTTATCTTTGGCATGTTTATTGTGGATTATTCTGGCTGACATTGCAAGCTTGGGTTGATAGCTTTGGTTTCCTGAATATGATAACCCTGTATATGGACTGACCACTTGCTCATGCTTCTGTCATTGTATTGCATTTATTATTGCCATACTAGTGCTCCAACAAGACTCTAAACGGGGCCTGACCTCACCTTTTACAACCTACAAAAAATGGATAAAGCACATAGTATCCAAATGTTTAAACTTATTATCATAAGCTCAGTGATACTGCAGTAAAAAAGCGTAGCTATTGTGCAGTAATAATTGTCTTAGAGGAAAAATGATTTTCCTCCTGTTCATCAGGTAGCTGCTATAGAAGTTTTCCCAACCCCAAGTTAGTGCTATAAATGGCCCTAACTCCTGGCTACACTGTCTGGGTTCACTCTCCTGTGAGTTGCCAGCCACTTTTATTATATAATAACCATGTAAGTGATTTCATTCCTGGTCACTATCTAAATACGAACCAGTACCATTATTTTATCTGTGTGTGTAATGTGAAATGCTAGCTAGCATGTTTTCTCATTATTGGGATATGATTATGTCTCAGTCATCTTGTGATTGGTGCTTGAAAATGTTCTGTATAATTCTGTGGAAGCGAACCATGTACAAAGCAGTGGAATACGTGAATGATCCCTACTCTATTTTAGGAGCAAATCAATCGAAAATGCTTACAAATTATATTATTATGTCCTCAAGACTTATGGGTGCACAGCCCTCACTCAACCTTGCTATAGTGCACGCTGATATTCCGTGGGTCCCTTGTTGACTGGCTGCTCCAGTGTTGGCTGGCTGCTAACTGGCAACAACATGTTTGGTTTAGCAATTCCATCCATCCATCCATCCATCCATCCATCCATCCATCCATCTTCTAAGCCGCTTCTCCCTCAGGGTCGGGGGGCTGTGCTGGAGCCTATCCCAGCGGTCATTGGGCAAAGGCAGGATACACCCTGGACAGGTCGCCAGTCCATCGCAGGTTTAGCAATTCGTCTTCTGGAAATGCTCTTTTCTTCCACACATTAACTGAAACCCTATACATCTCTTTTGTCTTTGGTTTGAGAACTATTGAGTAACAACTGAGTAACAATTCACTCTTTCCACCAAACTCTGGGAAGTTGGGCACGTTTTCAGATTTACAAATATGTTTCAGCAACTCTGCTACAGTGCCACCCTGAGGCAGACCATCTCTTGTTATTTAAGAATACCAGTGACAGCTTGCCAATTGTGGGTGAAGCAGCTTAACAGTTACCTTTCTCTGAATTTGTATTTGAGCATCTAATATATCCCAATGGACAGCATAACAATGTGATAAGTTTATTTTCAGGAACCCTCAAGGGCTCTGAGACGTTCAGGGGGTCCAAATAGTTGATTAGGGAGTCCAGGACCTTCTGTATTTCACATATTGGCTCTAACCCTTTCACAACTGCTGCACCAAACAAAGTTTCTCTGTGGTTCTTCACTGATACTAACTAACAGGGTGAAACTTTGCTTATCCAACTTGCACTGATGCTCTGTCTATGGTATAAATGACCTGCTCAGACTAGGGCTCAGCACTATGATAATATTTGTCGCCTTCATGAAAAATAAGATCAATATGTAACTGTATATTTTATTGACTGATGGATATCATCAGTATTTAAAACACTTCCCAACTGCATGTCTGACTACAAGGAGAGCATCCTCGTTTCATAGAATTTAGCGCAGCACAGTGAAGCATTGAATACAAATCAGTATATATTCATTGAGTACATTTGCATGCACTCAATAATCTGATTATGATTGTATTTCTCCAGTTATCTGATTATTCAAATGGTCATGTAAACGTCATATTCCAATTTCTTAGATTTCTTAGGAATCCAATTAAGAAATATGATGCAGAGAGCTGGATTGTAGCTCAGTAATTGGTATTGGATTTTGGCTCAGTAATTTCTCAGTGCATGTGAACTCCTACATGGCTTTTATTCAGATTTCTCAGTCTGCGCATGTACAAAAACACACTGGGTTAATAGGCAAGCAGCATTGCTGCGAGATGGCAGCAAATGCCAGAGATGGAGCAAGCCAAAAGTACATGCTTGACAAAATTAAGTATTTATTGGCTGGTTGAAAAGCAGAAATTGAATTATTCTCTGACTGATGAAGACCCAGACTTTTACCATTGTCTGATTACTCAATTACATGTAAACATGATGATCAAGTTACTGACAAAATCTGATTTTCTGCAGTTATTGGATTATTAATTGCATGTAAGAACATGTATTTTTTAAATGTGACCCTACTTTGTCTGTCCCAAACTTACCAAATGTCAGAAAAAATACTGTGGCATATTATGTATCCCATGCTCAGGTCCATGATGTCACACATAGCACTTAAACATGCAGTGGAGATGTGTCTTAATGGCACAATTGCAGCTGGTTTTCTCCTTAGCCTCGGCACCTTAGCTCACAAGCTTATTAGTACCACCAGTTTCCCTTGTGCTTAGCAAACTTTTTTATTTAAGCTGGATGTTAACAGCATGCCATGTTTAATTAATCTTATCTTGCTCTAGATTGTTTTAATCAGGCCTTTGCTTGCAAACTGACCTACGATTGCATTGCAGCATGATGTTAATGTCACACAGGGTGCAAATAACAGATGGCCATTCTGGTTCATAAGGTGGCCGAGTTATCAAATATCAGCAGCCCCATCTGGGTTGGTGTCTTGTCTCTCTGCCCAGAATATTTCTACGCCCCGAGTGGGGACGAAACATGTTTTGCAGGTGGGTGTCTGCGGCAGCTGCTTGGTCGATGCCCTGCGCATTCTCCTGGTTCTTCAAGTCACTGTGGCCTTCCCTACACTTTTTTATTTTATCACACGTCATACCAACATCTTTGTCAGTATAAGATCTTGATCTGTGTGCAGGTACACAACAAGTATACACTGTTTTGTACTGCCTCTTGTATCCATCTGGAGCTCACAGAGATGCTCATGACATCTTGTTACAGGAAAACTGTACACTGAAATTTAATGTAGCAGCATCTGGATGGTTTCAGTGGCTCCAAAGGCTTGCTTTCAAAAGAAAGTCTGGTCTTACATTTACAACTGCCCAAGAAAGGCGGTGCTAGATAGACAGCTGAGGGTTTAGCCACCACAACAAATTTCTTATTGTCAACCTAAAATCAAAGTGGTCAAATTAGGAAGACCAATTTGAGAATCACTGGATTACATCTCTGTGTGCCAGTGAACTGGGAAGCATAGTAAGTGCAGTTGTTTGTTGAGTTTTGTGAAAGAACCACCTCTGTCCTTCCAATCTAACTCCTTATCCTATTAAACTTCAAGGGTTCACACACTCACCTGCATGTCAAATTTGATGCTTCTATGTATGTTTCTCTATCTTTGTGATAATACAGCACAGAATTATGGTTAAAATATTTCCTGAAACTGAAGTCACACTTTCAGTCATATCACAAGATAACTTATGCTGAGGCCATAAGGAGGTGCTGAGATACATGTCATCTGCCTCTTGCCATGTATAATTGGTGGATTTGTGCATCAATCTACATTTTGTGTGAACTGATGGACACTCAGGAAATCACTATGAACCAACCCTTCTTTCTTCATTCAGTCGACCCTGGAAACAGTAGTGAGGAGGATAGCGGAGCATTTTGATATGAAACATACGAGTATTATGATATGTGCAAGAGTCAATTCAAAGGCCAATTTAAGAAGGTATGCAAAATTGAGAAAGAGCCCTCAGACCCCAGAGGGCTAATTCCAATCTCTACCTTCTGTTTCCCAATCCCCACTACCATCTCCTTTTACCACCCAGACTTTTCATTGTGAGAAATGGGCAGCTATCTTAGAGATGCTCCCTAATACTGCGTTTATTTTGTCACACATCACAGTACAGAAAGAAAATGCATTGTGATTGATGATTCATGTTTACTTTAATGACAGTTGAAATTAACAGTTAAATTGAGTGTCATTTCTGAGATACATCAAATACATCTGGTTCAATGAAAGTGTTTTGGTTGCTGAGTTCCAAGCGATACATACTTTGACATGTTTATTAGTGGCACATGCTGCTGTTATGACCTGTTTGAACCCCCCATGTCATCTTTCAGTTATTCTAGTTGTGTCTGATTGACTACAGCAAAAAAAACATCCCTAAGAAGGAAGACACAGTGGTGGTTCTATGGGTCCAGGTGACATTGTATTGTAATTGTAGACTGTTTCAGAGCTGCCCCTCTTAGAGGACTGCTCTGTCGGTTTGGTGGGTACATGCTCATTGACTAGTTAACCTCACTGTACCCAGCAGCGAGGAAAGTTTTTATTTGTGCAATGACATTTGCTCTTGAGCCATAAGAGAAAAGCAACAGCTGGTAATTTGCCGAACTATTTCTCTGTGATGCATCATCTCAGCAGCCGAGGATGTTTGTCCAATTAATGTTGCTCTCCCACTGGGTTTGTACTTCGTTACTCAATCTGTCACTTTGAAGGGATGCTCCTGGTATTGATTTATTTCTGCTAAGATTTGTTTTCTTTGACATGCGGGGAGGATTGAAAGACTTTGCAGCCAGTAATCGCTCAGATTGCAAATATCAGCGCTTATTAAATCAGAGATTTATTCCAACCATGTCTGCCTGCATATCGCTGTGGCAATGGCAGAGCAATTTAAGTGGCATTTGCACTACATTATTCATGGAGGCCTGTGTTCATTCTGATTTGTTTGTCAAATGAGTACAAAGATTCATTATTTTGTGACTCCTTATCACTCAGGGATCTGAAATGAGCATGGAGCTCTGCAGATTTGTGGTTGAAGAATGAACCAGCTGAGACACTGAAGATGCCTGATGCAATGGAGTGGTAATGTCAGCATATGGTATTTTCATCACAGACGGTACCGTATTGACTAGATATACAAGCTGCCATGTAATGTAGTTCATGTGTCAGGCTGGGAGAGCAAGTGTGATCTTCCTCAGGAGTGATTCCATTAGACTTTTGGCAGTCATCTACCTCCTGCTGAATTGAATCCGATTGGGGAAAATTGTTTGTGAAAGCTTTATCCCTCCTGTGTGTGCGTGTGTGTGTGTGCGTGCGTGTGTGTGTGTGTGTGTGCATGAGTGTGTGTGAGTGTGTGTGAGAGAGAGAGAGCGAGAGAGAGATGCTGAGGTGTGGTTTGATCCTCTATGTTTCAGTGGTGCTTCAGCAGACCTGTCACAAGCCAATGCACTTCATTATCTCCTGAGATATTTTGTGTTACCAGCTGAAGGAACATTGCAAGGCTAGTTCCTTTGTCTTCTGCATTGCAGATAGTGTCCAGCATGTATACATATGTGGCATATATACAGCCTGTTCCATGATTATTGTCTTTGTGATTGAGTAGCTCAGACTCACACTGAAGATATGAGAAAAATCTAACCTTTAATTGAGGCAAATTCAGTCCAAGAAAACAAAAAACCCTTATTGAAGAAGACACTTCTTAAGACAACCACATATCACAAGTATTTAAAGAATACTAATGAATAAAACAAAAGCTGAAGCACATTCTCATTTATATTTCACCTTTTTAAGTCCACATGAGTACACAGAAACTCATAAGCAGTCATCTATGACTCTTTGTTTCCCCAGGATATAAAGAAGAAGAGCCACAGAAACCAAGTTGTCTTAGTCATTCATCAGCAGGGGTTAGAAAATAAACAAAAATGAGACATAATTGTGTTGCTTTTCATAAATAATGTATTATTTTTATAATAAAGAAAAAATGCTTGGAAATGTTCATATCCAGTATTTGGGCAATACTTTTTTAAAGCTGTAGTGAACCTGTCTAGAAGTGAACGCATGCTCGTTTTAAACTCATGCACAGTGGAACCAGGTTCTCTGTTCTCAGATGAGTTAAAATAGAGTTTTTTGGCAAAACATATACTCAAGATAGATTTTAACTTAACTAAGAAAGATGGTTATTAAAAGATAAGATAAGATCAGATCAGATAAGATAAGATATGATAAGATAAGATGATCCTTTATTAGTCCCACAGCGGGGAAATTCACAGTATTACAGCAGCAGCAGAGTAACAGGAGTAAGGCACTCAGTAATAGAAATGGGAAACAGTATAAACATTATCAACATTATAAATAATTTTTTCCACCAAAGGCCTTGACAATGCTTGTTAGAATTCATGGACTCCATTTTAAATGAATATAAAAAAGCCAATCTGGGTCATGGTTGGATCTTGCAACAGGACAGTAATTCAAAATATATGTCTAAGGAAATGGTTCGGTGACCATAGAATCAAGCTTTTGTCATGGCCATCACGGTCCACAGACCTAAACCCTATGATAAGCCTGTGGGATGAGATGAAAAAGTGAGACTAGGACCCTGGAGGTTCTGGAGAGAGTTTATTTATTGGGTACTCTAAGATTCCTTGGTCTGTACTGTCATCAAGCATTAAAGGAGATGACTTACTGCTGTTAGGGCGAATGCACAAAACTCTAAATGTAAGGGTGCCAGTAATTGTGATGTCTGGTTTTGTGAGGAAATATTTTTGGGAGTTTTTGTTTTCATAGGCTAAATATACTCAGGTTAAAAAAGCTCTAAATATAATTTCAGTATAAGATTCTACATAGCACCAAAAAGGGTTCTTCTTTTGTTATAAGCTTGAGATTGTAACAATAGTAGAACCTTTTTGGTGCAATATAGAACCCTTTTCAAAAAGGTTCTGTATAGAACCATCTACAGCACATTGCTCTTCAATCTGAAGAATGATTTGATCATACAAAGGGTTCTTTGAGTGGTCATGGTTCTCTATAGAACCACCTTCTTTACTAAAGAACCCTTGAAGAACCATCTGTTTTTTAAGAGTGTATTTTTAGCCATTCTGCGCTTAGAAATGTGTGTTTTTGTAATGGAACATGGCCTCTTAGTAGAAAGTACCACCTAAATATGTTGGGTTTGGGTTACATCACCTACTTTTTGACAGCCAGTCATTGGGCATCGATTGAATGCTATGAATCATATTTTTGTAAAGCCACTGAACTATCAAGACCTGGCTAGTAAAAGACATTTTAGCACAAAAACATCACTGCCGTTGGTGTTCCTATGTGTGGTTTTCATATCATTCTCAATATAAATAATTACTCTGTACAGAAGTGTGTTTATCATTTATCATGCTCTGATGTTCTATAAAATAAGGCTGTATGTGCTTTGAGCGTCCCAAGCTGTGGGAAAACGATCAGTAGCATAGGTGTCATGGGAGGTGTGTGAACATGTCTAATGGTCTCTTGGAAAGGCGTATATCCCTCTGAGTCTGCGTTATCCCTACATGGCCTACTGTAATTGCTGCCAAAGAAGTGTGTCTGCAGCCACTGTAATCTTCTTATTATTTATTAATCTAGCTGATGCTTTTATTCAGATTGTCTTACGCTCTCTTGAGTGTCGCTGCTTTATTTTGACTCATGCCACCTCGTTGAACGTGGCAGGGCTTTGGCTGATTTTAGCTCTCAACAGCCGATTTCGGAGCTGTTCTTCTCACAGATTTCCCCGCATGAGCTGGTGTGCATGGGATGATCCACATGGGCAGTTTTATGAAAGCTCTGAGCGAAGACACTTTATTTTGAAAAAGAACTGCTAATTAGATTTTTCACTGTTGTCATCGTTTCATTGCGTTACTTTTTTGATTTATTTGATTCGCAGTTGGTGAGTCTCATTTGAAAAGGTACAAAGGGTGACTCTGATAGACCCCCTCTCTTTCCCTCTCTCTCAGATCATAATTTGACTTCAATTATCTATAATTGGCTATCGTACAAATTTATTGCCTCATTTGCGAAGCAGTCTTGGAAAAGAGTCAGTGGAGCATATGGCCGAGAAAGTTCAGACAGAAGCCTGATAACATGTTCATGCCACGTGATTGTCTATTACTGAGGGATTTACAAATGCAACTCCCTTTTAGGGAAGGGCGTTTCAGCTCACATTCGGTATTCAAATTTGTAAGTATTATTCTAAAAATTACCTAAAAACAGTTCCACAAGAGACTATTTTAGTATGTTGATATTACAATATTATGATACAATAAAAATATAATACAGCACAGAAATACAATTCAGATATTTCCTGAATGGGCGGCACGGTGGCGTGGTGGGTAGCGCTGTCGCCTCACAGCGAGGAGGGCCTGGGTTCGATTCCCCGGCCGGGCGGCCAGGGTCCTCTCTGTGTGGAGTTTGCATGTTCTCCCCGTGTCTGCGTGGGTTTCCTCCGGGTTCTCCGGTTTCCTCCCACAGTCCAAAGACATGCAGTCAGGCCAATTGGACATGCTAAATTGCCCCTAGTTGTGAGTGTGTGAGTGACTGTCTGTGTCTGTCTGTCTGCCCTGCGATGGACTGGCGACCTGTCCAGGGTGTATCCTGCCTTTCGCCCGAGGACTGCTGGGATAGGCTCCAGCATCCCCCCGCGACCCTGACGGAGAAGCGGCTTAGAAAATGGATGGATGGATGGATGGATGGATATTTCCTGAATCTGAGTTATGAGGCTATGCAGAAGGGTTAAGTGCATCTGTACATGTATTCATACCGAACATCATAGTCCAGATGTTACAGTTTAGTGTATGATGTATGCAGTTGTGGAACCAATTTTCACAAGTGCAAAAATAGTTGTGAAAACCTTCAGCTGTAAGCTTCAACCCAAAGCCTTACTAATGTTTTCTCTGCTCCAGACCTCAGAATCACAACTGAAGTTGAACTATCACCGCACAGATTCGTTATTAGTGATTTTCCAATCATGTGCAAATCACACACTATAAGCTATACCACCTGCCTCAGGGGAGACTGTACAACACTAGGTGGAACATGCTGTGACTTGTACTACCTTCTGTTCCAAATAAATCAAAAGAAACCCAGCCTTATGCTTTCTGGTGTTTGTGTTGCTTTTTTTCCTATTGTACTGAACTCATACCAAACTGTGCTGTCCAACCGCAATGTGACTTGTGTGCACTCCTAATCTCTGACTAAAATGTGAAACCAAAGAGCTACATTGCTCCCTGGTTGAGAGTCAAGATTTAAATGTAAGAATATATACCATCATAGGGAAGCTTTTAGTTATTGCACTAATTTTGTCCATATTGCTCAGCTCTAGGTGCCTTGTCAATGCAACTCTTCCAGCTTACAACAGTAATCTCTCTCAGGAACATGCAAACACTAAAGCAAGCGTGAACAGTTTCTACTACTACTAGCTTCTGATACTACTAGTCCCTCATATTCTTTTTCAAAATTAACTAATGATACCATGTTTCATCTTCACCTCACACCACCCCCACCTACAGAAAACGGCCTGCTAATTCAGCGATCATTGGATTTCTGCAGCCATTCTGGTTATTCAGATGCTCATGTAAATAGCATACTCTGATTTCTTAGATCAGAGTAAGGTCAAGAAAAACTGATATCTGATAAAGATGGCAGCAAAACACTTTTGGGGCAATGCTGAAACTACATGCTTGATGAAATGAAGGATTTCAATGTTTTCCATCTTCTAGATGATGTATGTTCATAGTTTCAGGTAAAGTGGCGTGGAATGCAGTTTGAGTTTTACATCATGTTTATGTCACGTCTTCTTCTGTGAGTTTATTGGCTGGTTCCAAAGCAGAAATCTGATTGCCTGACTTGTGTAAACCTGGAGTTTCCCCATTATCTGATTACCCAAGTGCATGTAAATGCGTTTATCGGATTACTGACAAAATCTAATTTTCTGCAGTTATTAGATCGTTGAGTGCATGTAAACAAGCAGAACGCTGTCTTTAGCTGATGGAACTGTTTCTCCCTTGCAAAAGGTAATCTTTATTTTTACCACATGTAATGTGTTCTCAAAACATGTCTACAACCTTACTTGGAGTTTTAGAGGGGGACTTTTTTAAACCATGCTAACTGATTCTGTGTCCTTTGTCTAACAACCTTCATTATGCTCCACTTCGAGGGTAGTTTAGCGATTTCCACCTTTATAACTCCACCTCCCTCCACATTTAGCCCAGAATATCTCAGAGTTGTCCCCAGACGTTATGTGTTATGATTTTTCAATTCATGTTGACTTGCTACTAGGCAATTCTGTCATATTTCAGTTTGGCTTCATTACAGAATCATATTCATGCCTTTTACTGGGATATCTGATTCAGCATGTTTCTGCTGGCGCCAGCCCCATATTGGTACTGGGTATCATATTAGAGCCATCTCTAATGTACACTCATTGATGTTTACCTAATGTTCATAATGTTCTTTTAGCTAGTCCACTATGTCTGCTGTTTTAGTCAGTCCGCAGCTGAGGGTTCTACCGGGCAAATGGCTTGGATGAACAACTTGGAATCAAAGTGTGTTTGCCACTGATAAATGCCGGCTTTCTACAGTTCTCGTTAGCCTTGGCACGGACAAGCAAGAGGCCCAAATGTTCAAATAGTGAAGGACGGCCGTGTGTCTCTGGCAGAGGAAAGTGGACTGATGAAGAAACTCCTCATCATTACTCCAGCCTACAAATACTGCTGCTGAGTCATTAGTGGGACTAAAATGAGCCTCTCTCTCTCTCTCTCTCTCTCTCTCTCTGTCTCTCTCTCTCTTTTCTCTCTGTCTCTCTCTGTCTCGCTCTCTCTTTCTGAGCATCTCTTACTCTTGCTCTCTCTCACTCTTTGTTTGTCTCTTCTTTCTCTTGATCTTTTACTTCTCTATGCCACTCTGTATCTCTCTCTCACTGTCACCTCTGCCTCTGTTTTTCTCTCCTTCTTTCTCTGGTTCTCACTTTCCTCTCTATTCTGTCTCTCCTTCCTTCACTCTCTTTCTCTTTCTCTCTCTCTCTCACTATCTCTCTTTCACTCTCACTTACATTGTGCTTCTCTCTCCCCCTCTCTTTTAACTCTCCATTTCTGCCTCTATCTATCTTACTTTGTCACATCTCTTTCTGTTCTCTCTCTCACTCTTCTCTCTAGTCTTACTCTACCCTTCTCTCTCTCTCTCTCTCTCTCTCTCTAGCTGTTAATTTCTCTTGTGCTGGGTCTTGGCTCTTTGAGATTTCCTTGGTTTTTAGATCTCGTCTCACCAGCTCTTCCATATGCCAGTTCATCCTCAAAATCTTTGAAGATGTGTGGGCTTTTTAGCTGCTAGGAAGACGAGTGGGCACATAAAGAGCCTCTTGAAGGGGCTATCGTTGAACAGGATGTAGGGTTAATGCAGTGGATTCCATCAGCCTGGACCTATTTTCTTCAGGCTCAGTGGCCTCTCAGAATGTCATAGCTTTTTCCCCCTTCCGGTGTAAAAAAGCACAAAGGCTTCAGTCAGTCACTGTCACACATTTGCTCAGGCTGCTAGTCAACGTTGAAATGTGCGGTTACTGTAACATTCTTATGAATGTGAGGTGAGAAACATCATCCCTCCACCTATTCATTTAACCACCCAATCACCAATCCACTCATCTGTCTCATCTGTCCATATGTCCATACATACCCACTCACACATCCATCCATCCACCCACTCATTCTGAACCACTATAGATGATTAATTGATTGATTTAAGATAGAACCTTGGTAACATATCTATCCATCTGTCTGCCCATGTAAACATTTATCTATACAACCACCCAGCCACCCATTCACCCACTCAGCTTTCCTTCCATTGGTCCATCCATTTGTTTATCCATGCAGTCACCCATCCATCTGTCCATCCTTCTATCCATACATCCATTCATGTACTAGGCTGGATCTGGTCATGTCTTACTGCCGTAGGTGTGATAGACTGATTCCAACTTTAAATTGTTTGCCCAGTAGTTTTTGATCTGTACTTTTTCCACAGTAAATCATAGATCATGTTTGTAGCCATATTGGAACTGGTTTAATTTTACCTGAAGAGGTACTGGAATTTAAGTGATTATTAACCAGGTCCATCATTTTATTCTAGTATCAATCTGCAGTGTGTTGTCTTTCAGTAATGATTATGGGAAGTGATTTAATCCACTGTAAATCTGCAGTATGTGTAGTTTTTACAGTCTGATGATAGTAATTGTATCACCTTCAGTGATAGTGTCATGATTGGCCCACTCCCACTCCTCCATGAGCTTTTGTTTACCTTTTAGTCCTGTCATGTGCTTTTTGTTTTCTTTGAGTTCTTCCTGGTCCTGCCCCCTTGTTTTCAGATCCTGCCCTTGATTGTAACCACCTGTGTTTGCCACCTGTGTCTTCTTGTCCCTTGTCATCCCTGTTGTATTTAAGCCCTGTATTTTCCCATGTTAGGTTGCTGATCTTTGTATTGTTTGATGTATGGTGTATGGTATTGTTTGGTGTTTGGATTTCTGTGTTTCTGTTTATTATGTCTGTACCCTGTTCTCTCCATGTTGGCTCCTTGACCCTGGACTGTTCTGACCCCGAATCTGGATTTACCCCGAATAAATCTCACTTATCTCCGCATATGCGTCCGCCTCATCATCGCTCCCCGGCATTACAGATAGTCGTGCTGTTCTAATCCACCTTATGCTACTTGAATAACAAAACTCGCTAAAAGAGACAGATGTGCAGAGTGTTGTTATTGTTACTGAGTGTGTCCTATGGTTGATGGATTATGGGATATCACGCTTCAGTCTAGTCTAACTTAAGGAATGTTGGGAAATTACACAGATACTTTATCGCATACCAGTTGGCCAGTCAAATCCTGCACATGACAGATTTACAGTTCACCAATTCAACCCCAGGTTATAAACACCAAAGTGTCTGTCCTAAGCCTAAAGTATGAGTGTATATATGAGAAAAGAGAAAAATCTAAGAACTGTGTCTGAAAGTTTGTTCCCATAGCAGCAGCATTCATTCTGACTGTGTGTGTTTGTGTGAATGTGTGAAGGGTGCGTCTGGAGTCAGAGCTGCTGAGCTGGCTTCATTAGTGCTCTGTTGCACCTAGGGGAGGTTCATGTTCTCATCATATTGCTTGATATGAGCATTGCATTGTTATATATCAGAAAAAACTGTGTTGTTTATATGATATTTTATGTTGTCTTAAGTTAAGGAGGTATAGTAATATTTAGAATATTTGTTGAGGTGTTTATTGTACTCAAGAGGGTCAGAATGTATAGATGATGTTTGACTAATCTACTTAAACGTCTTAATTTGATCATTTTACTACATTTGTGATCCTGTAGAAATAAATGTATTTCTAAATACATTGCATAAAATGCAACATCCTGGAGATTTAGTCCCAACTCCTGCTTTTAATAAATGTTTATCGGCATCGGCAGATATGTATATGAAATTAACAGATAGCTTCAGTGTGAATGGGCAGGGCCAACCTACTGTAGGCTGAATAGGCCTGTGCGATAAGGCAATATAATTGATTATTGTTGTCATTGTTGTTGATTGAGAAGTAGCCTGATTACAATGCAAAGGTGATAAATGTCATGTTGGTAAACTAGAGAAGACTAATTTACTGTTAAACAGCTTGCTAAATACGTAGGAAAATTAAGCTTCGTGTTCCTTTAAGAACTATGTTAGCTTTACCTACCACACTCCTCTTGACCTTTTACTTGATTTACTTGAGTACAGCTTGAGTACATGGAACTGAAAATATGGAACGTCAGCCCGCTTCAGTACAAGTTGCTGCAGTAAAAACAACCAAGCTAGCCTCTGCTATCCTAGAGCGGCCAGCTCTAGCCCTTGAACTAGAAGTAAAGAAAGTTCCTCTGGTCCCTGTCTATGGAGGATCAGAAAAAGGTCACAAATAATATTAAATATTACGTACACATAGTGTTTTATGTGTGTAATAGGTGAGCTCCAGAGTGACTCTTTTTTTCTAATTTTTTAACGTGTGGGCCCAGTTTTGGACTCTAGGAGTCTGAAATTTCTCCTGCAGCGAGTGCTATTACCACTCAAGTCACCTTGAAGCTACACTAGAAGAAGCTCATTCATGTACGTTTGCAGTGACATTTATTAAAATGACAGTAGTCATAAGTCAGAAAGCATATACAGAATAGAAAGGAGGTCAAAGTTGCAGGGGACAGCATATGTATCGGTTGCTGGGGTGTAGGGTACGGGTAGTGGGCATATGGAGATACAAAACATACATTTTAAATTCTAACCTGCAGCTTTATTAACACATATGGATCCTTTGGTATTTTTTAGTACAATGACTTGGTACAATTACAACTTTAAACTTACAATGTTTACATACTACTTCAAGCTCTTTTATTTAAAAGCAAGCAAGGATAATTTGGTTTTATGTGATATGGAGCTTTTACTGTTCTCTTCAAATATTTGATAACTTCTAAATCAGACAGTAGCACTGTGTGTGAAAGGAACATTTGCCTTCACCGTTGGCTGGAGGCTAATGTTTACTCAGGTTTTTACAGCCCATGGTCAGTGCATGTTTGCACTGTGGCTGATTTTGACAGATTTGCTAAGGACATGGTTCAGTGCACACTGGATAGCTGATCATATCATGAGTTTGGATATTTATTTCTGAATATGATGTGTCTGGACCAGTTTACAGAATATAGTGTTGGGTATCATTTGGAAACCTCTATGTGTGCACAGCAACTTGATGCCTTGAAGTCTTTAGTCTAAGAAACTAGACTGAACCAAGCCATTTGATAGATTTTTACATGATTTGCTTAAAAGTCATAGTTAATTTTAGTGCCTTTTACCTGCATGGTAGTAAATCTTCACTGTCTGAAAAGAAATCTCTATCTTTGTTGATTTCATTGGCTTTTCAACATGGCTGCTGTCCTTTATGCTGTGTAGAAATGTCATGATGAGTGGACCAAAAGAAATGCTCCAAAATTACCTGGAATCAAATCTCTTTACATTACTCACATAAAAAGGGTTTTAAAAAAGTTTCCTGTAAAGTTACTATGTTAGAGATACTTGTTTTTATTTGTACAGCAGTTATAACATTTAAATTTATATATATATATATATATATATATATATATATATATATATATATTGTGATTGTGATACACCTTATTGTAAAGCACATTGGTGAAACAGATAAAATGACATGGTTAATGACCTACATTATTCTGACTGTCTGAATGTCTTAATTCACCTAACACCCTCTAGAAAAACCTGTCTGGATCAGGCAGTATGCTCACACACACACACACACACATACACACACACACACACACACACACACACACACACACACACACACACACACAGTAAAACAAATTGAGAGGCTCATTTGCATAGTGCAGCCCTCTGTGATATCAGTGTGTCAAAGGCTGGTATTGTGATAATAATAATGAATAAAAAGACATACAGTAAACAACCACTTCTCATTGTTTTGAAAATATCAGCATTCCTTATTTTTTTTCCATTTAAATATGTAACACTGTAAAGGAATACTTCTGTGAAAAACTCAAGCTTACACAATTTTCCACTTCTCACAGATGTAGTCAATCAACCAAGACATGTTTAGTGTGCAAATTTTGCCTCTTTAGGTTTGTGCATATATATGTCTTGTTTTTATACCCAACACCCTGTTACTTGGGAACAGACCAATTTACATGCAAAATGTAATGACAGCTATCATTCAGGAACCAGTGACGACCACTGTGTAGACCAAAGAACTGGACACTTGGAGACTGTACTGGGTTCTTGGTGGGTTGTGTCTTCAGGCCAATAAGACATGGCAGTATTATTGGTTGGGTAAAGACTGTCATCATGGGCTCTACATGAGGAGGAGGGGAACTGAAGCTCCTCTCACGACCCCTGTAATTCCTGAGAGACAAAAAGAAGCTAATTATCTTTCATCTCACCTCTACACATGGCTGTACACAGGCTGTAATGGACTGATGGCCTGGGCAGATGTCTTTGTAGTGCCCAATTACTGTTCCTCTCCAGATGGGCTCTGGGCCTCCTTCCTCTTAGTCTCTGAAGACATTTTTGCCAATTATAATACTAGATAAAAAACTTTTGCATTTAGTCTATGTCAGGATTTCACTTGTATCTAGTGATTACTGCTGACTCTTAGCTGAGCATAAGCTTCAGACTGAAAACAAATACAGTACTGCATAATCTTCTCTCCAGAGATGGATGGAAAGAGTCTCTACAGCCCATAAACAGATATTTGTCTTTACTTGTTTGCTAGTGTGTTATTAGTTTATCTGCTCTCATTTCTGACTGTGGAGCTCTCATTAATCTTTGATTTCTGCTCAGCTCAAGCTTTGAAATACTTACTACACTTTTAAAAATAAAGATTCCCACATGGTTCTTGGCTTGGTTGTACAGAACTGATAAAATTTGAATTCATATTTTACCAGTGCAGAACAGTCAGGGCCCTTCTCTGTTGGTATCTCAAACACTTACATGTCATTTTGACTTGTTCTCTTGCAGGTGAGGAGAACTTACTGGCAATCTTGAAAAGACGATGGTGGAAGTACATGATCCTGGGGCTGATCGATATTGAGGCCAACTACTTGGTCATTAAAGCCTACCAGTACACTACACTTACCAGCGTTCAGGTAAGTCTGTGACTTAGCAGTGAGCCCTATACGGGTTCATCTGGTAGACCGGTTGAAATTCTTTCAGTTTCACCAGCACCTTTACGCTGGTATGCCACAAATATACTCAAATGCAGACGCAAGGTACAAAAAGTGCAAACCATGCTAACATTAGTTAGCCAGAGATGTTCCAGTCATATTCGAAGTGAAAATAAGAATGCAGCAGCCTCTCGACTACCTCCTGCCGTCTAGTCTATTGCATCCGATGTCTTTCGGAGTTAGCCGTATCCTAAGCCTAAAACACACACCAGATCAGTGGTGCCGCCTCACTCTGCCAGCTACCCCTGAGTCTCAGAGCTTTTCCAGCAACAAGCCGTGGACACACGAATGACTGTTATATCTTTCAAATTCTAGCAGTGTCTGGCGTTCAGAGGCAACAGTGTATGGAAAGCATGTATAGGACAAATGCCTTGAGAAATTCGATGAAGCTGAATTTGGATTCTTATTTGAACACTAGAATGTAAAATTCAAACAATAAGCCACCAAATAAAAAGCCACTAAATAAAAAAACTTCAGCTTTGTAGATTCAGACATGACTCAATATTTAGGACCATTTGCCAGAAAGCAATACTGATATAGGTTTATGTATTTATTGCTCAGCTTTGTGTTTGCTACTTTACATGATAATGGTATTTCCAATTCACTTTTGTTGTTAAAAATGGTCCTTATTAAAAGGGACATTCCAGAACAATAAGCCAGTGTTTATCTTTAAAAGAGTCTTACCTAAGCATCTAAAAGAGTTTGTATACCATGATATATACTGAAACCATTAGAGATTTTAATTATGCCGTGACACATTTTTGGTCATACTGTCCACTACTGCTGAGACCATTAGTGCCTCAACATTTGAACAAAAAGTTCTTATTTATTATATGCTTATGTAGCTCCTATCTGCATATTGTAGTGCCGCGGAGTGATGATGAGGTGGATGCACACGCTGAGAGAAGTGAGATTTATTAAGGGAAAATCCATAATCAGGGTCAAAATGGTCCAGGGTCAGAGAGCCAACATGGAGAGATCGGGAAACAGACATGACGAAAAGGAAAACCGGAAAAAACACAACAGAGGCTGGAATAAACAAGCACTAGGCAATATCATACAATACAAACGCTACCAAACACTACACGAGAATACAAAACAAGAGAATACAAAGATCAGCAAACTAACAGGGGAAAACACAGGGCTTAAATACAGGTTAACAGAAAGGTGAAAATAATCAAGGGTGGAGTTTGAAAACAAGGGGGCAGGACTGGGAAAACAAAATGACAACAAAAACACATGGACAGGACTGGAAGGTAAAGCAAAAGCACATGGACAGGACGGGAAGGTAAATACAAGCACATGGACAGGACTGGGAGGGGCCAATCCTGACACATGTAACAGCTTTTAGATGTAAAGTGCTGTTTGTTTAGTTTTTAATTTATTTTAAAAGTGCTTTTGAGCTTGACACTTCATTGTTAATAGCATCAGATGACATTAAAGCACACATTAAAACTTGCACATACTCATTCAACTATCCCTCTGTATTTAAACTATTAAAAATGAAACAACAATTTATTCATTCAAATACTCGACACATTGATTCCTGACAATAGAGATAGATAGAGTTGTATTTTTCTACTGTCCTACACAAACATAAAATCAGGAAAAATGGCAATTACTTTATGATGGATGTTATATTAGGCTCTAAAAATGTTAAAACTTAAATGTATAACTGTACAAACAAAAAATTATAATTATAGTTCATTGTGAAATTTAAAAAGCTGCAGTCATGCTGTAGTTTTTCTCTTGAAATTTAGAAACATCCCAGTTCTAAAGGACACATTTACCAAAAGGGGCACTAATTACAGACAGTCTGGAGCTCATCCCAGCGCTTATTGGGTGGAAGGCAGAAAACACTCTGGACAAGGTAGACACAAAGACATACACATTTACACATACACTCACACCTAGGGACAATTCAGTGTCTCCAGTTGAAACCTATGCGTACACAGGGAGCACTTGCAAACTCTAAACAGAAAGGACCCCAGTCACCTGGCCGGGGAATTGAACCCAGGCCCTTCTTGCTGTGAGGGCACACACTACATACACATGCCTGTGTTTTATTATATGCCTATATTTTAATATTTTATATTATTCTTCCTTGTCTTTTATAAGTTCTGTGTGTGTGTGTGTGTGTGAGAAAGAGAGAGAGACCAATAATGAATTGATTTGATTAAATGTCTGTGACAAATTCTCTCTTTTATCTCTCAGCAACAACATTGACAGGCATGTTAGCAACCAAAACGAGACCAGCTTTCCTCAGGCATTATATAAAACAGTCAGTACTTGCTATCAGCCTTAGTGAAGCAGAATAAGTGCTTCATTATAATCTTCTCCTCCCGGTGGTTTGTACTTTGAAAACACAACTCTATAAATGCTTATGCAATGAGGCAAAAGCATAAATGAGTAGCTCCACCCCTTTTGTGTTATCACAGTCGCTAAAGAGACATTTCCCATTAATAAACTGTGACAGCCACTTTTTAATGACAAAACAATGTTTGCAATCCTGCAAATGTTAGTAAATCTTCCACTTTGCCATAAATGCAGCATTAGACTGTGTGTGAGTATATTTCACTGAAGATCAAGAGTCATGATCTGACCGTTAGCGGCTGTAATTAGGTATGTTAAGATTGTTTACTAATTACAGTTCTCCTGGCTGGGGCCCATTGTGCTTGTCGGTTAATCTTCATTAAAATGTTGTTAGTGCAGAAACAACCTCATTCACAGCATTACTAACGGACCGTGATTAGTGGCCAGAGGAGGTCTTAATGATTATTAGAGAGTCCTATAGAGAGAATGATTGATTTTCTGGTTTTAAATCACTCATCTCTGCTCTCTTAGCTCCATGTTTTAGGATTCAAGTGGTGATCAAATATCAGGCAGAAGATAATGTAGGTTGAGAATAATGTAGGTTGAGAAAGTCAGCATTACGCAAGTCTTGTCATTATCAGGCAAGTACACAGACGGGAAACAGATATTCAGACTTTTGTTTTTGTCATTTAGTATATTTCCACATTAAATTTACACATATAATGTCTTAAGAATTTTTCATAAATGTGAGCAAAAAGTATATATTTGTAACCATAAACAAAGATATGTTTAAATAATGTAACTGATCGGGGGGGGGGGGGGGGGTATTCAGACGCTATATTAAAATGTACATGTATGTAAAAGTTAAAAAAAGTTAATGAAAGTCTGCATATAATGCTGCAGAAATAAAATGTTCTCATGTCGATGGCACTATAAAAGATGTAGCTATTAGTTTGAGAGATTTTGCACAACAAGTAGTAATCGTGAAGGTCAAGGAGCTTCCTAAAGTTCTCAGGGACAACATTATTAAAGCACACCTGAATGGAAAACACTGCAGAGCAATAACTTAGCAAAGATTTTAAACATCTTTGTCAGTACAATTAGGTCGATAATATACAAATGGAAAGTTCCTGGAACCGCAACTCATCATCTTCGGACAGGTGCGCCATGCATGGTTTCTCTTAGATCAGGGTCGGCAACCCAAATGTTAAGAAGAGCCATTTTGTCCTTTCAACAAAAATCAAACCAAATTGGGAGCCACAACATTTTATGTCCATTTTGCCTTCTTGGTTTTTTAAAATGATGTATAAAAGTCCTATTCTTGGTTGTATTGCCCACCTTCCGTCATTTATGGCCATTTGAGTGAATGGTCCCAGATGCTGGAACGATGATGCGAGCTCCCCATGGCCTATCAGAAATCTGAAAGCGGAGCTGATGGTAGCTAATAGCCATTCTTTTGGGTGTGTTTGTGTGTGGGGAGAGCAGTATAACCTACTTGTGTCAGTGTGTCAGCTCACATGACAGAAATGCATGCTGGTCTTCTCTAATGCCCTACAGAGCCCCAGAGACAGCAGCCAAGAACTGACAGCCACTCAGGGTTCCAAGCAGCTGTTTCCATAATGAGGAATGTAATTTACACTCCATGCAATATAGCTCCATGTTGTGTTAACTGACAAAGTTTTGCCTGAGCTATAGCAAAGGGCCACCATTACTCAGTGACAGCCCAAGGTGATATTGATTGTTTCCTGTTGGTCTCTCAGAGAGGCTTTACTGTGCCTCTGCTGGCCTGTCTTCTCTTGGTCCACTACTTCAGAGATGCATTCGTACAATGGAGTAGGGGAGCTCATTATATAAGTTAGCATATAAATAATGAAGAAGGCTGAAAATGCGTGAATTGAGACGCGTCATGGGTATTACAAAAGTGATAAAAGTTTGAGCTTTACATGCAGTAACAGCTGTAGAGGACAGCACTAGCTAATGTTTGTTTATTTGAACGTGTGTCTGTTGGCACACAAAGGTCTCCTATATGTTTAGTAACTTTTGCAGTTGAAGCCCACCTTTATGTCAGACCATCAGTCTCACAGAAGCTTAGCTAATTTAGCTAATTCTTTACTCTTCTAGGGGAGAAGAAAGTCACCAAGCACTGTATGACCACTAATGCACAAAGTGTTGAATGCTCTTTTTAGAATGATCACTTTGTGTAGAGCTTGATAGGTAGGTTGCTAAGCTAATGTTATTAGAATGCATGCTGGACTTTGTTACTAAAAAAACAGTTGAAGATAAAAAAAACACCTTTACAGCATTTAAAAAGCAGAATTGTACACTCTGAAAAACAATCTTTCAATTTAGTCTAACAAGATACATTTTCACCAGGTACTTTTTTAAAGATCCAGATCAGCTCTTCTTTTACAAACTCTCCCTGAATGGAGCTTGTAATATTCAATGAACAGAGCCACAGCGCAGCAGAAGGAGGAGCATACAGCAAGCCTTTTATAAAACAAACAGGTGAAAACTCACATCTCACCCAGCTTAGAGAAGGAAAAAAGTCTCATAAATACTTGCTTGCAGTCACTAACGTTTTGTGTCTGTGAATTAAAAGGCGCAAAAATATACCAAACTTATGCTCACGATAGAACCTGGTTTTGTTACCAGGCAGCTGAGCAGACTGCTAATGAGCTAACAGGCCAAATTATGACTGTAAACTGGGAACAGACAGAGTTAAAAAAAAGTTGCCTAAATGTTTGTTACAAGCTTTGTTTGTCCAAAGTTTGCGTGAGTCAAGCCATGTAGTGTTGAATTCAGTGGGGAAAAAACTGTTAGCTTGATTTCATCATATAATGGAAAATCCCATACAAGAGATATTAGCGTTATCGTCATGTCATTTGATAAACATAGGCTATTAATAAAGGTTTCCACACTGTTATATAATGGCTGGTGTGGAATGTACATCATCAGTGTATGACGCAGTGCAGGATATGCCATGTTTATGTCTGTACAGTAGAGGTAGTAGTAGAATTTTCCGTGCTGTATTTTATGTAGGAGCAGCTTCACAGTCCTTGGTAGCGGTCTCGGTGTTCTATGGTAGGGCTTTCAACTTCAGTCCTGACTGCTAATAGTCCTGTATGATGGTGATAAACAGTAAGCATCATGATGGACCGTTTTTATTTTTGATGATTATTTTATTGTAAATATTGCACACATATACTGCTTCCAAAGACAGTCATAATATATCTTTATATTAAAACACTGAAATATATATTTTAATGCAATATCATGATAATCTCATAAATGAATGTAAAAGGTTAGGTAATTATCATGATACATTTTTTTATACTGACATATACATTGAGATTATATTTATGTAGTTAGAGAACAGAAGTTCATCCTAGGTTAGCAGTTGCAGTGATTTTTTGCCTTGTCCTGAACATCATGCCAGTAGAAGCACACAAAACGCTCCCAGAGGGTTTTCATTCAAGAAAACACAGCATTCCGCTTTGCAAGCCATGTTGTGTCGCTTCCAGTAGGGTTAAAAGTTGTGCAGTTTAAAGCTAAACGTGCAGAGAATCTAAATGAAGAAGTGGAACACAACCACTAAAACAACATGGTAGTAAGTTCAGTTTTTAAGAGGGCTGTTGCCACCCAGGGCCCCACTTAGACACATCACCAGCTCTGGCACCACTGGCATGGCTATCATGACTTCAGTTTAAGCATTGCTGATAATACGGCAAATCAAGCGTCACGCAACTTATGTCTGTAGTAGAGAAAGTGTATTTAATCTATGTACTTTTTGACTGTTTTGGAGGTCCCTCAGTTATTCTGCTATGCATTTTTTCTTTAATAATGCTAAAGGAACATTTGTCCTTAAATACTATGTCTATATTACAAAACCGGAAGTAAGCTGTATTTTCATCTTTCTAGATGAGCAAACACATAAAGATTTATAAAAGTGTGTTGAATTCCTTTTCTCCCATTTTTTGCTCTAAAGAATGCTGCAGTTATGCTGTCGTTTATCTCAGCACTGTCATTTTTGTAGAAAGATATGTACTGTTTTTACAGTGGGGGACTTTTACCCCCATTGCTCACTAACAGCTCACCATTTTACACAGAGCCAACAGTGTCCTTGTAAATCTGAAATTATTTGATCATATTATTTCAAAATATCAATTCTGAATGGCCACTAATGGGCCTGCACATTTAATTTTAGCCATTCTTTTAATCTTAAAGCAGCCGCAGCTAATTGGTTAATCAACCAGTCTAAGCTTTTTAGGAAATTGCACAAGAACATGACGGGCCATTGTTCCTGCTATAATGGAGTTTTTTGTCAGGCATGATAAAATATGATTTCCAGTACAGTGAATAGCCCTAATGTTGAATAAATGAAATTAAGATAAGAATGCATCTCAGAATTGTCGTCAGAATGACTCACACTCACACTCTGGTTCACGTCGCAAGCGAGTTGTAAGCAGGAAAAGGTGTGAGATGGTATATTTTCAGCTCACAATTAGTCAAGAATACTCCTGCCTTCCTGTGGTAACAAGGCAGCTCGTTTGATGAGGTCTGACTGTTTGCTAGTTATCTGACAGAGGGAACAGATCAATGTGCACTCCCACTCTGCAGAAATCTTACAGTTTTGCTCCTTTTTCTCTTGGTAAAGGAAAGTTTTCCGGCTTCCCGAACTTGCCGCTGTCTTTGCTGATCCCCCTGAGGTTCGAGAGAATAAGCACAACACATTGTAATGATTTTATACAAACTCTAACAAGGTTAGACAACGGCTCATTAATATTAATATTCAGGCATGAGCAGCCACACGCAGGAGCCGCACCGTGAAAGATTTGCCTATTAAGGTGAGATGATTAGTTGTTATGGGTGGTCATGGAGGTTGGCATCGGTCCAGAATGCAGATGTGATAGGCTATTATGACTGAGCATCGCACTCACTCTCTCTGACTCCCTGTCTATCTGTCTCTGTCTGTCTGTCCTTTATGCTGCATGCATTTAGATGTAACCTAAAACATATGATGAAACCTGGAATGGAAGCAGTGTGAGATTCAGAATGTGAACGAGATGAGACTGGGCCAGTCACTAAATTGTCTGTGAGCCAGTGGTACCCATACAATTTTCATTCATTTTCTGGTATTTGTAAGACTAGAACAAAAATGTTGCCGTAATTATTATTTTCTCATTGTCCACTGCAGTACCCGCAAAGGTACTCTCTCTGTTCGGCTGCCCTTTGACAATAATAAAAACAGTCTGCAGTAAAGTAGCACAGTTCCTGTCTCAGTAACCCTGGTATGTTTGATGTTTCCTGGCTGGTTTGTCGTAAATATTCCTCTTTCTCTCAGCACTGTCTGACACTGAGGTTTTTGAATAGTACTTCAGCTTTTATTCATGTCAGACATAAATTGGATTATATAAAAGGACACAGTCTGGTAAAGCTGAAGTATGGTTTACACTTTATTACTCATGTAAAAGTGTAAAAGTGCACGCCCCATATGTATTTAGAGTAAAGAAGTCAAAGTATTTATTTAAAAAGCATTTCTAATTCTATTTTTGAAGCAAAGTGTTCTTTATTAAATGTGCACAACCATGACATTAAGCATAAATAATGGTTTATGCTAGACCTGCATGCATCAGCAAAATCATACAAGTGACAGATTTGAATATCAATTTTGCATTGTTTTTTGTTTGTTTTGTTTTTAAGCATACACCAATAATTGTTTTTGAACCAACCACGTCAGGTGAGGCCATGGATTTGCGCCTTTCTGCTTGCCACTGTTGCCTTAAAATAAATGCTGCTTCTCTTTCCATCATTTTCCCATGCTCTGGGTAGCTGTAGAAGCAGCCAATCACAGGTGACCTGTGGAAACATTCAGATATCATGCAGATATTTTGCAGTGGATCATCCGCAGGTCCCACTTCTGTCATGCTTTACAAGTCAAGCCAAGTGAAAGTTTATTTATATACTGTATGTTATTTATTTATAACAGGTGTTGTTACAAAGCAGCATTAAAGAAAAATCTGTCTCTGAGCCCCCATGAGCAAGCCAATTGGACTACCAAACAGTTTGTTGCTTATTGTGGTGCCTGAATAAAAGTTACTTAATAAAAATATTTAGAGTAAAAATAAATTTTAGAGTAAAAAGCAGTGAGTAGAATGTACAGATATTTCTTGTGAAATGTGGTGAGTAAAAGTAAATCATATTAAGTGACAGAAATATCAAGTAAAATACAGATGTTTAAATGTTTTACCTATGTACAGTGAAAAGTACTTCCCATTCCTGCCAGTGAGTCAGGAATTGAGACTTTATTTTGTTGCTCTACGGATCTGTTATTATTTCTATCCAGTATGTAGACAGATCTAAATGTTATAAACGAGTCAGCAAAATTTAAGTTGAACATTTATATGCAATCATAGTAATTTCAAAACAATAAAAAGTTACAATATGGTAGGAATGAGCAGAAAATATACTAGTTATTTATTTTAAATGATTTCTTGTCACAAAATAACTGTGAACAGTTGTTTGATCGGTCACTGCTTTATGAATATGTGGCATTCTGGATGTTAATTTCATTTTAGTGTTCATTCTCAATGCTATACAGCTTTCTCAATTATTATTAAATCACCTATAGCTCTGTTAATCCTCCAAAATTACATTTTTACAGCTTACAACTGTTTGAAATCTATAGAATATTACCATCATTTCAGAACACTTTTTATATGTCTGCAACACAGTTGTGTTTATTAACGTTATATGACTTTAAAAGTCTGGATTTCTGTATTATCTGACCTATTTATAAGTCATAAATGATTTTAAACTTTCAGCTTTCTTATCCAAGAAGTTTTTTTTGTATGTGTGTGCCAGATAAAGAGACAGTTTATCCATTCTTCATGGCAGGATTTTGATCTAGTGTAATATGATCCGATCAAAAGACATTTCAGAGGATAAAAAGTTGAAGGTGGAAAGTTATAAAACTGGGAAGAGTTGCAAAAGAATTTCAAAGTAAGTTTGTACCGCCGTCAGGCCACATTAAGACAGGCTTTTTACAAATCAAAGAAATGCCTAATGTTGCTACTGTTCCTAGGAGTGGATGTCCTACAAATAAGAGTGCAAGAACATACTGTGAAATGCTTAAACAAGAACCCTGAGGTAACAGATATGGATCTGCTTGGTGATCCATGAGGTGTTCATGGGTGGTTACCACAGAGGAAACCACTGCTCTCCAAAACTGTTTGCTGGATGTTCCATAACATTACTGGGAAGATGTTCTGTGGATAAATTAAACAAAAGTTGAGCTTTTGGAAAACGTATAGTGTCATATTTGGAGAAGACAAGACAATGTGTGCTAACGGCAAATCCTCATCTAAACTGTGAAGCATGGTGGAGGTAGTGTCATTTGCTGCTTTGCTGCCTCAGGGCCTAAACAGCTTGTAACTGCTGATGAGGGTTCCAGCTGTATTGAGTACTTCTACAGAAAATTGGTACCAAGTCTTCGTACTTGTGATCTAGATACAAAGATACAAATATGACAGTAATCCAAAACATGGGAGATAATCAACAACAGAGCAAATCAAATTGAAAAATGGAAGAAAGAAGCCCAGTGAAACCATGGGTTACATTGATTTTACCACAGTTAAAGAATGTTGTTAGCCACAGCACAACAACAACAAAATACTATGTACTAAAACACATCAGTGATTAACAAATGATTTACAGCAAAACTTAAACCTCTATAATACAGTGTTCAATGTTTGCTAATTGATATAGTAAAATTGGCTGACACCTTTGTCCCATGCATGGCAGAACAAATTAACAATCATAAATTGTCAATGATAAATTTAATACTTAATTGCAAATCCTTCTCAGTAAATGACTGATCCCCTAGATATCACAAGATGCTGGGGTTCTTCCCTGGTGATGCTCTGCCAGCCCTTTAGTGCAGCTGTCTTCAGTTCCTGTTTATTCTTGGAGAACCTTTCCTTTTTTGCTTTCAGCAAGTGGAAAGCATGCTCAATTGGATGGACGTCAGGTGACTTAATTAGCCATTGCAGAACATTCCACTTCTTTGCTTTAAAAAGTCTCAGGTTGCTTTCACTGTGCTCTTCGGTTCATTGTCAATCTGTGAAATGCTGTTCAATAAGTTTTTAATAATTTGACTGAATCTAAGCAGATAATATAGCTTTGCACACTTCAAAATTCATTCAGTCACATCATCAATAAATAAGTGAACCAATTCCATTGGCAGCCGTTCATGCTTATGCCATAAAACTACCTCCACCATGCTTGACAGCTGAGGTGATGTGCTTGTAATCTTGTAATTCTGGTACATTCACTGGCTGTGACAGCTCTTTGGACTTCATATTGAGAGTTAACAGCAACAGTTCCAAATGTATCCACATGCTTACTTATAAATGAAATAATGAGGGAGTAACTCACAGCTGAGCAGCTATTCGTCTAATTATTTTTGAGACTCATGTTGGGCCAGTTGGGACAGGGCTATGTATGAATATGCTTGTAATTCCTACATCCAATTTGGCTGTGAATGCTCAGCACTTTGAGCTCATATTCTTTATTTATTTCAATATGCTGGAATAAACAGCTAAAAAAAAAAACTTGACTACTGGATATTTCAGGCCCTGCTCTTAGGCATTGTTTTATTTATTACTGTCTTAGATAAGATCACATTTCAAGGGTCGTTCCCACCGAAATCCAGATAACTACAAAAGATACACAAATTTTTTCTCCCAAGAATTTATACACAGTCCTACTGTTTAGACATTCAACAAAGGACGGCAACGAGGCCTCTCAGAGTGCTCTGTCTTGGATGTACGACAGGCCATTTAGCTGTCTTACAGGTTAATTTATTTGCGCATAGACCATCTAGAACTCGTCCCTGGAGGTGCTTCTTTAAAGCCGTCACTGAGTGCCACTGGCTCTTCCTAGAATGGAGGGCTGATGGGTCCTCTGCGTCCATAAACCTCCCCCTCATACACCTCCCTCTCTTCTCCAACAACCAATGCAGTAAACTCTGTTGATATTAAGAGATGCTTTGCCCAAAGACTTCGAAAGAAGCAGATGTAAGAAAAGTTAAATGCTTAGATAGATAGATAGATAGATAGATAGATAGATAGATAGATAGATAGATAGATAGATAGATAGATAGATAGATAGATAGATAGATAGATGAATTGTTGCTGGATTTATTTCATAAATTAACCAAATGATGTTTGTGTAAGAGGTGATCAATATCCCAGTATAGTAATTTAGCATACACAAAATGATTTATTTTGTAATGGTCAGGTAATATTAAAAGCTTGAATTCGTTCATATACACCTGAGGTCATCAATGACGTGTCACTTAGATCTAAATGCTTTGATCTTATAAAACAGTACAACAAATAAACTAAATAAAATATACTACCTTTTAAAAGTTGAATCACAATTTATAAGTTTGGATTCAAAATATTTTGAAATAATGCACATTTGATTGTGGATAAATATATAAGATGATTCTAATATGTAATCTAAATATATAAATATATTAAGATATTTCATTACGTCCAAAATGATAAAAGACACTGAAAGGCATGAGAAACATACATAAAGTCAAAAATGAAGTTAATAAAATGAATATTCAGAATTACTGAATAACAAAGTAATAATTTAATCTCCAGGTGGTTAACTTAAAAAAAGAAAATTATAAAATAGATAATTACAGCAGGAACCTGGTTTCCTTCAGTAGTTTTACAGAATTCTTGAAATATTGAAATAAAACAGAAAAAACTTTTTGTTAGTTTATAATTCTTAAATTTCAGTGTATATAAAGTGTATATAAAATACATTGTATATAAAATGCATGAAATATTTACAAGTATGTGTTATTTATATATTATATATATTTTGAAGATTATTGTAGTTATTAGGTTTTATTCATAGATTTAGATCAAGGCTGACACTGGGTCAGAGCAGTCTCATTAAGCATTCCTGCTTCAGCTGATCATCTAATAAACAGCTTTCATGAGTTCATGACTTGAAATCAGAGTGTTGGAATAGAGAAAATGCAAATCTCCAAAGAGCTGTGATGCAGAAAGAACCTGGTTTGACACCTCTAGTGTTGATACACATGTGTGATACACACATGATACACTTATTTTCTATTCAAAGAAAAATCTGCTGTGATCTTCATGCTTGCATTTGAATATATTTTACGTGTATTTGTTATTATAAGTACAACCCCAATTCCAGTGAAGTTGGGACGTTGTGTAAAACATAAATAAAAACAGAATACGATGGTTTGCAAATCTTGTTCAATTGAATACACTAAAAGACGAGATATTTAATGTTCAAACAGATAACCTTTATTGTTTTTTGCAAATATTCACTCATTTTTTTTGTGATCAATTTTTTATTGAAAGCATATAGGTATACATTCTATGTACCTCTTGTATACATACATACATACATACACGCACATACACACGTATGTATGTTATTGTTTCTTAACAAAAAACCATACACATAATGTATAACTGAGAATTTCTTTAACCATTTAAAACCCTCCCCCTGGCGACTCCGATGACACATCCCCCCCCCCAATTCAAATTACCCAGGATCTCTCTCTATATATCAGTTAAGATATACATGCACATCTCTGTGTGTGTACACAAACACACATTCAAACATGTTACAAACATATCATAGAGAAACAAACAAATCAAAACATCTTCTCTCAACAGACAAACAAAAATATAAGTAAATAAGATCAATCACACTGCACTCTCTCTTTAGCTACACTGTATGCCATATCCCAAGCCCTCAATGTTTTAGGGCTAGCTGCATGCATTTGAGCAACAGATCTTTCCATACGAATGATATCAAGAAAGGAATTAGCCCACCTTCGCCACTCTAAAGAATGTGGTGGCTTCCACCTCGAGGCCAACATTTTCTTGGCAGCAGTGAGCCCAGCCCATAGAATACGTTTTTGCTGTAAAGACATGTCTAGGGACGAGTCGTCATTAAGCAAAAGTAACACTGGAGAATGTGGGATTGTGCTTTCAAGAATGTCGCATAAGGTAGAAGATACCTGTTTCCAAAAAATGCTTACATCAGGGCAGTCCCAATATACATGTATAAATGTCCCTGAAACGTTAAGTGTGCATAGATCGCAATTAGGAGATGTGATAATCTTCATAGAGTGGCGTCTTCTAGGTGTTAAATACATCCTGTGAACAAATTTGTAATGTATTAATTGATGGTCAGGGTTTTTGGATGTTTTACATATATTTTCCCACACTGTGCTCCAACAAATCTCGTCAGTTTCAACTGACAAATCTCTCTGCCATGTGGCCTCTACTGGAAGGGAATATTCACTCATTTTGAATTTGACGCCTGCAACACGTTCCAAAGAAGTTGGGACAGGGGCATGTTTACTACTGTGTTACATCACCTTTCCTTTTAACAACACTCAATAAGCATTTGGGAACTGAGGACACTAATTGTTGAAGCTTTGTAGGTGGAATTGTTTGTTGTAAACAATAAATTTTATCCATTTGAACATTAAATATCTTGTCTTTGTAGTTTATTCAATTGAATATAGGTTGAAAAGGATTTGCAAATCATCGTATTCTGTTTTTATTTATGTTTTACACAACGTCCCAACTTCATTGGAATTGGGGTTGTATGTTGGCATTGTGTGTTCAAATATACCAGTTCAGCCTGTGTTGATCTCACAGATACAGCGTCCTCCACAAATACTAGAAACAAGCAAAGCCTACTTAACACATCTTATGCTGCTACGATGTCAAGCTTGTAACAATAAAAGGATGCTTTTTTGGCATTTAAGCATGAAATGGTTCTATGTAGAACTCATGGTTCTAAATAGAGCCTCTTCTTGTATTGATGATGATGAAGTGTGTACTTCAGTTAGATTTCATTCATAGGAATTTCTAGGGGTGCCAACAGTTATGGCATGAAAAGGATTTCATGAGATGGTTTAGCTTATTTCTTTTCATCATTGTACATCAAATAAAGGTTGGATTTTTGTTACTATTTTAAATGCAAAATCTAAACAATATGTGAGAGAATGTTTTTCACAGGTAGTTTTGCTCATGTTTACCAGGTGTGCCAATATTTGTGGAGGACGCCGAGCAGATGCTGGCTGTCACTTTTGCAGTCTCTATAAAGATGAATAAAAGCATTAAGATAATCAGCACTGCTTTTTAGGGAGATCTCACAGAAATTAAACGCTACTTTAATGGATAAAACCTCAGAGTTGATTATTTGCAATGGATAAAATATTTCTTGATTTCAGCTACAGCATTTAGGCAGAAGCAGGTCATTCTGATTGCAGTATTCATCCTGAACTGAATCTGGTTCATGATCATGCAGAGAAAATGCACTCTGCTAGCGCTGTTTTACTTTTATGTCTGTGGGAAGTGGCCACAGACTGGTCAGAAAAGCACTGCTACTGATGTTTGTAATTTCATCAGAGCACAATGGGCCTCATTCACCAGCGTCTTCCGCACTTTTTCTTGAATGTGTTATTGAGAAAGGTTCTACGAAAAAGTCAACATCAGATTTATGACGTGCTCTTAAATCACGGAATTGTTCACACCTTTGTGCTCTTGAGTGTGTGTAGATTCTGTTCTTACCTAAGAACAATTCCTGAATAAGAAAGCATTGGAGAATGCCAGAATCTTTGTGAAAACTATATAAGTGGATTTCCAATCCTACACTTTTTATTTATTTTATCATTTCCCCTGACTTATTACATGTGTGTGCCTTTATGTAGCAAAAACCGTGATAATTCATTTTTATGTGACTTTTTTCTAACTGCTCTTTAGGCCTCATTCACCAACCATCCTTAAGAAGAAATTTCTTATTAAAACTCACTTATGCAGTTCTCACAAATATACTGACATTCACTAATGTTTACTTATTTGGCATTTGTTCTGGGATAAGAACTGAATCTACACACACTCAAGAGCACAAAGGTGTGAACAATTCTGTAGTTATAAACACATCATGAATCTGATGTAGACTTTTTCTAAGAGCCTTTCTCAAGATCAAATATAAGAAAAGGCGTAGGAAGATTTTGGTGTATGAGGCCCATTATCTCGTTATCTTCTGTTAATCTCTTTCATTTATCTCAGGGCTATCAGCCTGTTTTTGTCACTGATCTCTGTTCGGATTGGCTGTCCTGCATTGTGCCTGCAGTATGGACTGACACACTTCTTACACTTTCAGTGTGAGTGGGTGGATCTAAACTACAGTGGGCTGAATTGTTGTGTAAATGTGTAAATATGTGTTAATGTGTTGATTTTTGTAACAATACTAAAAGAGGAAACTCTAAACAGGCTGTTTTTGTTTTTTTGTGGTCTTGTTTGAACTGAGTAGTGTTTTTTTTACATTTAATCAGTGTTGGCGTACTGTATAGAACACCTTTATATCCATCGAGTGAGAAAAACTCAGCTTCAGTTATATGGGTCCTATGGGAAATATGATGGTGAGTGATGGAAAGCCTGTAGATTTTGATAAAAAAAACATGAGCCAACCCTCCCCCAAACCCCCCAACACTATCCCCTGAACTCTTTACCTTTTTATTTAGGCCCTGTATCAATACAGCTTTCACTTTTTCTATTTATTACTGTCATTATTTAAACATATGTTTGCCAGTTTTTTATTTGTGTTGTCAGCTGATACAGACATTGATCACTGAACTCAGTGTATTCAGTTGTCCCAAACATTGTGCTGTGTTGTATGAGAGTGTAGCTCACATTAAAGCAATTTGTAAAGTCAGGCACATTTATTATGATATTTATATAGATATTTATAAGATATTTATAGCACACTTGACAAAATACACATTGTTCATCTACATTTGACTTCACTATGTATTAAATGTAACGCTTCATTCAGAGATCATTTCTGTTGCATATGTAAATCATTTAGATGCTGCCTCATTTGACTTAGAATCTATTTTTCATGTGAGCATGCAAAATCAGTACTCTGTTGTTTAACATGAGGCGGATGTATTGGTCAATAATGCAAATACAATTTTGAAATAAGTTATTTTAAAATAACGAGTATGTTATCTTGATATCTCAAGATTACAAAGTTGTTAACCTGAGAAAATTAGTTCATTATCATGTGGTCTCAACAGAACAACTTTCCCACCTTAAATTACATTTATATTAATTAAAAGTTGCGATCGTGAAATAATGAGTAATTTATCTTGTTATTTCATGAGGACAAAAGCTGTTATCTTGAGAGAAATAAGTTAAATATCGTGTTATTTCAAGATAACAAAGTTGTTATCTTTGGATAGCAAGTCAATTATCTTGTGATCTCAAGATAACAACTTTGTTATCTTAAAATAAGTTGGCATCTTAAAATAATAAGTTATCTTGTTATCTTGAGATAAAGTTGTTATCTCAAGATAATGAGTTAATTTTCTTGATTTTCTCAAGATAAGTTTTGTTATCTCAACATTACAAGATAAGTTACCCATTATTTCAGAATACAACCTTATCTTGAGATAACGAGTTAATTATCGTGTGACCTCAAGATAACTTTGTAATTATAACTACCTCATGGCCTCTCTGGACTTCCATAATTTTGAGAATGTGAAAACTTGTTTTGCAAAAACAACAAAGCCTTTTTCAGCCAGGCAGTTCAAATCCGATTTTTCAGCTTGTCTGATTTGAGCATTATAAGATTTGGACGTAAAGCCTGTCTCTGATTATTTTTGCCAAGACTGTCTGTTTAACCTACACTAATGTCATGCTCTGTTTTTGTTGAACAGATAAAAGGTGAAATGCTGTTGTGAATTATAGCATGATCGTTGTGTTAGCTAATTATTCTCATTCGATTTGTTAAGGTTTACTTATACTTAGTCGACATATACACATGTACTTTGTTACTGTGAGCACATGCTACAGATTTGGTCACTTGTAACTTAAAATCTGAACAGCTGGCTTAAAAAGATACTAGAAAGTTATTTGATTTGCCCTGCAATGTGAACAAAGTCTTTATATAAATATAGATTTATTTTCTGATTTTCTGTTGTGTTGTTATTCACTGTGCAGCAGTATTAATGCTGAAGGGTTCTTGTAAGTCAATTGTGTTTTCTTCTCATGGTTTGAACCATAATAACAACAATCTTTACAACACCCCAAAGTAGGATTTGTCCTTCCTTAGACTCTAGGAACACTGATGTGTACTGTAATGGGTGGTGGGGTGGAGGGTGGGGGGGGTTGGGGTGTAAGAGCTGTGTGTGTGAACTTCTGTTTAGACTAGGTGTTAGTGGCAGAGATGGACAGCCCTGTCTTTGGAATAAAAACCCTTGTCTCCTGAGTCTCTTCCATGGCAAGATCAAAGATTTACATCAGCACAGCCTTTTTCAACTTTTCAGATACAAAATGGTGAAATGACTAATATTGAAAGAGGAAATGAGCTGAAATCATTTTACTTCCTACTAAATTATAATTGTAAATTTAAAAAAAATGTTTACAACTGTGATTTACCCATATTTGTATATTTGGGTGAGAGATTTATCCCTGACAGAGCAGCCATAGAGATAAACATGTCCATCTTAAAAGTAGTGGTAGAGTTTTGACTTGCATTTGTGGATGCAGTGACCAACTGTGTTCACAGACAGTGGTTTTTGAAAGTGGCTTGTGGTCTGGTTTCAGCATCAGGAACGAATAAGTGATATATCTCTCCACAGAAGATTTTGCTTTAGCATTGGAGTTCATTGCTAGTGATGTGTAGCTAATGTGCATTGTCTTGGTATGTCCTCAGCTCCTGGACTGCTTCGTCATCCCAGTCGTTCTGCTGCTGTCCTGGTTCTTCCTGCTGGTGAGGTATAAGGTGGTGCACTTTGTGGGCGTGGGCGTGTGCCTGCTGGGCATGGGCTGCATGGTGGGAGCCGACGTGCTGGTGGGACGACAACAGGGGCTTGGTAAGGGAATCCAACTGCACAAAAACGTATGCAGAACTCCCAGGTGTGGTGTGGCATTTCATATCCAGCCGTGTTCATGCTTCACTGAGATTTCGTGTGGAAAGTTTCAATCTCTGCTTGTTATTAAATATGAATGATGGCTGAGGTTTGTCTATAGAATATCTCACCCAGCTTCCCCAAGGCCTGGGTCTTATGAAAAGCACATGAAGGCGTTGGCCAGAGTCCTCTGGGTTTAGGTTTTGTGAAAGAATTTACCCACAAGGGTCTTGTTCTTTAACAATACATTGCCCGTTAGCTGTTATTTCATCAGTCCCCTATTTTGCACAACAAACGCAGTTAATGTCATGCGCTGAAAGGGAAGGTTAGGATGTATTTTGGTGAGCATCTCATTTATTCTAGATCATTTCAGTGAAAACACACAGTTTTACAGTGCAGCTCATTTTTGTAAACATTCTATACTTCTCCAAATGAAAGATTCCAGTGAGACCAGTGCTGATGAAGAGCCAATAGCAGTGTAGTATGGCATATATTTGTGTGCATCAGTAACCAAATACAGTGCCTTGCAACAGCTCTCAACACCCTTGAAAGTAATGAACAGTTCCTGGATTACAAATGATACAATATTTTCCAATATATATTTTTATTGACAACTCCAATGCTCTAATACTGAATTTCTACTGTCAAAATAAGTTATCTGCAGATATTATAAAGAAAAGGAAAAACTGAAATATGCTTTTTCCATAAGTATTGAAATTCCTGTGTTCTGTAAATGTACACAGAAGAAAAAAGAACACAGTTGCACCTTAAGCCCTATTTGAATTGGATTAGTTTACCAAGGGAGTTCTTGTAATGTAATTTTATGCAAATCTCATGAAGTATTTATGTTCTGAATTTATCATATTGGAAAGAAATTAAATATGGTATGTGCAAAATGTAATTTGACCAGGGGAGACCAAAGTCTGCATTAGATTGTCTAGGAATGTATTTCACATGAATTCTCCCAACGGTATTAACCTTTTGTTTATCTCCTCCCCTCCAGGAGACCATAAGCTGCTGGGGGACCTGCTGGTTCTGGCCGGCGCCACGCTGTATGGCATCTCTAACGTGTGTGAGGAGTTCATTGTGAAGAACCTGAGCCGTGTAGAGTTCCTGGGCATGATGGGCCTCTTCGGCTCCTTCTTCAGTGGCATCCAGCTGTGAGTGTCACTCTGCAATGTCCACTCTGTCCTGAGCACTGCAGAATAAATACAGGAATTACTGTTTGCACACTAAGATTCAGCTGATTCTGCTGGCATAATAAAAGGGTGATTGTGAGGGTTTCTTACAAGAAGCTTGGACGACTCAAGGTTCTGGTCCATAACTCAGCTTTATTAGACTTAAAAAACAGTGTACAGAAAGGAGAAAACGCAGTTCTCAGGCTAACTCATGGCCCCTACTGTTAACTGGCTCTATCACTGTATAGCTCTGCTACAGCAACCGTAGCCCTCACAGTCCCTAGCCCCACCCTTCAGAATAAGCTCATTGAGTAAATGCAGAAGAGCTAGCATCTTCTGAACAGGATACCCTATTATTTTTAAAGGAAACAGATCACAGGTGTGCTCTGACATGACAGTATATTACAGTTCAAAAGTTTGGAATCACTATTTCTAAAAATATTAAATAATAGAGTAATGTGTACCTTTGCTAAAGCACTATATTGGAAGGTACTTTACTTGAGTATTGTTGAATGAATGAATGAATGAATGAATGAATACTTCTGCATTTACTCATAACATCTCCAGGAGTGAACCACACTTTTCAAAGTACTTTGTTCAGACATTCACTTTCTACTGTTTTTTACTTGAGTTTATAATTGTTTAAAATTGTAATTGGCTGATACTGTCATGTTGTAACTATGCTGGTGCACGTTAGGCCTGCAGTTCAGCTCTTGAAGTCCTAAGCCACAGGAGAGGTCCCTTAGCCCTAACTAATATTAAGGGTTTCCCTTTGATAAACAGATAATTACAGCATTATTGGCAAATTAATAACTTGCTGTTTTTCCAGGAAACTATAAAAATTTAACTAAAAACCCTTTGGTGTCTAATTTGTAATACAATCGTTTTTCCAAAAAAGTTATGATACTGTCCAAAATATAAATAAAAACAATGCAGTGATGTGCAAATCATTTAAAGCCTATATTTAATTGAAAACAGTACAAAGACAACATATAGAAATTTTCTGAAAAACATTTGCCCATTTTGAATTTGAAAGTTTGGTGGCAACAAAAGGTTGGTAAAGTTCTAGTGCTAAAAAAACCTGGTGGAACATCTCGTTGCTAAATCAGTTAATTGGCAACAGGTCAGTAACATGATTGGGTATTTAAAAAAGCATCCCAGAGGGTGACTCCTTCAGAAGTAAAGTTGGTGAGGGACACTGCTTTAAAAACAAACACAATACAGTCTGTTGTCAAAATCACTGCTTGGACTCAGGAACACTTTGCATAGCCATTGTCTGTGAACACAGTTCGTCGCTGTATCCAAACAAGCAAGTTAACAGTGTACGTCACAAAGAAGAAACCATATATTAACAGGATCCAGAAACACCACCTCCTTCTCTGGGCCCCAGCTCATTTAAGATGGACTGAGGTGAAGTGGAAAAGTAGTTTGTAGTTATTTAATATTAGAAATGAAAGATTAAATTTAGAATTTTTTTTTTAAATCATGGATATCACATCCTCCAGGCTAAAGAGGAGAGGGACCATGCGGCTTGTTATGAGCACAGTTCAAAAGCCGACATCCATGATGGTATGGGGATGCATTAGTGCACATGGCATGCGTGACTTGCTCATCTGTGAAGGCTCCGTTAATGCTGACTGATATATGCAGATTTTGGAGCAATATGTGCTGCCATCCAGATTACTTTTTTTTTCAGGAAAGGCTTTGTTTATTTCATTGAGTCAGTGCGATCCATATTCTGCACATATTACAACAGCATGGCTCTGTAGTAAAATAATTTAGGTGAGAAACTTGCCTGCCTGCAGTCCAGACCTGTCACCCATTGAAAACATTTGGTGCATTATGAAATGAAAAATACGACAAAACTACAGCAGTTGGTCTCATCAGTTTACAAACACTTAGGAATGTTGTTAAAAGAATAGGTGACGCAACACAGTGGCCCCCCCTTCCAGCTTTTTTTAAACATGTTGCTGGTATCATATTTAACATGGGCATTTATTTTTCAAAAACAATACAATTTCTCAATTTCAACATTTGATATGTTTTTTTATATATAATATATATTTGTAATATTATTCATGTAGGGTTTAAATGATTTGCACGTCATTTAAACCCTATATTAATTGAATTGCATTGAATTGCATTCTGTTTTTATTATTATGTTGCACAGTGTCACTACGGGGTTGTACGTCAGTCTCTGTGTAAGTGTGTAAACCAGTGTTAAAAATGACAGGTGATGCCAAATGGCATGGCAATGTGTCATTTCACTTACATAGAGCCTGATAATGTGCAGTATGTTCCTCAGTGGCGTTCAGATGTATAAACTCTAGTGACTGCTCCAAACAAGCTGCAAGCCCTTGTCGGCATGAGGTCACATGAACTCCGCCTAATGATTTCCTTCTCAGCTGTGTCTGCACTACAGTGTGCTTTTCCTCCTGAATGCTTCTGTTTCTGCTGAAGCCAGCTGGCCTTTGCTAGAACTAGCTGGAAACATCTCGTAAACCCGAGCCAACTGGAAATGTGTTCTTCCCCAGTCGTTCTATCCATACGCCAGCATGGGCCATTTGGATCCCTCACTTCCCCCGAACAAGCTCCCAGCAGCCTCCAGCTGGAGCTGAGACCCCCCGGTCGCTCTCCTTCTCCATGCCAGCCCACTGAAGCACTCACAACACACAAACATCTATATCCTGCTATATTTACACTCCAGCCTGGCTGTTTTCTCAAGCCAGCCGCTTACATCTCTGCCGTAATTACACTGAAATGTAGTCAGATGTGAGAGGCTGCACTATCAGTATAGTAATCATTATAGAGCACAGAGCCTTCTCAAATAAATGTAGTTATTTATTATGCCTAAAATAAAAGCACACAGGCTGACATGGGATCTATATCAATTTAGATTTTAATCATGTACCTGTTTTTAAATTTTACCTAGTTTAGAAAAAGGGTTATTCAGCTTTAAAACAGATGTACCTGTACTATTCCTGGCCAGTATTTTCACGAGTTGTATTGAAGGACTAATAGTTGGCCAGAATACTTCTCATAAAGTAAGTAAAAAGACTATTAGTCAGTGGTATATGTAAATATATAAATAATGACCTCTGTTCTGGTTTGGATGACTGTCCTGTATTGTGCCTCATGTAAAAACGCAGTCCAGGCTGAAACACTACTTATAACTTCAGTTTGAATAGGGGGAGTTAAACTGCTGTAGTCTAAATAGGCAGACTTATGGACATGTCTTTTTGTTTTTATGTTAATTGGACAATGTAACACCATGGGTAAACCCCATACAGGAAAGCCTAATATGAGATGCAGCAAGCACATTACTGCCAGAGGATTGTAGAGTATGAGAATGAATGCAAACGTGTTCAAAAAGATACGCAAGAAGGACTGTAAATGTAAGAAAGAGAACTGTGCATTTAATCTGGTAAAGAGGTAACCAGATGATGTAGATGGTGAATAGTGAGAGTAATATGTGTGGATTGCTTTGTATTTGTTATTAGTACTCTACAGAAGAGTTTTGAATGTATTTATGTGTTTGAATGTCTGTTTAGATGTTCAAAAAACTAACACAACTTACCATGGTAACATCACACTAACAGTGAAACATAGTGTGATGGTGTGGGGATGATTTGCTGCTTCAAGGCAACTTGGCATAACTGACAGAACAATGATTTTTGCTCTTTACCAGAAAATCCTGCAGGAGAATGTCCAGTCATCAGTCTGTGACATTGAAGCTCAAGCACAGTTGGGTTATGCAGCAAGACAATAATCCAAAGGTCAAAAGCAAGTCGGCCTCTGAATGGCTTAAAAGACACAAAATGAAGGTTTTTGAGTGGTCTAGTCAAAGTCCTGACTTGAACCTCATTGAGATGCTGTTGCAGAAACCTAAATGGGTAGTTCATGCTCAAAAGCCCTCAAGTGCCTCTGAATTAAAGCAGTTCTGCAAAGAAGAGTGGGCTACAGGTCACAGCAATGTGACAGACTGATCTCCAGTTTTAGAAGGTGTTTGGTTGCAGTTGTCGCCAAGTTTAGGGGGCAGTTACTTTTTCACAAGGCTGATATAAACCTTTCCTTCAATAAATAGGATGATAATTTCAGCAGTGCTTGTTAACGCTGTGTGTTTTATGTTAAAGGTTCACACTTCGATTTTTGCATATTTTCATATGAATCCTAATTTGTGTTCACACAGCCCCGAAAAAATCAAATTTCAACAAAAAGATCTGATTTGTGCCTCTTCAGCACTGTAATGTGAATGTAGTCAGTGAAAGTCCTTCTCCCTGTTTGCCTCCTGGATGAAGGTGCTGAATGCAGTTAAACACCATCTCTCTCTCTGCTGCTCTACCCGACACCGCTGGCTGATCACTCCGTAACCTTGGCAACAGGGCTGCAGCCCGGTGATCCCTCTCCAGAGAGGCCCTGATGCCTGTGTGGATTGTTTCTCGTGCCAGTGCAATCGTATGTGGGTGTGCTATGGTTGATTGTTAGCGTGCCATGAAGACGCTCTGCAGCGGGATGAATGGAGTCAATAGAAATCCCTCTGAAATGTTCGGGGTGGGCGGCTGGATTGACCGCTCTGTGCTCTGACAGCAAGGATTTGTCACCCTGCACTTCGTAACAATGATTGCCCGCCTGTCAGAGTGAAGCATGTGGCCGGGGCCTCTGAGCCCACACTGTTTTTTTTTACAACTGCTCAGACTTTCCTCTCTGCTCTGCTGAGTTTACCTGTGGCTAACGTGAATTGTATTTTTTTCTATTTCAGAGCCATAATGGAGCACAAGGAGCTGCTGAAAGTGCAGTGGGACTGGCAGATAGGTAAGCCATCGTTTTGAAAGGCCACTGGGTATTTGTTGTATTATAATGTATTGTAATACCGCACTGGTTTGAATGAACTGTGTAATTTGTGTTTTCATCATATGTTTTGTGGGGTCAGGCAAACACGGGCCCTTGTCTTGCACTAACAGTTGGGACAGCCATTTAGGACAAGACTCACCTTTTCATGTGCTCCACTGTACCACACTAAGTGTTTACATACACTTTTGTAATCAGATCAGAAAGGTCCATGTCTACATGAGTCAGGCAATAATCATATTTCTTCTTTAAAACTGGCCAGGTAACTCACAGAAGACATGATGTTACATAAAACTCAAACTTCATTCTGTATTTTCTTGAAAACTTTGCACCTCTTTACCTAAAAATATGAACTTACATCATCTAGAAGATGAAGAATATTTAAATTCTCAATTCCTTTATGCATATGATCTCAGAAATCAGAGTAGGTTGTTTATATGACCATTTGAGTAATCAAATAACTACAGAAATCTTATAGTGAGCTCGTTGTTACTTCTGTGGGTGTAAAGTCACAATGACCCAGAGCCTGTAGCCAACAAGTCACTTAGTGCCATTAACATGCTTTACTCATTTATTTTTTTGATAAACACGGACTTGATTCAGTACTGATTCTTCCTATACACAAACTACATAGGTTGGGTAACGCCCCTACCCACCGAGGGGGCTTCCCATGGTAAGTATGACATAATACATTTTATCATTGTTTCTTCCTTTAGGCCTATTATACATTTCTTAAGAATGAAGAGAACCCCAGTGGTCCTAAGCAGTTTATGATGTTCAGACAGTGTGCCTGGGCCCATGTAACACCAGTAGCTATATTGTTTTTCTGCCATCCATATGGATGTAATAGTGGCAGATGTTACTGGATGGCTTCCAAGCACCATTAGCCATAAGGGGATAAAAAGCAGTTGCTCAACAATTGTTGTATTGCTCATACAAGTCATCATTATGGTCTCTCACCTCATTAACGTGTGAGCAAGTGATCAAAATGCTTGAAATCTTTCTGTCGCTTGCTTGATGCTGCTGGAGTTCACAAGAGGACTATTCTATCTTATATTCTACCATAACAAGTCTAAAATGGCTATGAGATGAGGACTTTGAGAAATGCCTATGTAGTACATTACACAGGTAATGAAATGATGAACTCTACACCCTAAATGATACAAATTATGCTGAATTTAAAGCCACTTATGCTTCAGTCTTGTGTGACCTGAACACGTTTGCAAGACGTACAGCTGTTTACTCTTTGCATTTCCATCTGTCTCGATGGCTTCTCCAATAATATGACCACATATGATTGTCAGTCTCTTGCTATGTTTGCTATGAGCGAACGACTCCTTGTTCGTGTGTATGTATAAGCGGTTAAAACCATTTTGTTCACAAGAGTTACTAACACAACTTATTATGGACAGAGGACAAAGAAAGAAGCTTCACCGTTGTTGGAGGCACGTCTAGATGTTTTAGTGTTCACACTACTGATGTTATGCGGTCATAAAGTGGATTGAATATATCAGACCCATTTCACATCTCCACTTGGTGCTGTCCACTTACGATCAGATCACACTGAATGCATGTTTATGCCAAGGGCCTTAGTTTGTTCTGCTGTGTTCTTGCAAATAGATGAGATGAAAGTGAAGTTCTTCCTGATCTTGACTCTTGGCTTCAACTGGGGCTGCCACAGGAGACAAGAGTGCTGTGAGAGGCAGGGCTAAATAAAAACTGGTGTTTTTAGTTCTGTACGTGTAGGAGGGTGAGGTGTTGCAGAAGGGGATTGATTCCTTTTCTTGTCTACTCCCCCTCAACACTGTACACACATACAACACGTCTCCTCCCTGCTGTGTGAGATATTTTTCTCCCTGCAGTAAACACATGATAGCGATCATGTGGTGCTCCGTACCTGGGCAGTTGAACCAGACTGAGAGCACAATAGAATCATTAAGTTCTTAGTATAAGAAACTGGACCAAACAAAGGCATTTTCGTATAGTCGTTTATAGATTTTAGAGTGATGACACTGCATGCACACCCAGAGAAGACGGACAAACGTGACATTATACCCAATGTCAAATAAACTTACATGGAGAAAAGAACGACAAATGTACAACCCCAATTCCAGTGAAGTTGGGATGTTGTGTAAAACATAAATAAAAACAGAATACGATGATTTGCAAATCCTTTTCAACCTATATTCAATTCAATACACTACAATGACAAGATATTTAATGTTCAAATGGCTAAACTTTATTTTTTTCTGCCAATATTCACTCATTTTGAATTTGATGCCTACAACACTTTCCAAAGAAGTTGGGACAGGGGCAACAAAAGACTGGGAAAGTTGAGGAATGCTCAAAAAACACCTGTTTGGAACATTCCACAGATGAACAGGTTAATTGGAAACAGGTGAGTGTCATGATTGGGTATAAAGAGAGCATTCCTGAAAGGCTCAGTCATTCACAAGCAAGGACGGGGCGAGGTTCACCATTTTGTGAACAACTTCGTGAGTAAATAGTCCAACAGTTTAAGAACAAAGTTTCTCAACATGCAATTGCAAGGAATTTAGGGATTTCATCATCTAGAGTCCAAAATATCATCAAAAGATTCAGAGAATCTGGAGAAATCTCTGCAAGTAAGCGGCAAGGCAGAAAACCAACATTGAATGCCTGTGACCTTCGATCCCTCAGGCGGTACTGCAAGTTCAAAAGCCAGCATCTCTGATGGTATGGGGGGTGTGTTAGTGCCCATGGCATGGGTAACTTGCACATCTGTGAAGGCACCATTAATGCTGAAAGGTACATACAGGTTTTGGAGCAACATATGCTGCCATCCAAGCAACGTCTTTTTCAGGGACGTCCTGCTTATTTCAGCAAGACAATGCCAAGCCACATTCTGCACGTGTTACAACAGCATGGCTTTGTAGTGAAAGAGTGCGGGTACTAGACTGGCCTGCCTGCAGTCCAGACCTGTCTCCCATTGAAAATGTGTGGCACATTATGAAGCGCAAAATATGACAACAGAGACCCCAGACTGTTGAGCAACTGAAGTTGTACATCAAGCAAGAATGGGAAAGAATTCCACCTACAAAGCTTCAACAATTGGTGTCCTCAGTTCCCAAATGCTTATTGAGTGTTGTTAAAAGGAAAGGTGATGTAACAAAGTGGTAAACATGCCCCTGTCCCAACTTCTTTGTAACGTGTTGCAGGCATCAAATTCAAAATGAGCGAATATTTGCAAAAAACCTTAAAGTTTATCAATTTGAAAATTAAATATCTTGTCTTTGTAGTGTATTCAATTGAATATAGGTTGAAAAGGATTTGCAAATCATCATATTCTGTTTTTATTTATGTTTTACACAACGTCCCAACTTCATTGGAATTGGGGTTGTAATTCAGCTGGCTCTGTGGTTGAATGTAGGAAAATTGTGGCTGCTGTAAAATGAACTTCAATGCCATTACAGGTCAAGTGTGAAATACACATACACACACGTAATCTAAACCGCTGGGTCATGGGGGTGCTGGAGCCTATCTTAGCGGCCATTAAGCGGAAAGCAGGAAATACCCTGGACAGGTCAGCCACAGGGCAGACATATACACTGCTCAAAAAAATAAAGGGAACACTTAAACAACACAATATAACTCCAAGTAAATCAAACTTCTATGAAATCAAACTGTCCACTTAGGAAGCAACACTGATTGACAATCAATTTCACAGCTGTTGTGCAAATGGAACAGACAACAGGTGGAAATTATTGGCGATTAGTGGTTCTGCAGGTGGGGACCACAGACCACTTCTCAGTACCTATGCTTTCTGGCGGAGGTTTTGGTCACTTTTGAATGTTGCTGGTGCTTTCACACTCGTGGTAGCATGAGACGGACTCCACAACCCACACAAGTGGCTCAGGTAGTGCAGCTCATCCAGGATGGCACATCAATGCGAGCTGTGGCAAGAAGGTTTGCTGTGTCTGTCAGCGTAGTGTCCAGAGGCTGGAGGCGCTACCAGGAGACAGGCCAGTACACCAGGAGACGTGGAGGAGGCCGTAGGAGGGCAACAACCCAGCAGCAGGACCACTACCTCCACCTTTGTGCAAGGAGGAACAGGAGGAGCACTGCCAGAGCCCTGCAAAATGACCTCCAGCAGGCCACAAATGTGCATGTGTCTGCACAAACGGTTAGAAACCGACTCCATGAGGATGGTATGAGGGCCTGACGTCCACAGATGGGGGTTGTGCTCACAGCCCAACACCGTGCAGGATGCTTCCAACAAACAAACAGACAGAATGACTTCAATTACAATAGGATATCATTTGTTCCTTACAAAAGGGCAAATGGTTGCTTTGGGTAGACAACTTTACGTTTTAGAACTGTGAAAGAAGAATGGAGCGTTTTAGCTCCTTATTCAGGAGCTGAAACCTCATTAGCTTGGATGTACTAAACCCAGTTTGAGCTGCTTTTGTAGATGCCATCACTACATATGATGAAGCAGGAGACAAAGTAAAGCCGCATTTACAGCTGCATACTACCATACTAAATGAAATGTTAAATCAGTTAAGCAATTGACTTATCATTAGTTTAGCATTAGTATAGCATGTGTAGCCTAATCCTTATGACATTTCCAATGAGAGACAACAATAATTGGTTAAATAAGTTCATGTGGCCAGCAAAAATGGACCAAAATGGAGTCAGACCATGACTGAATCATGCTGTTTACACTGAGTTAACTAGAACTCTGCCATTCCCATGATTATGCTGATTTCATCAGCGCTGAAATCAGTGATTATTATCTTATTTATCTGTACATTTATACCCCTTGCTGTAGTTTACCTAGTGAATGCATATACAGTGGTGCTTTAAAATTTGTGAGCTCTTTACAATTTTCCATATTTCTACATAAATTTGATCTACAAGTCCTAAAAATAGATAAAGAGAACTAAATGGAACAAATAAGCTAAAAATATTTATTAAGGAAAATGATCCAATATTACATATGTGTGAGTGGCAAACGTATGTGAACCTTTGGGATTAGCAGAAAATTTGAAGATGAAATTAGTGTCAGGTGCTTTCATTAAATGTGATGGTAATCAGGTATGAATGGGCACCCTGTTTGATTTAAAGTACAGGCATCAGTGTATCATGGCATTAACAAAGGAGATGTCTGAGGACCTCAGAAAAAGAGTTGTTAATGCTCATTAGGCTGGAAAAGGTTACAAGACCATTTCTAAAGAGTTTGGACTCCACAGTCAGACAGACTGTGTACAGATCATTGAGTACGCTCTCCAAAGGGGTTGACCAATAAAGATCACAACAAGAGCAATGTGTGTAATAGTCTGCGATGTCACCAAGGAACCCAGGGTATCTTCTAAGCACTTAAAGGCCTGTGTTAATGTTCATGAGTCCACCCACAGGAGAACACTGAACAACAAGAGTGTGCATGGCAGGGTTGCATGAGGAAGTTGCATGAAGAAGTTGCATGAAGGGGGCAGCCGTGGGCTGGAGGTTAGGGAACCAGGCCTGTGAGTGGAAGGTTGCCGGTTCGATCCCCTTGGCTGACAGTCCGTGACCGAAGTGCCCTTGAGCCCCCGGGCACCGTAGATAGGTGTGTGTGTGTGTGCGTGTGTGTGTGTGCGTGTGCGTGTGTGTGTGACTGCATGGATGGGTTTTTGCATGGATGGGTTCTAATTTCATAGTGTACAAACACAATAACCAGTGATTGTAAATTCTGAAAGATGCAGCTCTCCAAAAGAAATGGGCTAAAAATTCACCAAGCCGATGGGAAGGACTAATCAACAGCTACTGGAAACAGGGTCACACCAGATACTGAAAGCAGAGGTTCACATACTTTTGGCCCTCTAATACTTTGTCTCATTTGTTACATTTGGTTGTTTTATCTACTGTTAAGAAATGTATATATAAGTATAGAAAATTCTAAAGGATTCACAAACTTTCAAACATCACTGTAGACTGTAGACAGTCGGTCAGTAAATCTTCTAGTTTTTTTCTTCACCCAGCTTGCAGTTTCCTACACTTTCATCTGCTTCTGCAGTATTCAAGTTGTATATCAATATTAAGTTCTTTATTCAACTTTAATACAGACACAGTCCCTGTCTGACCTCTCCACCCACCCTCACTGCTCCATTTAAAATGTCAGTAAAATCATCTTGTGTCCTAACCGCCCCTGCACCACTCCTCTTCAGCTCCACACCGGAGTACAGCAGACAAGCCTGATAAATGTTGTTTGGCTGAGGCTCAGTATGGAGGTGGAGAAGCTGCCATCCAGCCCATATTTTCACTGTTTTTATGATGCCAAGCCTGAGTCTGCGCTCATCCCCGTGCTCCTGGCGTGTGCTGTTGGGCGGTTGAGCTGTGCCAAAGGCAGCATTTGGGCCGTGTCTCAGGGGATTCTGTCTTGTCACAGTGACATTAGTGAGTCTGTGGTCGCTTGAGGGGGCAAAGCGTCATTACCACTCACTGCCATCACAAACATAGCACCATGTGCTGGAAGAGTGGACGTCACCAGCCAAGAGCGTTCTGCCCTAGAAAATAACAGCAACTTGATCTTACAAAACATGGCTGTAATTGTTAGCCAAATGTTACGCTGCCAGTCAAAGGTTTGGGGGCACCTTGCCTTCTTTCAAAATGGACATTACCTACAAAGGTTTTATTGCCATAGAGCAACTATGTGCTGTTCATTTAACCATATATATCTATATGTTAATCTAAGATAAATATTGTAAGATATAAATATTTCAAGGTAAATAATGTGACAGTTTTCTTTTCCAAATTTTTGTTAAAAGCACATACTGAACATATAATATGATAAAATACACAGTTAACAATAATCAGCATAAACAAGTATTCCACCAAGAAATGTAGTTCCTTTAGAGTACAGTATTGAGGAGTGTTCGGTCATGCACTGCTGTATATTGTGGTCATTTCATGACTCTATCTAAACCTTCATAGCTAGCACACTACGTAGAGAGTACGGAGCCGTTTGGGATTCAGCCTGGGTTTGACGCTACTGCTGATTGAAACAGGAACATTTGAAGTGTGTAATCCATCCAAGAGACATTTTTAGACTTTTAAACTGCAGTTTTTCAGTGAATCATCCCGTAAGTGCTTCAATTTAATGCTGTGTTATTAATGATGGAGTTGTTTATTGTGTTTGCTGTCTTTTAGCCTGTTAGCGAGCTGATCAGCCCAGTTCTTGTGAAGAACATAAGTTGCCAGCCCCTCAGTTTAAACAAAAAACGGGTTCTTACTTCATGAGTATACTTGGTGGTCCATGCAAGCAGCATGAGAGTTAAGCATTATTCCATTAACAGCACAAGAGTTTTTCGTGCTGTGGTTTTTTCAGATTTTAGTACCTGAACTATACAACATATACATATAATATAAAATTGGCTGATTGCAATTATTGAGTATATTTATTTTCTACAGTTATTAACTTGTACAATCACGTTTACATGGCAAAAAACAGAATGTGAATTGCATGCAGCTCTATATGTTATGGTGAGGCAAATACATGCAGACAAAAAAAACTATTTATTGAGATACAGCACGGGGCAACAAAAAACAAACAACATCTGACTGACGCCTTTAGAGGGCAGTGGTGAGTAATATTTGTTTATTTGAGGTTGAGCTGTTCCTTTCGTCAACTGGGAGCAACTACATTGGCTATTCCATTAATTGGGCCACTTTAGACTCGTAGCATAATATCTGAATATACTGGACAAAAACAACTAAGTTGTTAGTCACAGTTATTTAATGTGGCAATTGATCATCAGTTAAGATTTCATGATAGTGACAGCCCTATCACAAGGGGATAAATTGTGTGAGCTTTGGTATATTCTTAGTACTTTTGTCAAATGTTTGTTCAGCTTTTTTTTGTGCAGCAGATTTTGCAAAGAAATATTGGAAAAAGACCCAGAATAGATGTTTTTTTATGTCTTTTTTTTCATGTCTTTTTTTTCATTGACCTTTCAAACTTTTCCCAGAAATGGCCTTAAATGAGTGTTTTGTATTTTGCATTTTCTCTCTTGCTTTTTACAATTCTTCTGTATGATCACAAGCTGATACAGTGTCAAAAATGTAGCCCGTTCAGTGCATTAGGATGTGCATTAGGACTAGAAAATGTACCTGTGTGCTTGAAGCAGCTTCTCAGTGGTGCTATTTAAGGTCAGACATTAGTGTTAGCTATTCAACTCATGTCTGCAACAGCTAGTCAGCTAGACAGTTATGAATTATTTAGCCAGTGGGAGTAACAGTGTCCTATAGAAGTCTGTTTCTGCCATTTGGGGAAAAAAAGAAAATAGGTCATATATGTCATAAAAAAAGAGAAGGTTTGTCATAATTATAACTTACTAGCTCATGATTTTGACTTAACATCTTATAATTCTGACTTAACATCTCATAATTTCGACTTAGTATCGCATCATATTGGGAGAGTTTTGCATTATTATGACTTAGGATCTCATATTACT